>NC_049223.1:49412060-49717810 GCF_011100685.1 Canis lupus familiaris | reverse complement strand
TTACGCTTAACAATCTAAAGCTAGACAATTACTGAACTTATGCTCTAAAATTTAAAGTCCTTGAGCCTTTCTCTATTGACCATGATAAAATATATAAATGAGGGGTGCCTTGGTGATTCATCTGCCTTCAGCCCAGGTCATGATCTTGGGGTCCCATGTCGGGCTCCTTGCTCAGTGGGGAGTTTGCTTCTCCCTCTCCCCCCTCCCCCCTTGTGCTCTCTCTGTCTCTCTCAAATAAATAAATAAAATCTTTTGAAAAATGTATAAAGAGGAACATGGTAAAACACCGATCACTTTTTTTTTTTAATTAAGGGACTAGTTGTCCTTACAACTCTTTATATGCCATTAAAATAGCATGTGTTGAACAAGGCAAACAAAATAAAAGGGATAAAATTCAGAGATGCATTAGAAATGGAAGTAGCCTATAAGTGAGCCCTGTCACATGTCCTGCTGTGTTATCTTCACTTCTATCCTCGTTCATTTAGAATGCAATGAAATCTGATTAAATAATGCAGCATTTGGATTTGATTCCTGTATAAAGTGGTCGCTGGCAAAATGTTAGGGGCAATTATCAGAGAAGAATGATGACTTGATTTTTATTTAAGTTCTGGACTCACAGTAAAAAGAATTTGTATTTATGCAGCGCTTCACAATGATAATCAATTTTCATTTTCCATACTTCTTTAGTAGATGAACCAGAGTTTAACTATCTGGCTTATGTAACATGGGAAAATGCACGATTTTTTTTTTTTTTTTTTTTGCCTCAGTACTATCGATGCCTGCAAAGTTATTGTCTTTCCTGTCAGAACAAAGTGCCTCAAAAGAGCTTACATGCAAAATTTGGCTTTCTCTGGGAAATAAAAGACAACACCAGTTTCTCACTTTTGTCTCCTGGGTCCAGCCCCAGGCCAACATTGGAAACAAGGGTATCTTTTGCAAAAATCCCAGAGTTTCTCTCAGAGCTTCCTCCCACAGGTGCCTTCCACCCTCAAGCTGCCCTCCCCCCTCCTGGGGTTCCTCTCCAACCCCTCCACCACGCAGACTCAGTGTCTCATTACTTCATATCCTCTTCAGCCTTTCAAAATGTCTCTGTGTGCTCCATTCCTGGTTCTGCTAGACTCTGGAGGAATAGTGGACATTAATGGTTCATATAATAAAAGGTGACTCTGGTATATTACCTGCCGATACATTGGTTTTGATAGAAAAATTTGAAGATAGTGTCTTATCCCTAAGGCAGGCTAGAGGAAAAATATCCTAAGGCAGGCAGGTCTCTTCTGCGCTGCTATATTATCCCAAAATAGCTGCCTCTTTTCACCTGTGTATAACATTGGCTCTGGTGGCACATATGCACATTAAAAACAAAAAAAAGGGACCTATGATAAACCTGGGGTACGTATTGCACATTTGATGTGTGGGACAATTAGTCACTGTCATATCATTTCAAGCCATGGAGTTTTATTATTTTCAGAAGCATATGATATGTGCCTAGTAGTTCCAAAAATATGCAAACTCACATATAGGTGACATTTTATGTAATTTAAACAAATTATTACCTTATTAACATAAGAACCAGCATATTTTATTATCTTACAGCTAGACAGTGAGTGATAAAGCAGTGTATTTAGGGCCCCTGAAAAAGGCAAGTCAGGACAGAGATTAAAATGCCTAATTCATAGCATGCCCTCAGGTGCCATCTCCCCAATGCCTCTGTGACCAGGGGCATTCTCAAAACTGTGGGAGCATTTTGCCTTTTCTAGATGTTATGGGAAGGAACAGAATCGGTGCCACTAGAAATATCATCTGCCTAACAAAAATTAATCGATACTAAGGTTGCATTATAAAATTTTCCAGCTCAAAAATTCCTACATATACTCACAGAGTGTCCTTTAATATTTTGGAAAATTGAAGTGCGAAGAAAGAAAGGGACTAGTTCAGAGCAATAGAAAAGTTAATATATCATTTATGGTAGTGTTCCATAAGTTGCCTTGACTAAGTTATGTTAGCTTCAGGACTTGTACAATTTGTTTCTCCCACTTCGGAGCTCTAAGCTGCATTACTGCTGCAGATCACTGAAAGTTAATTAAAAGAATATCAGATGAGTTATAATGACATCTAATGTTATAAGCAGTGGACTGACATACATTTTTGACCAGCATTAAGATCACATAGGTTATTTTCATAATGAACAAGCAATAAAGTGAGAGCAAGGAGAATGCGGCAAAAGCCAAGAAACCAGCAATATAAAAACTTGAAATTTTCTAAGGATCATTTAGAAGTCCTGAGGAAGAATTTGCATTAAGAAAGAATTAGGCCCATGACTTCCTCCAACAACTGGAAGCCATTTACCTTGGGTATAACTTTACCATGTATTACTTAAGCTTGCTCTAAATGGATTCAGACTTACTAATAATAAGTTTTGGTCTGAGAGAGTCACCCTTGTGGTGGTGCCCATTTAACTCAAAGATATTTTACAGGTTAGTGAGTAGGTTGTGCTTATTTACTTATTTTTCTATTGAGCAGAAGTCAAGAGCTAACCTGATCATTTTGATGCATTTGAAAGTCTTAGGATTAATGGAAAAACATCCCAAAGATGAATTTCAACGATGCTTGATGACTTGGAGCTTAGGTTGAAGCCAAAATCATTTTTTTTTTTGAAGCCAAAATCATTTGAATAACTATCAAATACTGAGTCTTTCAATCAACTCCTGAAGGATGAGAATCAAGATTTAGTGTCTTAATCACAGGGCTTAAGAAGCCTGAATGGAAAAAAAAAAAAAAAAAAAAAAGAAGCCTGAATGGGTAGAGTGATAGGAGGATATCAATATAAATATTCATAGACAAAAGGCTGAAATTAATTAATTAATTAATTAATTAATTTAAAATAGCCGAAGATGCCCCTTGATAATGCAAGTGTGGATAGACGCTGTGGATATTCTTGTTTGGTAATTCAAAAAGTATGATGATAAACACCCACTAGAGTGGCTAAAATGAAGAAGACTGAAAATGCCAAATATTGCTGATGATGTGGAGCAACAGAGACTCTCAGACATTGTTGATGGCAAGTAAAACAGTCCAACTGCTTTGAAAAGGGTTTGGGAAGTTTCTTATGAGACTAAACACATACCTACTTAAGGACCTGGCAGTTTCATTTCTAGGTGTTTAACAAGAGCAATGAAAACATATTCACAGGAAGATCTCTGTACGATTGTTCACAGTAGTTTCACGTAGAATACCTGAAAACTGCAAGCAGCCCAGGTGTCTGTCAAAAGGAAAGTGAAGCAAACTAGTATAATCTTACAGTAGAGTAATGCTCAACATTTAAAAGGAGTAAAACCTTGATACACAAAACAGCATGAATGAATCTCCAACACATGATCTTGAGAAACACCCTACACAAAAGAGTAAATATTATATGACCCCCTTTATATGACATTCTCGAAGAGATAAACCTAATCATCCATGATAAAGATTAACATAATGGTGAGGAGGGATTTTGGGAAGGGGCACGAGGAGAAGGAACTTCCTGGGGTGAGGGTAATATTTCGTACCTAGGTAGAGGTTTGAGTTACATGGGTGTGGGTGTATACATTTGGCAAAACTTCTTGGATGGTACACTTAAGATTTGTATTTTGGATTATATGCAAAGTTTACTTAAAAAAATAAGAACCATTAGCAAATACTGAATTCTAATTAATGATATGCAAGCCAAACTATTTAGGGATAAACTTTACTGATATCTGCAACCTCAGAAAAATAATATGGATTGCTGATTGGATAGACGGATGGACAGTTTGATATATGGCAAAGCAAGTATAGTAGAATGTTAATTGTAGCATCTAGGTGGTGGGTATTTACTTGCTGTCCCAGGATTTATGGTTCTCCAAGTAATTACATGGCGTCAATTGAACACATCAACCAAGAAGATTTATGACTAGTAAGGTCAAGTTCCGGGGTGGACACACTAAGGATTTTAGTTAGGAAATGTTCTGGCCTTGCACCTGTCTGCTCTGTGGTCGAGTTTGCTGGATTTTGGTGTCCAAGCAGCTGCTACCAGTTTTTGACAAACCAGCAAAATGTCTGTGGTCTTGAAAGTCTGTCCCTAATGTCACGGTTTGTAGATTCAGCTGAGGGCAGCGAGACATAAAAAGAGCAGAGTGGGTCTGGAGTCAGAAAACTCAGCTCTAAATATAGACGTTGCTGCTTAGAACTGTGATCCTAGGAAAACCATGTTAACTTGTCTGAGACTCAGTTTCCCCAGCTGTGAAATAGGGGTGACAGCTATTCATTGATTGAGTACCCCAAGGGGCCTGCAAGGAGCAAATGCGACCATGTGTGAGAAAACAAGAAAGAGCTGTGAAGGCTTGTTAGAAGTTGGCTGCAATCCATCCTAACCCATCGGAGTTGTGTTTACTTAGCTTTATGCTTGAATGTAGTCAGTCTTTGGTCTTAAAAATTATCTGTGACTGTAACACACTTGATTTGCTTACAGTTCCCAAATATGGGCTTTGCTTAAACAAATATGCCATTGGGCTGAGGAAGAAAAGGTGACCCCGTTGATAACCCCTCAGCATTTCACACACTGGGGTGATGACAGATGAACACTTGGGGTTCATCAGCTCCGGGAGACGGAAACCAGAGCTTGTGCTTGCAGCAGCGATATCCCAGGTTCTCTCTTCAGACTCAATCTTGTTGCTGGCTACGAGGGGAAATGGCAAGGAAAGACTCAGGAAGCCAAAGGGCCTGGAGGGAAGGGGGATGATCTCCTTTGCTTTAGTTTTCAGAGCAAACAGCTGGGGAGGATGCACATGCACTGGCTTGGGCTCCAGCACGTCTCTGAGTCCCCCCACTCTCCTGCCCCCCAGTGGTTTCCTTTCAGCTGGATTCCACTTACAACCTTGTTCTGGGTCAAACGTGGTGACAGATTCAGAGTCCCGCCTTCCGTGAAGGGGACGTCTCAAGGTGACGAGTGATCAATGGATAGTTAGAGGACAGGGAAGGCACAGATTGCATGTGCGGGAGTGTGCCTTTGTGTGCGTGCATGCATGTGCATGTGGTGCAGTTATTTTAGGTTTCAAATCCTTAAGCATAATTACAGGAGCTAGCCAAGTTCATAAACACAGAATAGGGGCTGGGTACCTACTAAATGGCTATACTCTTTTATACCAAAATAAGCACTGCAGTAAAAAGAGGAACCCAATGAGGGGCACCCGGGTGGCTCCATCTGTTAGGCCTCCGACTTGGGCTCAGGTCGTGACCTCGGGGTCCTGGGATCGAGCCTTGGTGTTGGAGATTCTACTTGCCTCTCTCTCTCTCCTCTGCACCCCTCTCCCCGCTCATGCTCTTTCTCTCTCTCAAATAAATAAATCAAATCTTATTTATTTATTTATTTTTAAAAGATTTGATTTATTTATTCATGAGAGACACAGAGAGAGAGGCAGAGACACAGGAAGAGGGAGAAGCAGGATCCCTGCAGGAGCCCGATGTGGGACTCGATCCAGGGACCCCAGGATCACACCCTGGGCCAAAGGCAGATGGTCAACCACTGAGCCACCCGGGTTTCCCCCCTCTTTTTTTTTTTTTTTTTTTAAAGGATCCTAGTAAATCAGAAGATCAGAAACAAGGCATTTTTTTCTATATATGCAACAGTTGACCCTCCCTATTGTCTGCATTTTTCTCATAAACTTTCTTCGGTGAGTTCTCATGAAACTTGTATTTTCGGTGGCAGTCTCTTTGGTGATTTTCATAGTCATAGAGCAAGTTTGGTTCCGCCAGGAGTCTTTGAGGAAGTAAGTGCTGGGACTCCCCCCACGAGCCAGTGTGTCACTGCACACACAGGGCTCCGGGGCTTCCTCATCACTCAACACGAGTTGGGATCAAACTGTCCCACAGCTGTTCAGGATCAGTCAGAAAGGAAACTTGACTTTCAGCAGCAAAGTGAAGTCATTACCTGTGGGTAGTTTCTTTGGGTACCTTTATGCCAGGCTTTGCGGCCCAGAGGGGCCAGCACCTTCTATGACTTAGGGCCCTGCTCCGGTCTTCATCTCCCCATGGCTTTCGGTTTGCCCTCTGGCGGGACCTTTGACCTTTTCCCAAGAGCCAGAAGGGAGAGTGGATAAGTAGCATTACCGAGCACCTTATTTATATTTATTTATTTTTTCCCATTTAAAGATTAAAACTATATTTAAACACATAAAAAAAAGGTCAATAGCCATCAGTTTCCTGACATTATGATACTTGTAATGAAGACTCAAAATGTTACTATTGAATTATAAATCATCTTTTATTTATTTTAAGTGTTAGCTTTAAGGCATTACTGGGAAGGTTTGGGAAGAGGTGGGGACTTCTGTGGTGATTCTGAAGGGACTTTCTGGGCCTTTAGTGGGGCATTAGAGGTCGAAGGAGTTAAAGGGCTGCCCATTATGACTTCCTTTGCTTGATACTTGAGACTCATGTTTATCCATCAGGGGAAAGCTAACACTTACAAAGCAGTATTTCTTCACTCTCCAAAATGAAATATCTTTCTTATTTCTGTCTTGGCCTGCTTCCCCACCCTTTATCCTTTTTCACTTGAGAATCTCTGGGAATGTCCATTTTTCCTCTCCGATTCTCTCAATGTTTCTCTCTTTCTGGTCCTTGGTTGGGAGTCATCTGGGGTCTACAAACAGCTCTTTAGGTCCTGGTCTCCCAGGTCTTGTGATTCTTACAGGTTAGCAGAGAGAGGCCTGAGGCTGATAGAGTCTGAGGCCTGGATTCTTGAATCTCTCCTGGGATGACGATCAGCAGAGGGTGACATGCTTCCAAAAAGCCCTAACCCCTGACAATAGCCAGGATCAGGTTAATTTTAAATATATATATATATATATATATACACACACACACACACACATTTAAATTAAATGAGTATATGTACGTTTTCACATTATAATTGGAAAATATGTTTTGCATCGGAAATCAAGATTTTTATCCTCTAATGCTTACTGTTTTCACCTGATAGATGATCACAGAAGGTCAATTATCATTCAATTATCATGTGTTACACTGGAAAGAATTCAGCTCATTACTTTTCATTATATTCAAAGTCAAGGTCATTAGTTGCAGCTTGCAGTTAATTCCTGCTTTTATCCCCTGGAATTTTAGGGCTCGGTATATTGAACTGTTGGTTTATCTAAATGGCAGTTAGCCCTTCATTTTTAATCATGTCATTAGTTCAGGGGATGTCATATTTCCCTGCAGCTAAAAACCTACAGGCTTCATCGATATGGCTGAAACGATAACACGGTTCTAAGACAACCTCAGATAACTGGGCTGAGCAAATTTAACTCATTCACTTTATCCAAAAGAGAGTTTTTAATTACAAAAAAAATAAAATCCTCATCTCATTTAACGGTAACAGCATGAAATGTTGATCAATACTTGAATAACGAATGGTGATGGAGCAGTCGTAGAGTTAGAGAGTAACTGTCACATCCATTGTTGGCAGTGCCAACGGCTTCCTCCTACATGTGAGAAGCTGGTTCGGGTGATGGTCTGAAGGGTGACAGGCGACCACTGAGAGTCCAAAATATGGTTTCTGAAATTATTATTATGTTTTAGCCTCAATAAAGGATTAAACCAGGGAGGCTCTTTGGGGAGGGTTCGGGAATAGGGTAGAGAGATGGCATCTGTGGCATCTGTTTACCACATTCATAACAACAGCAGAGACACAGAGCTTCTGCTAGAACTTTGGTTAGGCCCTCTGGTTCATTCTTTTGTTTACATGGAGGATTTTTAAAAAAGATTTTATTTATTTATTCATGAGAGACACAGAGAGAGGCAGAAGCATAGGCAGAGGGAGAAGCAGGCTTCCCATGGGGAGCCCAGGGTAGGACTCGATTCCCAGACTCAGGAATCACGTCCTGAGCTGAAGGCAGATGCTCAACCACTGAGCCACCCAGGCGCCCCTACATGAAGGATTTTGAGAAACATGAGGACTTTTTTCTTTTTCTTTCTTTCTTTCTTTCTTTCTTTCTTTCTTTCTTTCTTTCTTTCTTTCTTTCTTTCTTTCTTTCTTTTCTTTCTTTCTTTCTTTCTTTCTTTCTTTCGTTCTTTCGCATTTTGCAGTTTACTTTTTCAGCTCCAGACTCCTACCCAGCCCTAGAGGTTCTTTAAATATTAGACCTAATAGGATTCTGTGGGGGTTATTCTGTCTTTCTGTTGGCATGCAATGATAATTTGTGCTTTTTTTGCATAGCTCTCAAAAGATGACATTTCATGCCAATATGGCCATGTGCATTTCTAGATTGATGTAATAGCAAGTTTCTGCAAAAAAACAAAAACAAAAAACAAGCAAAATCTTCATGCAGACAGAAGAGACAAGTATCTGTGTATGTGGAAAACAATGTCATATTTCATCATTTTTCCACTAGAAAGTTTGTCTTATTTATCTCTATAACTTCCAACATGTAACAGATTGTCTGATACATAGCAGGGTCTCAATTAAAGATTTCCCCATGGGCAGCCCGGGTGGCTCAGTGGTTTAGCGCCACCTTTAGCCCTGGGCCTGATCCTGGAGACCTGGGATCGAGTCCCACGTCAGGCTCCCTGCATGGAGCCTGCTTCTCCCTCTGCCTCTCTGTCTTTGTGTCTCTCATGAATAAATAAATAAAATCTTAAAAAAATAAAAAGATTTCCCCAAATTGGCTTGAACAAATGGTGCCTCTAGGGTGTAAGGAGTCAGAAGGCTGCGGTTACACTGCTGGTTCTGCCTTTGTCAGCTCCATTTCACTGTTAGAGATTAGTTCCCTAATGGTTTCTTTTCTTGCAGCCCCTGCTTTTCCCCTTCAAGCTATTCTATAAAAGTATTAACATCTGAGTAGACGTTTTTTGCAGGTAAGAAAAAAGAGGAAAAGATGGCTTACACCAATGCCAGAGGTAACCGTTATTACCATTTTGCTCTATATCCTTCCAGCCTGATATCCTCAGGAGCAGGAGGTTTGATCCATTATTCCTGGGTCCCAAAGCCCTAGCATCAAACTGAACATTCAATGCTGACCCTGTATCTGAGTCCCTGGGATGGATCTAGGGTCTCGGAGGGGCAAGGCTGGTAACTCCAGAGTGTTCAGACGAGTGAAGGAAAGCAGTGGGAATGTGAGCACAGGAGCAAGGGGTCCGGTTTACTGCAGAAATTCACATTTTCTCTAAGAAGGAAAAGAGATGAACATAAAGGCCACTTTCCATCCTCCTGAACATGAGGCCATAAGGGATTTGAGGTTTCTATCTCGATTTCATGACTTCTAACTGTGACCCTGGGCACACTTGTCAAGTTCTTGCTGCCTGAGTTACTGAATTAGGATAGAGATACCTACTTCATACAGCACTGAAAATATTCAAGTCAAGTCATATATGGGAATTATGTGATTATTATCAAATATGGGGATTAGGTGATCATAACAAGCACAAACGAACAAGAGAAGTGTCATTCTGCTCTTAATGCCTTGACATCCTTACACCTTTGTTATAGGCCTTCTTCTTATGTAATCATTCAAATAATATCTCTTGATTTCCCATTATTCATGAAGGGCAAATCTGGGGGGAAAAGAGGAAAGTATTAATTTTCCTGGAGTCCTCTTTTTTACTGAGTTCGGGGAAACTTCTGTGATTATCCTCTGGTGTTTTTATTGGATAACAGTGTGCTATAAAGTCTCCTCTGAGACAAATTAATTTTTCTAAACAGTGATAGAAAACTTGCAGTCTTTTATTCCTTCCTTGATGCGGTATCATTTTACTGCCATCAAGTTTTCAACTCAATGGCTCCCGCGTGGAGATCTACATCTAATTTTCCCCTTGTCTCTTAATGATGAAGTATAATGTACCATTAGGTGAAATGGAATGAAAGGACTTGGCACCTCTGCCAGTAGTTACGGCTCCAGAGCAAAAATAGCCCTTCCAGGCAGGCAGACAGACACATGGGCAGGAGGAGATGGTGATTAACGAAGGTTTGGGTCAGTCTCTCCGATAAAGGTATTACTCCTGATTTTCAAAATAGCATAGATTATGTAAGATCATTGGCCTTAACTAGGAAAAAGAAAAAAAAAAAAAGATTTGCGAGCTTCACCAGCCAAGGACCTGGTAGGGATCCGCTTTATTATTTTCTGGCATCTGATTCAGCTTTAGCAACATATGACATGGCTCATCTTAGCTGGGAGTTTACCATGTGCCGGCTATCATGCTTACATCTCATTTAAATCTCACGGTGAGGGGCGCCTGGGTGGCTCAGTGGTTGAGCATCTGCCTTCAGCTCAGGGCGCGATCCCAGGGTCCTGGGATCGAGTCCCGCTTCAGGCTCCCCACAGGGAGCCTGCTTCTCCCTTTGCCTGAGCCTCTGCCTCTCTCTCTGTGTCTCATGAATAAATAAATAAGATCTTAAAAAAAAATAAATCACAGTGAGTCTGTGGAGGACTTAGTATCCTTAGCCTTAATTTACAGAGTGAAGGAAATGAGGCTTAAGAGAGGTTAGGGAACTGCCTCAAGGTCACATGAAGGGTACGTGCAGTGATAAGCCTCAAATCTGGATTTATGCTTTGAGCTGCTATGTAATGTAATAGTACTAGAACTCAGTGCCCCGGAACTCAACTATATTTATACGTTTGTTCATTCGTGCCATGCAGTTTTGGAAAGCATACTTTAGGTGCATATTATGCTGGGAACGAAATAATCTTTTTTTTTTTCCTTTGTCGAGCTCCTAAATTACCATGGCTTAAAAGTCAGCCCTACCCCCGGTTCCTCCATTCTTCCATTTATCCGAAGTGCACAGCAGTGTTTGCTGAGTAGCTGAGGAAGCATAAGACCAAGGGGGCTTAAGTGTGTAACCCAGGAGGCCTGCTGGGCTGGAGGGAGGGAGGAACGAGAACAGGGTACCCACCCCTGCCCCCAGACTCCAAGGGCTCTTCCATCTAAGCAGAGCAATGGGCGTGGGAAGAGGGCATAGCAAGGACTGGACGCAAGGTCCTCTCTCTACCTCTTTGTACCCTTTCCTGCGTGCACATTTGCTGAACACGCTGAGGGGGACATGGGAAGGTGCCACTGATGCTGTTCATGGGCCACCACTGTTCTCTCTTTTGTTCAAGGACAGGCAAAAAGAGTCCAGGATACAACACAGAGGCCTCTTTTTCTCACTTTCCTGGGAATGTGAGGGTTCTTTGCACAAAGGGAGAAATGAGGCCTATAAAGTATGTGCAAGGCATTTCAGAACCGAGGAGAAAAATATATTAACACAAATGTAGGTCATTGTTGGTGGCTAATAGCTCAGTTGGATTTAAAGCAGCAGTGTTTTTAAATGTTCTACAAGTAGTCTGCAAACCTTGTCCATCAGGTGTCCCTATCAACAATGTTCAACACGAACCCCTAATACACAATATGTGTTTGCCAATAAATCACAGATACAATAACACATATCAGGTATACAGCAATGCACAAAAACAGAAATGAGAAACATTTCTGGCTATGAAATTCAAATGAGAAACATTTCTGGCTATGAAATTCAAAGTTGCAATATCTTCCATCAGGTCACTGGGCACAGGTCACCTTGGAGCTCACAGGCTTCTGTAGGGGGCCCCCAAACTTTAATGAGCATCAGAATCACCCGGAAGGCTTGTTAAGCCACAGAACTCGGGGCCCCGTCCCTAGAGTTTCCAGTTCAGCGGGTCTGGTCTGGGGCCTGGTTATTTGATTTTTAATAAGTTCCCAGCTGATTCAGGAGCCAAGCTTTGTGAAGCAATGGGGTAGCTTATTTACAGCCATACCCTTCGGGAAAGGCAGCCAGCCTCTAAAGGAAAGGAGTAATGATGTGAGCGCACCAGTGGGAAGGCTGATACTTAGAGCGGATGGCCCGACTGAGTGCCCCCAAATCATGACACACAACTGCAGATCTAACCCTGTTACACAAAAGAGTAGCTTCAGGAAACATCCCAGTACATTCCAGGGCCATGGAGAGAAAAGCGTCTTTGGATCCCATTCAGGGTATGCAATAGGGGAGATCTTAGGAAGTAGACCCAAACCCACACCTTAGCTCAAACTCAAGCAGATGGAAGACCATGGGAGGTTCTGGGACTGCAGTAATAAGCCCCCCCCCCCCCCCCCCCCGCCCAAGTCTCCACCCTGGGAAGTCAAGCCTTGCTTGGCACATTCTTCTGAGAGGCTTCCTGGAGGGAGTGCACTCAAGTTGCAAATCCTATTTCCTTGGCGCTCCAGGTTCTACTGGGCCGGGTTGTACCCTGATGTTAAAAACATCTTGTTTTATGAATTTCATCGTGGCCTTCCTTCGCTTCCTGTCCTATAGCTCATGTCATAACACCCTGCGAACGAACTGCCGTCTTCCTGCAAATCAAAGGCAAAGGGGCAACCCCCACTTTACAAATTAGAACAAGAGTTCAGGAAGAGCCCCACGTGGTGAGACCCCCGGAAGGCAAGGCAAGGGCAAGGGCAGGCATGATAAACTCTGAGGCTCTCTCTCTGCCCCCCACTCTGAACAAATCACTTACTGGGGTGCTCACTGGGAAGCAAGTAGGAAAGAGAATGTGCAAAGGCACCTGCCAGCTCATGCTACTAAAATGCCAGGGATCCATCACAGACACCCAGACCAGAATTGCCTGGAGGATGCGAGGCCACAGCACCACCCAGGGCCTGCAGGCTCCCTGAGCAGAATGAAGGACGGCTCCGACCCTCTTTGTTAAGGGCAAAAATCCTCCCTGTTTCTCTCCCCACCTGCTGCAAAGAGCACTCGGACCAGGGGTGGGAAACAGGGTGCAGCAGGCCTGGGCAGGGCAACTGGAAGAGTTGATCTCAGCAGGAAATGAAAGAATAATAGAAAAGGGCCTGGTTGACAATAAGAGAGAGGGAAAGGACCAATCGGGGACAAGTCTGCGTGGGAACTTGACTACTGTTCACTAGTGTGGAAGGTTCCACACGCCGGGTGCCAGTGTGACCCTGAAACGTCCTGGGGACTACAGCCCTGTTTCCCCAAGGGTCCAGGTCGGGCAGGAATTAATGCTCAGTTTTCACACTACTGTTTCTCTTCGTCTTGTGTTTTTTGTTTTGTTTTGTTTTTTTGTTTTTTTTTTTTGAGCAGTGCTGTTCCACTTCTTTCAAGACTGCCCCTTCTTTTCCACACTCACTACTGGGGCTAGTGTGTGCTGAAGTTCATTTCCACACTGTGGGTATGTGAAATCTCCAAGCAATATACGCGAATTCATTTCCTTCCTCTTGAATTATGAAAGGCAGTTTCCTTTGCAATTTAAACATGTAGTCTAATTAAAGATACAAATCTTGAAATGCTGTTTTTTTTTTTCCCTCTCACCACTCTAGCCTTGTTTTTACACACACACACACACACACACACACACACACACAGATTTTTTTTTTTTTTTTAGGTCAAGCACACAGTGTTCTACCAAAAAGGAATAATGTGAAATAAAAATAATAGCAGGGATAAAGAAAAATAATCACTCCGTCTACATGGAGCCAAGAGGAAGACTTAGAAAACAAAGAATAAGAACGCGTCCCCCCCTTTTTTTTTTTTTTTAAACTTGTCACTATCTCATAAACATGTTCCTGTTTTAAAGAACTTCAGCAGGGTAACGTGGAGAAAGAAAACCAAATAGGAAACTCCCAGAAGAGGAAATAGGAAGGGCTAATAAATGCATGAAAAAATACTTGACCTAATTAGTAATCAGGAAAATGCAAATTTCAAGCAGTGGGAAATATCATTTCACACCCATTAGATTCAAAAAATATGTCTGAAGATGCTAAGTGTTTAAGAGGAGGTTGGGTAACGTGTGAGTGGAAGGGTCGACGGCTGAACTGGACACATTTGAGTAACTGGAGAACAAGCTGAAATAACCACGCACGGTGGAAGCTGTTCACCTTCAAAAAACTTCCACTCCTGTGTCCGTCTGTCCTCCACCCTCCAGCTCAGTCCTCCCTGCATGATGGACAGATGCCGTGCTAGGCGGTACAAGAGGCACTAGTTTCATGTGGCTTTGCACACTTCAAACAACAGGCTAGTGTGACTACAGAACTGAATTTATTTTTTTTTACATTAATTATGTAAGTATACATTTCTATGCCACTAGCAACATCTAAGTATCCCAAGTTTACCACAAAACTAATAGCACCAGCTGTAATCACTCTTTGACATTTTGCTAACTCATGGTGTGGACAACTCTATTTTTTGTTTTAACATGTGGGGTTTTTCTCACCTCTTAAAAGAGTTGCCTGTTTTCTCTCCTGTTTGCTTATTCCAACTGTCCGTCCATACCCTTTACCTATTTTCCAGCCAAGAAGTCCCAGGTGGTATTTTCTTTTCCTTCTGGCACTGGTTCCTATCAATTTTAATTAATTAATTAATTAATTAATTAATTTTTGGTTCCTACCAATTTTAGACACCCCTTCATTTCTTTTCTGTTTGTAGCCTCTGAAACTTTAGCACATTTTTTTTTATCATTGCATTTTTCTTTTTCTTTTTTTTTTAAATACTTTTATTTATTTATTCATGACAGACAGAGAGAGAAAGAGAGAGGGGGAGACACAGGCAGAGGGAGAAGCAGGCTCCAAGCAGGGAGCTTGACATGGGACTCTATCCCGGGTCTCCAAGATCACACCCTGGGCTGAAGGCGGTGCTAAACTGCTGGGCCACCGGGGCTGCCCTCCACTGCATTTTTCAATAAGCACTAAAATATTTCTGCATTTTTACCTCCAGCTCCTTGTTGGAAGGGTAAAGCAGATTACCTTAAGACAAACAGGTTCACCCAGATAAAAGCTAGGCTACTACTGCAGTGCCCAGGTGTCTCAGTTGGTTGACCGTCTGCCTTCAGCTCAGGTCATGATTCCCGGGTCCTGGGATCAAGCCCCACATCGGGCTCCCCGCTCAGTGGGGAGTCTGCTTCTCCTGCTTCTCCCTCTCCCTCTGCTGCTCCCCCTGCTTGTGCTCTCTCCCTCCCTGTCTCTCTCTCAAGTAAATAAATAAAATCTTAAAAAAACAACAACCCTAAACTACTATTAAAAGAAATATGCCAACCCTGGATTGCAATGAGTGGCACAGACACAAATATGTTTGTGTAGCGTATGAAGAGGAAGCTGTCAACTGAGAGGTGCAGCAAGGGTTCTTGCCCATTTACTGAGTGCTTGTTACCGGCTACACATTTTATTGCATTGCCCAGCTACCTTCAGTTTTCATCGTGGAGGAAACTGCTTCCACTTTAATTGCAGTTCTTCTGTAGGTAATGGCTTTTCTTTGTGGTTGCATTCCTTCGTTCGTTCATTCATTTATCCTGGTTGCTTTTAAGATCTTCATCCCCCCTCCCTCCCAGTGTCCCTTGGTATCCTTTTTCTATTTTCTCTTTCAGAAACTCTGGTTAGCAACATATTGGACCTTTGCATTCTAGTCTTCATCTTAACCCCCTTTTTCTATTTCCAGCATCTAAATCCTTCGCAGTTGAATTCTTGGCATTTCCCCCCCATCCACCTTCCTTTTTACTCTTTTTTTGTATGATCTGCCCATTTGGTTTGATTTTTAATGATGATACGTTTTTCCTTTCTGGAACGTCATCGAGTTCTCCTCCAGGTGTGCTTGGCCTTTTTACATCCTCTCTTTGGTCTCAGGTCTTCAAGTCTTCATCAGTGTCTTTAATAATTGAAGACACACTTCCTCTAAGTCATTATCAGGGAACGCTTCTAACTAAGGCCCTTGGAGAGTTAAATCCTGTCTGTTTTGCGGGTCTCACCTTTGCGAGACTCTTTCCTGGTGTGGTTTATCATTTAACATTGTGATCTCATATTTGGCGGGACTTTCTCTGTACATACTGGAGATGTGCTGCCTTTGGACTACAGTGGCAGTGTAAAGCATGGTTACAACTTCTTACAAGGCTGAGTCATGCAGGTATTCTCTTTGTGCTGGTTGTATATTTTCCCTGGATTCTCTCTTTTTTTTATTTTTTTAATTTTTTAAATTTTTAAAAAATTTTTTTTATTTATTTATGATAGTCACAGAGAGAGAGAGAGAGAGAGAGGCAGAGACACAGGCAGAGGGAGAAGCAGGCTCCATGCACAGGGAGCCCGACGTGGGATTTGATCCCGGGTCTCCAGGATCGCGCCCTGGGCCAAAGGCAGGCGCCAAACCGCTGCGTCACCCAGGGATCCCTGGATTCTCTTTTCACTAAGCATGTCGTTCTTTGAGAGACTTGGTTTGTATCAGAATTAGCTAGAAAAGGTTTGAGGAGCATTTCTTCACACATGGATCGGTTACCAAGGTATAGGGGGCACATGGGAGTCACAGCAACTGCAAACTGATCACCTGTGCTGTGATCACTCATAGGTGCTGAGGAATGAGAGGAGAGAGAGGTTCCCGGGAGCCAAGGCAGAGAGCTGTATAGGGCAAGCCTCCGGGCCTGGGGTGATGGGACACGGCCACTTCAAAGGGATGGCATAGGGAGGGAAACAGGAGAATAAATATCCTGACCTCATTCTTTCCTTCCTTCCCAACTTCTTCCTCTTTGGCTGAGGCCTGCTGGAAGCCAGAGGAGAAGGGAGCCCAGTGATACGGGGTGGAGATGTGTGAAAAGTGGATCTGCGGGGGCAAAGAACAGCCAGCCAGTACATGACTTTATGAAGCTGTCTGGCTTCTAAGTCCTGTCCCCACATGACCTTCCCACTGCCAGCTCCTCGGAAGCCAGCAAACTCCCTCAGGGAAGCCGTCGGATCAGTCCACCACTCTACTCTTTATTCCTTCTTCGTTTTCGACTTTAGGGATTTCTCTTTCCCACAAGCTCAGTTATACATTTAAAGTGGTGTTTACTTGTCCCGTTTTACACAAGGTAGTTGTGTTGTGTGTCCTGGAGTCACCTAGCCAACTGTACTGCCAGAAATAAAAGGTACAAATTATCCTGCCCAATCTTACACAGACTCTCTGATATCATGAAAAATGTTAATGACGGGTCACTTTCTGATGGATCACAGAATTAGTAGGCTGGGACTGGAATCCTGCCTCCAAAGTCCAGGCTCTTTATACTACATTATACACTCCATGCAGGCAGGCTGTGTGCCTGACATTTTGGGGGGGGGAAAGGAGGGAAGGAAGGAAGAGGAACAGAGAGGAAGGAAGGAAGGAAGGAAGGAAGGAAGGAAGGAAGGAAGGTAGGTAGGAAGGAAGGTAGGTAGGAAGGGAGGGGAGAGGGAGGAAATCTAACAAATTCAAGCAATATGAAGTCAGCTATGAAATTAACTATGAAGCTCCAAAAGGAAAAGAGAAGATAAATTAGGCTAAAACACAAGAACACCAGAAATTCTGTAAGAAAAGAACTAGCATGAAAGGATTACAGGTTGCAGGTGTGACTCTGACATTACTTCTTCCACAGAAGTCATCATTAAGGGAGAAAAAAAAGGTAAATCTTAATCATTTATTTTCCTTTGGCTCATACAAGACCATGAAATTAGAAATCCTGATTTCAGAGGATCTAAGCACTTACAGCTGCACCGTGATCATGTTGTTTCAAAACAGAATCAAAGGCCCTCAAATAGATGAAATGGTTAACACACTCCATGGAAAGGAGAAAGGAACATTGACAAGTCCAGGAAACCCTCGATTTAAATTCAGAGCCAGATGTTAGGAACAAATAGAAGTTCTATTTCCAGATTATGTCAAATCAGGTCAAATAATTGCTTGAATATGTAGAAGAAGTTAAAAATGAATATATGTTAGGCATATTGGGTCATTTGTATTCCAAAACTTTTGTTTCACAAAAAAACAAGGAAATCTGCCTTTTGAGAAATCAGTGCAAAGATGAAGGGGAAAAAAAGATATGCAGTAACACATATCCTACTTCAAAGGCTAAATAATCAAACGAAACGTGAGATGTAGCTAATATAGTCCAAAAACTGGGTAATTTTGGAGAGGTGGCTCAGTTTCTTAAAATTCTGTTGATTTTGGCTGAGGTCATGATCTCAGGGTGGTGAGACTGAGTCCTACAGTGGGCTCCATGCTGAGTGTGGAGTCTGCTTAAGAGTCTCTCTTTCCCTCTCCTTCTGCCCCTCGTCCCACCCTTCCCCCTCGCACCCCTTCTGCTTGTGTGCACACACTCTCTTTCTCAAAATAAAATATAGTAAAAATAAAGAAAGTACATTTGAACCAGGTGATACCTTATTGGAACAATTGAAAAATTGTCTTAAATTTTTTTTAAAGATTTTATTTATTTATTCATGAGACACACAAACAGAGAGGCAGAGACACAGGCAGAGGGAAAAGCAGACTGCCTGCAGGGAGGCCGATGTGGGACTCGATCCCAGGACCCTGGGATCACGCCCTGAGCCAAAGGCAGACGCTCAACCACTGAGCCACCCGGGCGTCCCAATTGTCTTAAAATTTAAAAAGTAAAGGATTTTAGATTAACAGTAAAGAAAAGCAAATACTATACTAACACGAAATATACAAATTAATTCAATATTAATAACTGCATCACACATAGTAAAAGGAAATAAAGATGCACTATTTCAACAAAGTACGGAAAAAACATACTGTATTATAATGACTTAAAAAAGATCATCCGGTGCCGGGTGGTGCAGTTGGGTAAGCGACAGACTCTTGGTTTCAGCTCAGGTCTAATTCCAGGGTTGTGGGATCCAGCCCTGTGAGGGCTCCATGCTCAGCATGGAGTCTGCTTGGGTTTCTCTCTCCCTCTGCCTTTCCCTGTTACCCCCAACCCTGTGCTCTCTCTCTTTTTCTCCCTCTAAACAAACAAATAAATGAAAGATCGGGAGTTGCATAAAAAAAAAAAATGACTTTGTTCTTATTAGCCAAAGTGCTGATCTGAAATACTTTTTCTGAATACTTGATGTCTAAAAATGAAGTACATTATGGTTCTGATATAGGCTGACTTCCATAAAAATCCTTGAGACACAGTGTGTTTCAGTAGAGAGTAATCTTTTTCTATTTTAATACTGTGTTGGCAGAAGGGGGCACATTCTTGAATGAGGGTGCCACATAAATAGAAAGCCCAATACAGAGACTAGCTGGTAACGACTGGGGTTTCAACACAATGAAATATCAGCTCAGTGAGCACTCTGTTTGGGAAAGGGCTATGATTTTATTCTGGTGTAATGGCTTTAGAAAATTTTATTGCATAGGTTTAGACCATTTCATTTCCAATCTATCTAAAAATGCCTTTGTTTTACAAGATGAGGCATGTTCTTTATTAGGGACTTCAGGTTTGCGTCCCTTTAGAATTGGTATGTTGAAGCCCTAACTAAGCCCCAGCGTGATGGTGTTTGAAGACGTGGCCTCTGGGAAATGAGTCAAATTAGATGAGGCCAGGAGGGCAGTGCCTTGGTCTGATGTTCATGCCCTTAAGTGAAAAGCCAGCAGAGAACTTGCTCTCTCTTGCTCTCTGCCGTGTAAGGACGCAGTGAGAAGGGAGCCACATGCTAGCCAGGGAAAGGACCAGAACCCGTCCATTCTGGCACTTTGATCTTGAACTTCCAGTGTCCAGGACCATGAGAAGATCAATTTCTTGTTTCAGCACTCTAGCTATGACACTTTGTTAAGGCAGCCAGAGCAGCCTGAGAGTTCTGTTAAAAAGGGAGGGCTCTTGGGATGTCTGGGTGGCTCAGAGGTTTACACCTGCCTTCGGTCCAGGGCATGATCCTGGATTCCTGGGATCGAGTCCCACGTCGGGCTCCCTGCATGGAGCCTGCTTCTCCCTCTGCCTGTGCCTCTGCCTCTCTCTCTCTGTCTCTCATGAATAAATAAATAAAATCTTAAAAAAAAAAAAAAAGGGAGGGCTCTTTTCTTCAAAACTGTGATAAAAGATAAACAAATAAAAAAGTCTTTAGAAATGGCCCAGGCTAATGGGAGCTAATGAGTCATAACACCTAAATGCAATACCTGATCTAAAGTAAAGCCTGTATCAGAAATTTGGGGGGAAAATGCTATAAACAACAGATATTAAGGTCAACTGACAACTATGGAAGATGGCCAGTAGATTATATATTTATTATTTCAGTGTACATTTATGGTGTTGTTGACCGTACTGTGGTTATAGAAGACAATATCCCCATTCTTAGGAAATATCCACTGAAATATTGAAGTGTCAAGAGCCGTGATAATATTCAACTTACCCTTTAATTCTGAAAATGAATGTATTTAATGATACATATAGATAGCAAATGATGAAAGAAATAGGGTGAAGTATTTGCAATAAGTGAATAAGATATTTGCGATAGGCATGCAGGTACATGCACAGTATTTCTGCAACTGTTTTGTAAGTCTGAAATTATTTTTAAAGAAAAATATATTGTATTTGGAAAATCACTTAAGAAGCAAGGTTTCGGTTTGATTCGGGGTGGTATGGTATAAATGGTGTCAATCCCTGAGAACAACAAATCAGGCACAATTGGACCTGGTAAGCATGAGGTACTTTGTGGACAAGTGCTTAAGAAATGGCTCCTGAGGGTCTATGGAAACAGGAGCCTGGTTCCCCACCCACACTACCTTTCCACTGAAGGGAAAGATCCAGCTCATCCCTGTGACCTTCTCTTTGCTTAATTATAAAAGCAAGAGATCAGACTTAGTTCAAATGCCTTCATAGGGTTTTGTGTGGGTAAAATGTGGGAAAGTACTTCATATTTCTAGATACAGATTTAAATCAGACAAAAATATAGCAGGGGCTCCAATCAGGTTGGTTCTGAACACTTTTCTGTGTGGCAAAAGGAACTAGGGGGGAGAAATCTTCTCAAGACTGGCTGAGCTCCAAATGGATTACTTTCTTTTAAAGGTAACATTTTTCCCCCTTAATAAGAAATGAATACATGCTCATCATAGAATCTTTGGCAAGTAGCTTCAGAATAAAGAAGGCAAAAAAGCTACCCCAAAATTCCCAGTAATAATTGACTTCCATTGTATTTTTCAGATGTTTTCTTGAGTAAATATGCACTATGTAAGCCCAATAAGTTTAGAAGGAGTGGAATCATGTCATAAATGGTATTTTGTAAACTGCTTTTAGAATAATGCCACATTGTGAATTTTTCCATGTTAGTACAGCCACATTTTTATGAAAAACTTATTCATTCATACTTGGAAAATGTTGGACTATTTCCTCAGGATAAATGAGTACAATGAAGGTTTCTAATCCAAGGGTCAGAATATTTTTAATAAGCTTTAATGAGATATAATTGACAAGATTTGTGTATATTTAAGGTGTCCATTGTGGTGTCTTGATATATGTATACAGTTGTGAAATGATTGCCACAGTCAAGCTAATTAACATATCCATTACCCCACAGTTACTATTTGTGTGCGTGTGTGTGTGTGTGTGTGTGTGTGTGATGGGAAGGTCTACTCTTTTAGTAAATTTCAAGTATATAATACAGCATTATTAACGGTAGTCACCATGCTGTACGTTAGGTCTCCTGAACTTATTCATTGTGCATGAAACCTCATACCCTTTGATCAACATATCCTCATTTCCCCTACCTCAACCCCTGGTAAGCACCATTCTATTTTCTCCTTCTATGAATCTGACTGTTTTAGATTCCATATGTAAATGAGATCACGTGAGTATTCATCTTTCTGCGTGAGGCTTATTTTACTTAGCATAATGTCCTCTAGGTTCATCCATGTTGTTGCAAATGACATGATTTTCTTCTTTCTTAAACTGAATAATATTCCTTTTTATATGTATGCCAAATTTTCTTTATCTGTTCACCCATCCAAGGGCACTTCACTTGTTTCTATAACTCAGCTATTATGAGTAATGCTGCAGTGAAATTTCTTTGAGATACTGATTTCATCTCTTTTGGATATGTACCCAGAAGTGGGGCTGCTGGATCATATGGTAGGTCTATTTTTAGTTTTTTGCGGAACCTCCATATTGTTTTCCATAACGAAACACCTATTTACATCCCCACCAATGGTGCAGAGGGGTTTCCTTCTCCACAGCCTCATCAACACTTGTTACCTTTTGTTAATAGACACCCTAACAGGTGTGATGTAATACCTTATAGTGATTTGGATTTGCATTTCCCTGATGACTAATAATGTTGAGACATTTCTCAAAAGAAGACATACAAACGGCCAATAGGCACATGAAAGGGGGGAATCAATAACAGGATTTCGATGTAAATGTTGCTAAGGAGTTACCCATCAAGTTTAAGCTAATTTATGTCCCATACCAGCCATTTCTGAGAAAATATAGATTTCCTAACTTTTTTCAATCCTTGACAATCTAATTTGCATTTCTTTGCTTACCAGCAAACTAGGAAAAATTTCCATAAGCTTTCTGTTCGTGTATGTCTTTTTTCATGATTTGGGATTTTATGTCCTTGGCTTCTCTTACTTGTCTTCTACTAAAGTGTAAACATTTTAAAGGTACGTTATTAACTTCTTTCTGAAACACTTGTTGAAATATTTTTCTTCGTATCTTTGCCCTTCAATTGCTAAATAAATAGCTATAGAAATTAACTGATAAATACATCACATATGTAATGAGTTAATATAGAAAACATTTAATACTGTTTTCAAAATTTCTTGATAGTGCCGAATTATTTTTTAAAATTTATCTTTTTTTTCTTTTCTTTTATTTATTTTTTATTTAAAAAATTTTTTCAAACCCAAAGTCAATGAAGGCTCACACAAGGTGTGAGGTCTCTTTCATCTCTTCTTAATCTGAGATAGTCTGTCACGTTTTTTTCCCCCATGGCATGGGCTTTTTTTTTTTTTTTTTTTGAAGAAACTGGATCAGTTGTCCAGTAAGATGGTTCACATTCTGAATTTATCTGTTTCGATGTGGTGGTAATTTATTTGCATATACAGACTTAAAAGTTTTACATAGTCAAATGTATCCAACATTTTATTTATGGCCACTGGCTTGGGTTCATTTTTAGAAAGGCCTTTCCAAAACTTAATTATATAAATGTGTATCTCTAATCTCTATTATTTTGCAGTACTTTTATCACTTCAGGTTTTTTTCTTTTTTAAAAAAGATTTTATTTATTTATTCATGAGAGACACAGAGATAGGCAGAGACACAGGCAGAGGGAGAAGCACGGAGCCTGATGCGGGACTCCATCCCAGGACCCCGGGATCACGCCTTGAGCTAAAGGCAGATGCTTAGCCACTGAGGTACTCAGGTGTCCCTCACTTTAGGTTTTGAACCTAAATCTGTAACCCATTCTTTTATGGCAAATATGTGAATGGATTTTGTAACAGATTTACCATGATATATGTGAGAATTAAATAAATTATTAGCTGATGGTGTTGACTACCAATTTTGCATCTAATATTAACGTGAATAAATATTTAATGCAACAACCAATTGTAGAGATAACAGTATTTGAGTGTCCTATACTTGCTTTCTTTATCAAGTTTCGGATATTGCATCAAACAGAAACTGCATCAAAGAAAGGGAAAAGCTGTGAGTCAAATACAAAATAATCAATATTTAATTGTGAGTAGTTTATTCTATTTCATCATTTTCCCCCAAAAAACTCACTAGCACTTTTCAAAATAGTAGTTTATAATTCTGATCATAGTGAACGATGATTTCAAATATAGTTCATTAAAATGAAAATGAGAAGAGGAAACAAAACAATTATCTCCAAACTCACTGCTTATATAGAATCAAATTGGAATAGATGTATCAATGAAGAATTTCCACCACCATGTAAGTAACTTGATTCTTACTAGTACATTTGATGATTATACTTCCTACATCTTCACATTTCGTGGTGAGACTCTTTCTGAAAGGATCATTAGGTTAAATTTAGCTAACTTTAAAGGATAATTAAATTATTTCTTTGTCATGAAATATCTTGAATTATGTTTACACGTTTTTAATATTAGATTTGGTTTACTGAAGGGCAATTGCCAGTGATGGGAAGTGTTTAAGGTAGAAAGCTTTGAAATTTGTAGTTGGGCCAACTGAGAAGCTGTGGTTTATTATCTCAGAAAACCTGACTTTCAAAATGTCTGCTTACGGGAAAGCTAAAATGAAAAAGAAAAACAATATCAAACTTTGGTGAGAAGAATTTATTTACATTGATTTGGGGAGGGTAACAGGTACTGCCCTTAAAAAAAAAACTGTGGATATATTTACTCAAGCTAAATTCATACCTATCCTGTGATCCAGAATTTTACTCCTATAAAATTAAAAACCTATATTCACCTTTATATCTGTTAATATTTGCCTTATGGACTTAGATGCTCCAACATTGGGTGCCTAGATATTTACAATTGTTATGTCCTCTTGTTGGATTGATCTCTTTATCATTATGTAATGTCCTTTTTGTCTCCTGTTATAGTCTTTGTTTTAATGTCTACTTTGTCTGATAAGTATTGCTAACCCCCCCTTTTTTAAAAACTTCCATTGACACGGAAAATCTTTTTCCATCTCTTCATTTGGTTCTCTATGTGTCTTTACTTCCGAAGTGGGTCTCTTTTAGGTAGCATATAGTAGCGATCAATAAAACCAAGAGTTGGTTCTTTGAAAAGATAAACAAAATTGAGAAACCTTTAGCTAGATTCATCAAGAGAAAAATAAAGAGGACTTAAATAAATCAAATCAGAAACAAAAAAAAAGAGAGAAGTAACAATTGATACCACAGAAATATAAAAAGATTATAAGAGACTTCTATGAAAATTTCATGCTAACAAATTGGACAACCTAGAATAAATGAATAAATTCCTACAAAAATACAGTCTGCCAAATCTGAATCATGAAGAAATAAAAAATATGATCAGATCAATTACCAGTAACAAAATTCGTTTGGTAATAAAAAAAAGTCCCAACAAAGCAAAATCCAGGGCAGATGGATTCACAGGTGAATTCTACCAAACATTAAAGTAAGAGTTAATACTTATTCTCCTTAAGATTTTCAAAAAAAATAGAAGAGACGTAAAGCTTCTATGAAGCCAGCATTACTCTGATGCTGAAATCAGACAAAAATACCACAAAAAAAGAAAACTACAAGCTAATGATCCCTGATGAATAGAGGCAAAAATTCTCAACAAAATATTAGCGAGCTGCATTCAACCATACATTAAACAGGTCATTTTTATTCTGGAGATGCAAGAATGTTTCAGTATGTGCAAATCAGTCAATGTGATACACCACACGAAGAAAATGAAGGTGAAAAGTCATATAATCATCTCAGTAGATGCAGAGAAGGCATTTGACAAAGTTCCACATCCATTCATGATAAAATCTCTCAAAAAAGTGGGTTTAGAGGGAACCTATTTAACCATAATAAAGGCCATATGTAACCAACCTACAGCTAACATCATACTTAGTGGGGACAAACTGAGAGCTTTGCTCCTAAGATCAGAAACAAGACAAGGATGTCCCCTCTCCCCACTTTCATTCAACATAGTAGTGGAAGTCCTAGCCATAGCAGTCAGGAAGAAGTTAAACTGTCAGGATATGCAGATGGCATGATATTGTAGATAGAAAAGTGTAAGACTCCACCCAAAAAGTATATAAAGTAATGAATTCAGTGAAGCTGCAGGATACAAAGTTAATATAAAAAATCAATTGCATTTCTATACACTAATAATGCAGAAAGAAATTAAGAAAACAATTCCATTTGTAATTGCAGCAAAATGAAAAAATACCCAGGAATAAACTTAATCAAGCAGGTGAAAGATCTGTACTCTAAAAAGTATAAAACACTGATGAAAGAAATTAAAGATGACACAAAGAAATGGAAATATATCCCATGCTCGTGGATTGGAAGAATTAATATTGTAGAAATGTCCATACTACCCAACGCAATCTACAGATTTAATGCAATCCCTATCAAAATACCAATATTATTGTTCACAGAATTAGAACAAATAAGCTAAAAATTTACGTAGAACCATAATAGACCCCAAATCACCTGAGCAATCTTGAGAAAAAAGTATAAAGCTGCAGGTATCACAACTCTGGATTTCAAAATATGTTACAAAGCTACAGGAATCAAAATAAGGTGGTACTGGCACAGAAATGGACACATAGATCAATAGAACAGAATAGAAAGCCCAGAAATAAACCCATGCTTATATAGTCAATTAGTCTATGACAAAGGTGGCTAGAAAATACAATGGGGAAAAATAGTCTTTTCAATAAACGGTGTTAGGAAAATTATACAGCTACATGGAAAAGAGTGGAACTGGATCACTTCTCACACCATACACAAAAATAAACAGAAACTGCATTAAAGACCTAAATGTGAGACCCGAAGTCATATAACTTCTAGAAGAAAACATAGGCAGTAATCTCTGGCATTGGCCTTAGCAAGTTTTCTAGATACATCTGCTGAGGCAAGGGAAACAAAAGCAAAAATAAACTACTGGATACAGCAAAATAAAAAAGCTTTTACACAGCCAAGGAAACCTTCAACAAGATGAAAAGGGAACCTAATGAATGGGAGAAGATATTTGCAAATGATATATCTGCTATGGGGTTAATATCCAAAATATATAAAGAGCTTATACAACTCAACACTAAAAAAAATAATCCAATTGAAAATGTGCAGAGAAAATGAATATACATTTTCCCAGAGAAGACCAACAGATGGCCAACAAACACATGAAAGGATGCACAACACCACTAACCCCATCAGGGAAATGCAAATCAAAACCACAATGGCATATCATTTACACCTGCCAGAATGGCTATTATCAAAAATAAGAAATAATGAGTTTTGGCAAAGGATGTGGAAAAAAGGAAACCTTCGTGCACTGTTTGGTGGGAAAGTAAATTGGTGCAGTCACTGTGGACAGCACCATGGAGGTTCCTCAAAATATTAAAAATAGACATGCCATCCAATCCAGTAATTCCACTATTGGGCATTTATCCCCCAAAAACACTAATTCGAAAAGATATATGCACCCCTACATTATTGCAGCATTAGTTACAATATCAAGAAGTGGAAGCAACCTACGTGCCCATCAATAAATAAATGGATAAAGATGTGATATCAATATATATTGATATATATATATAGATATAGATGTATTGATACATATATCAATAAATGGATAAAGAAGATGTATACACACAATAGAATATTACTCAGCCATAAAAAAGAATGAGATCTTGCCATTTGTGACAACATGGATGGGGCTAGAGGGTTTTATGCTAGTGAAATAAGACAGAGGAAGACAAATACCATGTGGTTTCACTTAGTATGTGGAATCTAAAAGACAAGACACATGAACAGACGAAGCAGGAACAGACTCATAAACACAGAACAAACTGGTGGTTGCCAGAGGGAAGGAAATGGGGAGATGGGGGTGTGGGCAGAGTGAAGTCAGTGAGAGATCCAGGCTTCCAAGGTACTAGGGAATATAGTCAATGGTGTTGTAAGAGTGTTGTGATGGTGTCGTATGGTGACAGATGCCAGCTATGCTTCTGGTGAGCACAGCATAACACACGGACTTGCCAAGTCATTATATTGTACACCTGAAACCAATGTAATATCAAGTAATATAATATAATGTCAGTAATACTTCAATAAAAAAAGGCAGAGAGAAAGAATTAACTATATGTACGGTTTAGGTTAAGTAGGTAAAATAATGCAGTTATTAGGTTTATCAACTTTTAAAATTCATAAATCCACAAAAAACATGCTAAAGGAGAAGGAGAAAGGAGCTTTGTAATTAATTAGTTGAGTCAGTTACAGGTAAGACTGTGATTTCTCTCCTATTTCTTTCTTCTTTCCCACTCTTCCCACATGGATGCTTCCAGACGTGAAGTTTATCATGTGATTCTTCATGTATGTATCAAGCTTTTTTTTTTTAAAATTTTTTTTTTTTATTCAGGATAGTCACAGAGAGAGAGAGAGAGAGAGGCAGAGACATAGGCAGAGGGAGAAGCAGGCTCCATGCACCGAGAGCCCGATGTGGGATTCGATCCCGGGTCTGCCAGGATCGCGCCCTGAGCCAAAGGCAGGCGCTAAACCGCTGCGCCACCCAGGGATCCCTGTATCAAGCTTTGAATGGTGTATTAGAAAGCTTAGATGTCAGTTTGATAAACCAGGCAGAGATATTCTTCCCATGGGTCCTCCATGAAAGTCAAGAGTCTAACACTAAGATCATATTTTTTGTGAAGGAATATGCATCATCATCTAGAGAAAAATGGTCTGCAATATAATGTTTTGGGACTCTGACCTGATCCAGGGATACAGCTTAGAGAAACTCATGGCTAACACATTTATAGGATATTTCTCTTGAATATAAATGATCTTAGCCAAGCTTCTATTGAGAAGGAAAGCTCAGAGGCTCCAAACTGTCCATCCCTACAGGTACAGTAGAGACTCACCCAGTGTCATTTAGAAGATGGGCAATTCGGTGGTTAATTGGTTGGCTATAACTCTGTATCTTAAACTGTTATTTTAAGCTGAGACGCAATTACGTACTCCTCCCCCAGTCTTCTAGTGAAGAGCTAAGGACTTTGAGGTTGGAGCTCTCCATCTGGCAAAAACCACACTCACAATACGTCATCTCCAATTTCCCATTTCTGTTTTTTAAGTGTACCAGAACTTAAAGATACTCATGATGCACCGCGAGTGTAGACTCTTCCTAGAATTTTGTGATTACTTTTCATAGCCTTGTATCATCATCCTTTCCACACCTAATTTGGTTATACGTTTTTTTCTTATCAGTTCACTTTCATAGTTACTTTCTAAAGTTATTCAACTACTTAGTTTTTATACTGGCAGCTCTCTCTCTCTTTTGAAAAAGATTTATTTATTTATTTATTTATTTATTTATTTGAGAAAGAAACAGCATGAGCCAGATGGGCAGAGAGAGAGGGAGAGAGAATCTCAAGAAGACTCTGCGCTGAGGTTGGAGCTTGATGCAGGCCCCCATTTCATGACCCTGAGATCATGACCTGAGTGGAAACCAAGAGTGGGATGCTTAACGGACTGTGTCACCCAAGCGCCCCTATGCTCTCTTTTTGCCCCTCCCGTCTTATATTATCTAATTGAAATTACAGCATAAATATAAATAGGTTTGGAGACTAATATAAATTGACTCTTGATGATGAGCATACAACTTGGCTGGTGGGACACAAGTTCAAGGTAGGTGGAGAAGATCTTGCTACCATGAGCATGAATCAATTAGTTTTATGGGGGGTAGGGGGGAGTGAGGAGCTTCCCTTAATCCTTCCCTTAACCTTCAAGTAAGTGAAGGTCAGTTAAAATAATGCCCATGGGACTTGAAATACAGATATTCTGTGTTGTTGATTAACAGACTACATGTGGGCTTTATGCATATTTTATTTTGAAAAGTAAAGTGTATGGTATGTATTCCTTGCCTTGATTAGAAATCAACCCCCCTCTGCACAAAGATGCATTGCAGAAGTGCAAATAGAATCAAGATTTTCATCCTACAACCACTACTACTGCTACTACTTCTACTGCTACTTCTGAACACATTTGGATTTCTTTTATTGTGAATGTACATGGCAATAAACACCAGAAGGAACATAATCACCCCGGTTAGAACACATTTCCTTTTTCTCCACTCTCTCCCTGACGCCGACCAGATTCCTCGCATGGTTTCTCTCAGAATTTTCTATACTTCTTTAATTTTTCACCATAATCACCACTTGCTCCCAATCGAGGTCTGCCCATAAAAATCAGAATTGTCTTCCTTTTACTGCTACAGCTGCAGGCTTCTGTCTTCAAACTTGACCCCGCTCCGAGATTATGGGCCACTATTAAGCTGTTCCTTGATGTCTACTGAAGACATTACCTATCTAAAGGGACTTGTGGACCCCAGCTCACAGAGCCCTGTTGTACAGAGCAACACTATGTTGACTTGGAAAGTTACAAACTATCCTTCTCCAATGAACAAAGACTTAAGTTGACACCCCTACTAATAATGTAGGTTCAGTCATGACCGCACCCCAAGGGCTTGTCTGCGTGGACACCCCAGGCAACTAAATCTCTGAATCTTTTTTGTGTTATATCCATTTTGATTTCCAGGTCTTGCTTCCAAAAGACTAGATTTTTGCCTTTAACATCCCCCCCCGCCCCCATATTAAGCTGTTCCACTGACAGGTACTTCCAAACACATGCAACTACTTCTTGAGGCCTAAATGGTGATGGCAGGTCCATTTCATCTCTGTAAAGGAGGATGTACAGCTTCCTATCTGCTGTGGAAAGAAGGTGAAAATCTAGTTCACCTAAAAGCCATATGAATTTATTCAAGTTTTAAGTGAAAATGAATAGGAATGTGAGGAAGTGTTATTTTATGTGATTTAAGGTTGAAGTTATATTAGCTTTCTCTGTCATTTGATAATCAGCTTCCATTTATAGCTTTTTCAGCTGACCATATAGTTTGCTCTTTGATCATGATGGTTAACTGGAGAAGTGGGCCTCGTAGGGAGCATCTTCCTAGAAGGAAAATGCACAGGGTAAGGGCAGAATCAATCCTACCCCAAACATTTATTCAGTATTTCCCCCTTTTTTTTTTTTCCATTCAGTGTTTCTTGCAGCCATTAGTCCAAGCAGGGGATCCACTGAATGTATGGCATGCAAACTGGGGGCAGGCATCTAAGGTATCCACTTCTGTCCTGACAAGAGAAGTGTGCACATTTCTAATGTGTCCTTCTACTCAGGGTGGAAGTCCGGACCCGGGGGAACACATGCTTCCAGGCACAGCAAAACTTGTTGGTCCATGTGTCAACGGCCACTCCCCACCGCCACCTCTCCTACCACCGTTTCTTCACCCCTCCTGTCTGGACTTCTGTCCCCATTGCCTTACAGGCTGCTCATGTCAAGGTCGCCAAGAACATCTCACAGAATCACTGGTCCCTCTGTCTTCCTCTTGTTAGACATTTCTGACATTGCAACAGCCTTTGGCACAATGATCATACCTTCCATTTTGAGACCCTTTTTCTTTGGGCTGCCAGGGCCCTATAACTCTAAATCCCCAGCCCCTCTTCAGTCTCAACTGGCTCTCTCTTCTTCCTAAAGGTGAAGAGTAACTCAGTGCTCAGTCCTTAGCGCTCTTCTGTTTTCAGTCTACAATTTTCTCCCTAAGCGAACTCTTGTAGCCCCAAAGTTTTAAATACCACTTCCATGTCGATGACCTTCAGGTTTAAATGTACAGCCCTGACCTTTCCTCTGAGCTCCAGACTTGTCCTAATGGACACTGGCTTCTAATGGATATTAATGAATGCCTAAAGGAATCTCAAAGTTTTTATGTCCAGGGAAAGCCGTTGATTTTTGCTCTCTCAGCTCCCAAAATGCTCCTCGCCGAGACCTTCCTGCTTCATGACATGGCAGTGCCGTGCAGTCAGTTGCTCAGGCCAAAGGCAGAGGACTCATTTTTGAGTCTTCCCTTTCCCTCATCCCTCGCTACCCCACCCCCCTCCAGCCCTCAGTCCATCTGGAAGTCCTTCTGGCTTCGTCTCCAAAACAATACAATGAGCCACTATCACCAGAGCAACTGATTTCTCTCTTGCCCTCCATAATCATAACCCACACATTTAAGAAACGTGAAGCTCATCCTCTAGTGGCTTCTTACCACATTTTGAATCATATCCACTCTTCCCTGTGACTTAACAAGGCTGGGTAGCTTCTAACTCCTTCCTTGACCTTGTCTTGTCCTTCTCTCCCACCCGGTCACCACATTCCACTCTGTCAGAAACTGGAACTTGCCAAGTTTGCTCCTGCCTCAGGGTCTTGGCACTCACCCCTCCTTCTGCCTGGAATGCTCTGCCCCTGATCTCCACATGGCTAGTTCTTCACCATTCAGGTCTCATCTCAAATGTCACTCCTTCAGAGAGGACTTACCTGGCACCTACACCAGCTGCCCTCTCCCTGTCCCTGGAAGTGACACGCTTGCTGCCACATTATCCTTGTAAATGATATTCTTGGTCTATATATCACATTGGTGATAGTCCTGTTTTTTTTTTTTAATTTCATTTATTTATTTGAGAGAGAGAGAGAAGTAGAAAAAAATATCAGGTGATGATATTTATGTTACATTCCTCCACCTGACACTTTTGAGGGCAGTGGTTCTGAACTTCGGTTGACCGGTTGACCTTTGGAATCACCTGAGTAGCTTGGGTCTCACCTCCAGGGATGCTAATGTAATTGATGTGGGTTGTGGCCTGGGCACGAGGAGTTGTAAAAGCTTTCTGGGTGATTCTAGATGCACCCAAAGTTGAGAACACCTGTCCTAGAGGATATTTTTTGAATCTCATGAAATCTACTTCCCGGAGCCCATAAATTCTGGAAAGTAGAGCCATTTGTCTTAGAATCTAGTATTAGAGTTTTCTACAGGGTTTTCTGTTTTTTATTTTTTATTTAGTAATACAACCAGGGTTGGTCTGAAAAGGCCTCCTTATCTTGGCTGAGTTTGAGTATCACCAACCAACTCAGTCCCTCTAAAGCTGGGAAGACAACACAAAGACTAAAATGTTTGCAGAAGTCATGCTAAGAGAATTGAATGCAGGTAAGGAATGATGTTTCACTCAAGAGGAAAGAAAAGAAGGGGCTACCTGTGTGGTTGAGTGGAGAAACTGGTATGGTTCTCACCGGATCATATCAAGACACAGAGGAATTCTCAGGGATGGCACCCGGGGGAGGCTTACACAGGGGGAGAGGTTAATTGGTAACAACAGCCTTATGGTAGCATTGCCTTGGGAAATCATGCACAAGAGTGGTAAGCCAGATTCCCACCAGTGTGTGGATGGGATGAGGCGGTGAGGAGGGAGCCAGACACACAAAAGGCGAGAGCAATACCAAGGGGGTGGTGTGCTAACATGGGTGATTCAGGGGGCAGCCAATGCAGGACGAGCCCCCAGCTACCCGGAGCATCAGAGCAGAACAGCCTTGCCCAGGAGTGCGAGGAGGGTGGGGAGCACCAACTAAAGGTAAGAGTAGTCCCTCACGGACTCAAGAATGTAGAGACACTTTCTTTTATTATTTATAGATGTATTTGAACAGCTGCTTTTACTTTCTCTGTGAAGCGGAAGACTAGATCCTCCTCATGTTTTACTTAATGTTTTAAAATGGAAATGGCCTTCCAAATACTTAGAAAAGCAAACATGGGTGCTCTCACATTCAACTTCCAGAAATAAAAAGTTATTATTTTGACACTCGAATAGGTATTTACACAATTTCTCCTAGGAGTAAATGCTTTTTGGAAAGCCCATTCCGCCTCTCTGTGTTTTTGCAGATTAAGCCTCATTGTTCTAGGGCGCTCTTTCTGTTTTGGTTTATGAAAACAGGCCCTGCGCTGATACAGCCCAGGTACAGCTTCAGGAAAGAAAGGATATTACCAGAAATTGTGGTGGTGCTTGCACGGTTTTGAAAAAGATTTAAACACCGATAACACGAAGTCCTTGTCAGCTCTTCCCATATATGGCTCCAGCTCCGTCTTTATCACTTAAATTAGCCTGACTGTAAGTATAAACCTGTCTTTGGTGAACTCCCTTCTTTTTATTTTTCTGAAAGACAGCATGCTGAACAGATTTATGGAACAAAATCTTTCAAGACCTAAGATTCTCTCTAAAAATAGCACTTAGCAATAAGGACTTCTTATTTCTTAGTCGAGTATGGATGCACATAGCCAAGAAGGGGGAAAATCTGGCAGGTAGGAGACTTGAGGATACAGCAGGAGGTGAATTTCCAAGATGATAAATTTTGATAAGGTCTAAACATTTTAGTCTCTCTGCTACTCCAGTAGCAGGTTACCTACATACCCTACGTGGTTTGAAAAATTAGATTATCTCTTATTCTTGCATTGCAACATACACAAACTCAGGTTCATACCTGCAAACACAGGCCCACCACACACAGGAACAAACAAGATGTTTTTCTAGGGTCTATGTATTTTTATCTCTGTATTCTAGTACCACGTACTGAAAACCTCAGTGCCCAGCACATAGAAAAATGCACAATAAATATCAGCTGAATGAATGAATGAATGAACAAGCAGTGTGTCTACAGACTGGCCTACAGCTGATGTGACCCTGTTGCATGGGGCATTTTTTTCATGGACTGAAGTTGGGTTATTAGAAGGCTACTGAGAGTAATAACCCCACAGATCTCCTAGGACACTCCCCAGGGGCAGAGTTTTGTTTTCTCAGTGTGCAAGCTGACTAATGTCACCAATGACTTTGAGTTATTAGCCACAGATTTTCTTTTTATAATGAAAAGAATGAATAAAGATCCTTTTTATAGTGGCTTATAATTTTCCTTAGAAACTTTGCTTAAGGGTCTCCTAATACTGGGGCGCCTGGGTGGTTTCATCGGTGAAACATCTGCCTTTGGCTCAGGTCATGATCCTGGGGTCCCAGGATCGAGTCCCAAGTCGGGCTCCCTGCTCAGCGGGGAATCTCTTTCTCCTTCTCTGTCTGCCCCTCCTCCTGCTCATGTTCTCTCTTTCAAATAAATCTTAAGAAGGTCTTCTAACATTGCGGCAAAATAAAAAAGTATAGATACGTCCTTTTAAATCAGTGTTGTTCTGCAGGAGATAATTGTCATTTCTTTGGCTCTCCCAACACACACCCCTTCATTCTGTTGGAAGATTCCCAATTACCTGTGGTGTTGAGGGGTCTCCCACCGCAGAAGCTGAGAGCAAGACAGCCTCTCTCCCGGCACCTGTAGGCAGGACACCGTGCCTGACCAACTAGAGTTTTGACTCTGTAGTGTGTGACCTAAGAGGAAAGGATGGTTCTGACTTCTGTGGGGCAGCAGCGTCGAGCAGTGACATTGGCTAGGACAACATGTTAGCCAGCCTTTTTCTGTTTTGTAATCTGTGCAATCTCCTTGGTTCACATCCATTTCCCAAGCCCTCCCTCATGCTGCCCTTTTGATTGGGTGATCCCCACAAAACTACATAACCTCCCAATAAATCCTCTTCCTTAAGGTAGAGGAACCTGCTCTTCCTTGCAAAATATCCTAATACATCTCCTCAATTACTGATCAGTAACAGAGCCAAGCTTATCACTGGCATTTATAAAGAAAATGAGGGGAAAAGCAAAAAATTAGAGATTACCTAATAAATTTGAGTCTTGGTCAGCCATACTTGTATTCTTGTTGTGGCACAGTGGAAAGTCAAGCGGCCTTTGAACGAAGAAGTCCTGAGTTTGAGTACTGACCCTATTTATTGACCAGGTGACCTTGGGCAAGACACTTAATCTGTGTGAGCATCCTTTTCCTTAAGTGGAACAGAAGAATAAAAATATCACACAGGTATATTCTCAGGACAAGTTGAGATTATTTTTATCATGAAAGCGCTTTTAAAACTTAAAGCTATTTTAATCATTCCAGGCCAACAAAATTTCTTCTATATAATTTCATTTTGTACATAATCCACATCTGTTACATATTTCCTAGTTTCCTTTTTGGATATAGCCTGGGAGATAAAATGCTTGGGGCCTTCAAAGTTTAGTTTTGAAAGTACCTTATATCATTACTTCACGTGTAAGCAGTAGAGCTTAAACTATGTTAAAAGGGTGAGAGGACTTCCTCCTTTCTCAATTCACAAGTTAAGTTTATATTTGACACAATTTAGCTCAATCCCATACAGACAGACAGACAGACAGACACACAGACACACATATAAAGCAGGGTTCAAACCACCAGGGCACGTGCCTGTGGATCACCAGATCCTTCAAAGCTACTGTCTGAACTTTGGCTTCTACCTAAAATGAGTGATTGAAACATGTTTTCTTAATTTCTTGATATCTTTTAGTACAGAATTAAAGTCCATGGAGGCTCGTAGGTGGCTATCCACAAAAGTGTTCTGGTTCGGTGACACAGCGAGAGGAAAGGTGTCAAAGCTGAGACAGAGATGCAGAGAAAGGGAGGTGGCATGATGCTGGCACAGCATGAATTACCGTCTGAAATCTGATGGTTGGACTTGGATCATGTAACTCATATTGTTTCTGGGCAGCTGATGTAAGTCTGCCAGCACTGGGCAGAGAAAAAGGGGAAGCAAAGAGGGTCCCAAGTGGCTCCTGCTTTCCATTGTCATGCCCTGGGGACATCCCTCTTGAGGAAAGAGGATGGGAGACACCTGGGGGCCATTTGCTCAGATGGACCCTTTGTCTATGGCAGGGTTCTCAAGCTTGTTCGTGCATCAGAATCACCTGGAGACACTTAGTAAATTCTGGAGCCTCGATCATGTCCCACACCACGTAAATCAGAATCTCTAAGAGCAAGGCCCCGGCACTAGCATTTTTTGAAGCTCCCCAAATGATTTCTATGACACCATAAGTTTGGGAACCACTGGTCTCTGTTGTTCTTCAACGTGTTTATTTCAATAAAGCTTGTGAATTGGAACCATCAATGTCCAAGTTTCTTTTCCCCCATTCTTCTATCAAGTCCTGGTCCTCTTGAACCCCGAGCCTGACAACGAGAGTCATTACACATTCATCATATTATATGCATACACCGTGTTGTTTTGAAAACATTTCTAAAGGCCTAATCACTTTTATAACATAAAAATACTTGCTTTGAGCCCAAAGTCATTTTGTAGTGTAATAACCTTTATCGGTGGCTCATCATTTCTCTTAGGCATTCTTTCTGAAATGAAATATTCTATTCTTGGTGTTAAACCACAGAGGGATTATTCTTGAGCACTTGAAATAATAATCTTTTTTTAGTACCGAAATGGTGAAAAAAAGTACATTTTTCTAATCAAAATATAATCTTCCAAACTATTTTTATCATTCTTATCCCAAACTGTTAGAGCTATACACTTGTATAAATTCTCTCTCAGAATTACAGTGAAAGTCTTATCCAATGCTGCAAGGTGTTTTTGCTTAGGGAATACTGGACTAAATCGTAATATTAATAACAACTGGCATGTATTGAGTGCTTACTAAGTGTTCAGAGCAACCCAGGAGGGTGGGTGCTGCTATTTTTCTTACTTCTTTAAGGATAGAAACAGATGTGAAGGAGATGAGAATGCCTTGAGGTCACACTCTTGGGGGAAGTAGCTAGCTTATTTCCCCTCACAGAAACATGCATGAACGAACAGGAATTTGTTGAGCAGTTGTGTGTCTAGAGGTGTGCTCAGTCCTTTCACTGATGTTCTCATTTTATCTTCATAACCACTGACACACCAGGCAAAAAATGTGACTGAATGTTCTAGAAAAGAAAAACAGATCAAAAGCCTTCTCCCCTGGCTCTCTGGCCTCCTGACTTTTTCACTCCAGCTTCCTGTCTAATCATTCTCTCCAAGGAAATGGGGGCAGCCCCACCAGTACCCAGAACAAATACCGTAGGAAAATTCAATTGTCTCATTTTTTCCCCCCTCTGGAGCTTTAGTTCCTAATAAGGAAGATGAATGAATTTAAGGCAAGTACCTTTTTATAAGTAACTTAGAAGCAGAGTGTCAGGGTTTTGCATCTATCTGCTTTATAAATACAAGAAGTAGAATTTTACCTATGTAAATAATTATTTTTGATATTTTCTCCACTTGTACTTAAGCCTGATAGTCAAGGCTTGACGTGTGTGATTTCTGCCTCTTAACATTTTATAGAGAATATTTAGACAATACAGATGCGTAAGAAGTAGATGGAAGTCATGCATCTAGAAAGGAAACACCGTAAAGATTTTGGTGTCTATCCTTGCAGTTATATCCAGTTATATAATTTTCATTTTGTTTCAAAAATGGGGTCATTATGTAAAACTGTTTTATAATACGCTTTTTTTTCACTTAATGTCATTTTAAATGTTTGCACAGTATCTTAGCACCTGGGTATATTAGTCAATCCTCTATTGGATATTTAGATCATTTTTTTTTTCTGTTACAAGTCATGCTGTGATGTGTACACACATTGGTGCAGCTTCAAGGAAATGTAGGAATAATATCTATCACCCAGAGTAGTCAAGGGGATTGATCACGCCCTATTGAAAGTATGGCCGTAGCTCCAAATAGGGTCCTCTGGTTATCAGTCTGGTCTTCTTTCCTCTCAACTTCTTGGTTCTCAGACCCTGATTAGGTCTGTACTTGTAGTTTTGTTTGTTTGTTTGTTTGTTTGTTTTTTAATAAATCCCAGTTCCAGGCCTCACCCTTGGACATTCTGATTTAATGGATCTGGGAGTAGAGCCCCAACAAGAGTGTGTTAAAAAAAACTGTTCTGGAAGCTAGAATGTGCAGCAGGGTTAGGAACCTGCTTATGCCATGGGGCTTCCTGGAACTAGGAGCTCACAGATGTGACCTGGGATCCTCTTGGCACTCGCTCGAGTAAATTAACGGGGGAACTAAAAATATCTTCCAGTTGTTCTTTCTTGAGCTACTAGCACCCGGGTACACTATTTGAGTGACTTCTGAATTTTCAGGGGGTCTTTGGTCTTGAAAGTGGAATATCTGTTCTTGCAACTAAGTTGTTAGAGAGCTTTGAATGTTTGCTTTAGAACTGGGACAGGAGGACAATAAGGAGCTGTGGCTGGAGAGCAGCTACCACCTGCACCCACAATTATAAGGCCCCTTAGCATTAGCCCTCAGATCACCACAGCTTTCAGCTCCCACCGGCTTGGTGGCAGCCAGCCTCCTGTAGGCATCTCCAAGAACCCTGAGGTTATTTCTGTAAAATATTGGTGGGTGTCTAAACAATGCCTTTCGTTGCTCACTGCCACAGTCTGCTAGCCTGAGCCTCTGTAGCCTCAGGGCCCAACTGTCCCACAGAGGTGCCAACTGGACTAGAACTGTCCATCACTGCCATTGCCCCTTCCTGGCTACAGTGGAGCTGGAAATTGTACCCTGAGGCTGAGCAAAGTAGAGCTTACCCACCACTCCTCTTGGGCAGAGACTGTAAGTTGGAAAGACTGCTATGTTATCCATTTATTTGGAGAAGTATCTAGAAGCAAAGTTAATTGGGCTGCAGAGCTCTAGCACTTAGTGATTCAGCTTTTCAGTTCAAAACCACAGATTCCATCCCAGGGCCCAGGCTAGGGAGAGTTGAGGGACAGGATTCCTCAGGATGTTTGGGGGTTCTGGGGGCAGAGGGCATAGGCTGAGCAGGACAGAGGGAGCAGGGTTGAAAGAGCACAATGCCTGTGATAACTGACAGATTGGTGGGCTCCTGTGTGTTCTCTCTGCAGGGATTCGTATAATGATGACAAAAATTTTTAAAGCACTTTGAAAGGTCAGAAACTGGGGACCTTACCTCAAAACCCCAGAAGGTATAATGTTATGAACAATATAACATTGGTGTTTGAAATGTCGATGCCGGATCATAGATACAGGCGCTGAATCTGTAACTAGAACAAACTATGAAGAAAAAGTTAAATTGTCATAGAAGCCCAGCATCTTCGAATTATTATGACTTTACAGGTCAGCCACTTGATCTGGCTTCTCTCCAAATGCTTAAGCTCCTCCTGCAAGCCTCTGTCCCTCTGCAGGGGCCACCTGTGCCTTTCAAGCCCCGATCCCCTGTACCTTCACCTTCACCTTACTTCACCTGCATGCAGATGGTCCCTGCCTCCGGATGGTCTGGACTTAGGATTTTTCAAGTTGATGATGGTGAGAAAGCAAGACACATTCATTAGAAATTGTCCTTTGAATTCTGGATTTTGACCTTTTTCCAGACTAGCAGTATACGGTATGATGTGCTCTTATGACCTGGGTGTGGACAGTGAGCCGGGTCATGCTTTAGGGCAAACGTGCCACAACACTGGCAACCACTCTGTTTCTCACTTTCAGGACAGTTAAATGACATGAGCTATTCACCACTTGATTATAAAACAGATTTAGTGTTAGGTGATTTCACCCACCTATTGGCTTGAAGGCAGGCCAGGTTAAGCTATGGATGGTCAGTAGGTTAGGTGTACTAAATGCATTTTCCTCCTGGAATTTTTTAAAAAAGTTTTCATTTACTTATTCATGAGAGATCCAGAGAGAGAGGCAGAGACACAGGCAGAGGGAGAAGCAGGCTCCATGCAGGGAGCCCAATATGGGACTGGATCCCAGGACCCCAGGATCACGCCCTGACCCAAAAGCAGATGCTCAGGCACTGAGCCACCCAGGCGCCCCTTTTCCTCCTAGACTATTTTCGATTTACAGTGGGTTTATCAGGATGCAACCCTACTGTAGGCTGAGGAAGATCTATGGGTTATTGAGTGACTGGGGGTGTGGTAAGCAGGGGGAAGGGCAAGAGAAGAATGGATAAACCACGGGGCTACATGAAGTCTTGAATCTTAGACGAGGACACCTTGAGTATTGAAAGGAAAGATTTGATGTAGGCTCCACACTTGTAAGCAGAAAAAAGAAAAAGAAAAAAAAAACGGGTCAAAGAATGAATACCTTGTGCTAGGATTTCAGAAATAGCTGTTTAGAAATGGTCATGATTCTTGGGCGAATGGGCATTTGTCAGTACTCTGTATATAGTACCTTCTCTCAGTGAAGTCCTGTCAGCTGCCAAGTGATAAAAATAACAGAAATCAGGTTGATTCTTGCCATCCCCCCCCCCCCCCCAGGATTTCATTTAGTTAAAAAAAATTGCTCCCTATTCAGCATTCATGTGGACCTCAGACTCTGTTACATATCTGACAGGCTATTTGTCTTGATCTTGATCATAATAAGATCAATGGCTCCTGTTTGATATGAGAAAGTAATGTGTCAGCTGTATGATGATTTAAATAATTGCCCTCTTATCAAAGGAGAAAGGGTCTTTTAAGGAATTTGACTTCAGGGCAAATGTACAAATATTCTATTTTCTCTCCTTAGGTTCAATTCCGGAAATGTTTAACATGTTCCTAAGGCTGATTAAGTATTTTTGGCCTTGCTTCCCTAACAATTCAAGGCTTCAAATAGAAATATATATATTTCTGTATTTGGTTATTATTTTGCTTAATAAGGTGATGGCTACTGACAGATTTTAACATTCCCAAGGGACCATTCTGAAAGCCATGAAGGAATTGAGAAGGTACTATAGGTTGGAGTTACTAATATGAACCCAAGATGAGAAGGCCTCCTGCTATTTCTTATTGTTCACATCCAACAGTCTGCAAATACTCTGGGCAAGAAGCAGGTGATAATTAAAGAGGTAGCAATAATAGCTGAGGCCCACTTGAAGTCTGTAGAATTCTTCTCTTGGCCAACACTTTAAAATCGGGTTGACACACAAGCATGAATTCATGGATCCTCTTAAATGAAAAAGCCAGAAATATAGCCCATTCGGCCCCCCTCTTCACATGGGAACCAGCAAGCAATGAAGCTTGGTGGCAGCCACCTGCTTCAGGGGTAGGCCACCTCCTACACCACCTCGCCTGGCCCACTTCACTTCTTCACGTTGGCTTCTGGACCTGCGATGGACCTGGGTTTGGAAAGCTTGACCTTCGTCTGACCACTAACCCCGTGGCTGCATATTTCCCTTCATTTTCTCTTCACTTCTTTCCTTTATCCCTTGGCAGCACCAGCTCCTTGATCAGCCCATCTCCCAAAGAACAAATTTGTTCTTCCTCCCCCACTTTCTTTCCTTCCTCTTTTCCAGATAAACCGTTCCCCTTCCCTGTATCTTTCCCCTATGTGCCCCACAGAATTTTCCTCGTCTGAACTTGGACAATGCCTGCATGAAGAAAAGCCCATCCCAGAATGACTGTGATGACCTTTCTTTTGCAAAGATTACACCTGAATAGATCCCTGAAATCATTTCCCATTTTCATGTCCGATCTATGATGATGCTCATACTGTTAAACTAATGCTGAAATTCAGAGCATAATTTGAAGGCACTCTGAGTCTGAACAGACTTGGTAACTTAAAACATATTTCACCCTCAGAAAACAAAAGGTTGAACCTCTGAATATAAAAATGGTTGATAAGGCTTGTTTTGTGGAGAGAACATTTGCCGAGTGATTTTGCATTATGGTGCATGCTGTGGCCTAAAATAATCTGAGCAGTTTCCTCATTATTCAGTGATGGTACAGTACTAAAACAGATGCAGCCATTTGAGCTCAAAATTCAGATAGTACGAAAACATGACTTTTGGTGAAAGATGTTCATGGTAGTCACCCAGTTGGGAAGATCCAGCAATCTCCTCTGGAACCTACTGTTTGCCATGTAGTTACTCCCTGGTGAGAGGTGAATGATGTCCTGATTCCTGACCATGTGCCGACTGGCTGGGGCTCCTTCCAGTCTCTCGTCTCACTGTGCACATACAGAAGGCTTCTCAAATGTCCACAGGTGATCTCCCCACAGCTATGCACTGAGAATTATGAGTTATGGGGCATTTAGCCATCTGCTGTGATCAAGGGAACGGACCCAGTGTGATGGTTAATTTTATGTGTCAGTTTGATTGAGCCACAGGATGCCCAGATACTTGGTTAAATATTATTTCTGTATTTGTCTGTGAGGGTGTTTCTGGAAGAGATAGTGTTTGAATTGGTAGACGGAGTAAAGCAGATGGCTCTCCCTAGTATGTGTGGGCATTGTTCAATCCACTGAGGGCCTGAATAGAACAAAAAAGTTAAGGAAGGTTGAATTCTTTCTGCCTGGCCATGGAGCTGGGCCATCAGCCTCCCCCTGCTCCTTGGACCAAGACTTACACCACTAACTCCCCTGGTTCTCAGGCCTTTGAACTCTAAACTATACCACCTGCTTTCTTGAGTCTCCAGCTTACAGAGAGCAAATTGTGGGATTGCTCAGCATCCAAAACTAGGTGAGCTATTTCCCCATTTATACACACACACACACACACACACACACACCCCATATACCCTATTGGTTTTCCTCTGAGGAACTCTAGCACACCCAGTTTAGAAGATACCTTCCACTCCCCTCTAAGTAGAGTATTTCTTTGCTCCGTGGAGGGGACAGCTATACCTACTCAAACTAACATTCCCAAATAACAACCACAAAAAGGTTCTGATCCTTTACATTTTGCCTTATCTAGCTCATTTGGGGGTGAAAATTCTGTAGTTGTCCTCATAGGGAAGGTCTTTGTACACAAGCCCATGTTTTTGAGCAGCACCCAGAAGAGGATTATTATGAAATCAAAATGAATAGATTTTTATGAAAGTTAATAACATGCTAGTAAGGACAATAGTTTTAAGATTAAGATTTATCCTTGACTAGATTTCCTATTATTCGTTTTTTTTACTCCACCTGCTGCCTGTTATAGTAGAATAAGTACAAATAAGCATGGAATACCATAAAAAAAATCCCCATTTGAACAAAAATAATGACACAAAACCCAAAACGTTTTAGCTACAGAATTCAAGAAGCATGAAGTCGTTCCTATACACCAGTAACGATTTTAGGAACTCTATTTCTACCTAATAAATTGGCGTATCAGAAACATGAATCAGAAACAGGTCAGTGTAGGTGAAGGGGAGTGGTTTATCCTTTAATTCTGAGGTAAATTGGAATTGCCACACTGATGAAATGATAGGAATGATACTAAAATATGAAAAATCAGAAATGATCTGTTGATGGACCATGAATATCTGAGAAAGGAAAAAAAAATCAGCTTCACCTAATTCCTCAGCTCAGTGAGTAGATGGCAAGAATGGAAATAGGAATTCCAAGTCAAATTGAAATATTTCAAAATTAGACCCACTAAGGGAATAAAGGAGTCCAAGATTCAAAGCCTGAAGCTCTAACAAGCATCATTCTGGCTAAAAACTGGAATTATGTTGAGGGGGGCAATGTAGACAATAACTGCGATGATTTTAAACTCCATCTGCTTGGCAAACAGGAGCCCTTGGGGGTTGGTTCATTGAAGAAGGATTTGAGTATTTTAAGAAGTGGTGTTTGGAGATTGGGCAGATTGGGCTGATGATCTCTTCCCATTCTTGTTCCTTAGGAGGCCCTCTCATATTTTTCCCCAGCTCCAGTGTTAGTTTCTGGGGTGTCCCCACCACTGCAGTAGGGATTTTTCTTTGCTTTGAGTCTGTGCATGCTTGGGACCACTCCTCCCTTCCATTTCACTCTTCACCCTTATGCTCCTTGATGCCTTAGGTGGCCAATGTCACTGTGGCAAGGGGGTGTCACACTCCTACTGTCATGTCTCTTGCTGGGAAGAAGCACATTGGTTCCTAAAACACAGAATTCAGCCTACCCAGAGCTGGGTCAGAATCTGAGGGCTCCTGCTCATTGTTGGGACTTGCCTGGGCAAACCAGAAAGATGATGCCTATGAATGGAACAACTGGAGTAGACCTAACATGGAGGAAGAGAGTCTGAAATAGTCGGGGCTTGGAGAGAAGTGCTGAGGCCTCCAGAATGCAGAGCCAAAGTCCATTCACATTCTACTAGCAGCTTCTGAAAGACCATAATTGTGTTATTTTTTTCCCCCTTCCTGCTGTTTTCTTCTTACTAGCTGAGGAAACCTTAAAAGCCTTCACATCAGCTGTGTGGCAGCTGAAGAGGTCCTTGTCCTGAAGTGTGTCCAGAGAAGGTGAGAGACTTCGAGTGGAAACAGTATTTAGTGGCAGTGAAAGGGGAAGGAAAGCAGGTAGGCCAATTTTGGGGCCATTCCAAGAAAGGGACCATCTGAGGAATAGCCCAGCATGGCCAAGAATATAGACTCAGCTACTACAGAGACCAGTGTTCAAACCCCAGTCCCACCAGTTAACCAAATAGCTCAACTTTCTCAACCTAGATATACTAAAAAATGAAAATTAAAAAAAAAAATCTAGGATTCTGGGTGCTCTGGAAAGCTTCCAGGTGTGCCTCATCTGGATTCAAGAGAGAGCCCTGAAACCTCACTGGCTCTTCATGGGGCCATTAGAGTGGAAACATGAGGGAGAAGTATAAAGAATCCTAAGATTGGGGGTGCCTGGCTGGCACAATCAGTCAAGTGTCCAACTCTTGGTTTTGGCTCAGGGTCGTGAGATCAAGCCCCACATGGGGCTCGGTGCTCAGCAGGGAGTCTGCTTGGGACTCCTTCTCCCTCTTCCCTTCTCCCCCCATGCATGTGTGCACATGTTCTCTCCTTCTCTCTGAAATAAATCTTTGAAAAAAACCTGAAAAATTAAAAAAGAAGAATCCCAAAGACCATAGTCCTGACGTGATTGAACTACTGAGGTAACCCCGACTACCTACGTAGTTGGTTCTATGATTAGGGTCCTGTGGTCTAATCTCTGCTACTTTGAGGTAAATGCATTTCTTAACCAAAATATCTGACTTGAAAACATCTCACTGGGTTCTAAGTAGGTATTTTTTTCAGATGAACTCATGTACTCATGAAGTAATACGTGTAAAGCAATACATGAATTTTGTGAAGTAGTATGTGCAAAGGGTGTGTATAGCATACAGTTGGTGCTCAGCACACTGACATTGCTGTTTCTCTTTTCCCTTGGTTCATGTTTACTCATGTCAGTAAGCCTGAGGCCACACAAATTGAAGAGAAAGGACATTGGCACTTGTTCTTCAAAGTTTGGTCCAAGGCCATTATCCCCTTTATGAAGTCTTGTTTCTTGGCTAAGGTCCCTCCAGCAAAGCTGATAGCTGCCTCCTTTATGTCTGTCCTGTATCCCCTGCATATTGTTTTTAAAAATATTTTATTTATTCATGATAGAGGCAGAGACACAGGCAGAGGGAGAAGCAGGCTCCATGCAGGGAGCCCCATGTGGGACTTGATCCCGGGACTCCAGGATCACAACTTGAGCCAAAGGCAGATGCTCAACTACTGAGCCACCCAGGCATCCCTACCTGCATGTTTCTATAGCAGTGCTGATGACCCCGTTCTGCAAGGATTTGTCTCTACAGATGCTAGCCTGTAAGTTCCACAAGGACAGAGGCTGTGTTTTATTTATCTTTACATTCCCAGAACCTAGCATAGCACCTGATCCAGAGTAGGTGTTCAGTGTTTCATGGATCCACGAATGAACCAGCAACTCAAGAAGAAAATGGGCAGAAAGGGGCAGGAGGACATTGAGGGATCCCCTTCCACTTCTTTCTCCCCACTGTAGCACCCCTTTCCCACGTCTCACGTCCAGGCTCCCTCCCCATCCCTTGTCTTGCTAAAGATCATGTCCTGGCCCTCAGGAAGTGTCACTTTGGCTTATAGCTTGGGAACGTTTTGTCCTCACTGGACAGTATGGTGAGAAGTGTATGTGAGTCAGATCATGAACCTGTGGTCAGGAGATCCTCATGACCGGATCCTGGCCAGTGACACGTTCATAGACGTTCTTGCAAGGCTTCTGAGAAAGTTCTTCAGAAAGGGATGCACTTAATTATCTTATGTTCCTGCCTTCTGCTCTCTGCTGGGAACATAGACACAATTTCTAGAGCTGGAGCAGCATTCTTGGGACCTTGGGGCCTCTCATATCTCATACCTGATATCCTTGAATCATGAACCAATGTTTGTCATCCTGTAACCTTGAGTTATTAATTACATGAGAAAAGAAACTCTTCTGTATTTAAGTCACTGAAATTCAGTCTATGTTACCTGCAGCCGAAGACAATTGTTTTTTCTCCTTAAACATGGTGAGGTCAGTTTATTTTTGAACGTTTACATGTGGTCTTCCCTCTAGGTGAGGTGCTTTTCTCACAGATCATCACGTGACTGGCCCCTTGTCAAGGTCAAATAGTAGGTTAGAATGTCACCTTCCAGGAGGGGCCTTTCTGAAAACCCCATCTGAAAATAACTTCCCACACTCCTCCATCATTCTTTAATCATAATCTGTTTTCTTCACTGCAATTATCACTCTCTGCGCTCTCTTTTGCCTGCTTTCTCTCAGTGCATTCAGGCTGCTATAAAAAACATGATGGACTGGGTGGCTTACAACAACAGGAATTTAGTGCTCATCAGTCAGGAAGCTGTGCAATCCAAGGCCTAGGCACCACATGGTCGGTCTGGCGAGGGCTCCCTTTGCGGTTCAGAACTCTTGCTTTCTGGCTGTGACCTCACATGGTGGAAGGTGCGAGGGATCCTTTTGGAGCTCCTTTTATAAGCATCCCATTCCCATTCATGAGCCCCCTTGTGGCTTGGGCTCCACCCAAAGGCCTACCCACCAATACTAGAACTTTGGGCATTAGGATTTCAACATAGAAATCGTGTGGGGAAGCAGACATTCAGACCCATCGCACTTCTTGATCATCCTCACTAGGAATGCAAGAACCTTCTTTATTTTGTTCAGAACTGCTCTATCTCCAGCACCTGGAAAAGCACGTGGCATATGGTGGATACTCTATAAATAGTTTCGCAGAAAAGGAGGAAACTTCCCCAAGTGCAAAAGAATATTTTTCAGCATAGAATACACCGTCATGTGTTGCCCAGGTTTATAGTTTAGGAAACAATGGGTCAAATGCATCTTATGACCTAACTGCTGTATGTAACACAGTTTATATGAGATGAGTTTCAAGTTCAGTTTTTCTTAATGACCTTATTATAATCTTGATCACAGGTCCTCTTGCAGCTTATCCCTATATCCAGAAAACACTGCCTCTCTCTATTCTTAATAGCTCATCAGATTTTAACACCTTGATGAAATTCTTTCTTTGTTGTACTAAAGGAAGTTCTAAAATTGTTCCAACAAGAATCTCACCCAATCTCAGGTAGATATTTTCGAATTGATTTCTTGAGTGCCACTGCTTAGACTCTTTGCAGGCCCTATCCCATCCCACATCCTGTCCGGAGATTAAACTCAACCCCTTTCAGAGGTACCTTGCCTGACTTCCTGCCCTCCCAAGGGGTTCCTGCACCACTTATCTTCTCCGTGGGTCCATTTAAAAGCAGCAGAGACTTGTTAGTCCCTTTGGGACGACTCCTTCTCTTTTGGATTTCTGTATGGGGAGCATGGTGGGCTCTGATGAGACTGTACGTAAGACCTTGACCTCCAGGAGAGGAAATGATCTCTTTTAGTGGCTACAGGATCAGCTTTTATAGAAAGAACCCACAGACTGAACTAATAGGATAGGACCATCTTTTATATACTTTTAGGGAATAAGGGGTCAACCGGTTTGAGCAAACAAAGAGTTTACAAGTCAGATGGTAAGAGAAGAGCCCAGGAATATAGGTTGGGTGCTGTGGCAGAGATAGCTGTAGGCCAGTGTCCATCTTTCCCCTTCCCCTTCCATTTAAGGTGCCAAACAGAGGAAAACACTTCGCAATCTCTTCTGTAGTTAGGTGTGACCATGTGACGCAGTTCTGGAGGTTTTGTTTGGATTTACTTAAGGGACACCCCTGGTGGCTCAGTGGTTGAGCATCAGGTCGTAATCCCAGGGCCCTGGGATCTACTCCCACATCGGGTTCCTTGCAGGGAGCCTGCTTCTCTCTCTGCCTGTGTCTCTGCCTCTCTCTCTGAGTCTCTTATGAATAAATAAATAAAATCATTTTTTTTTTAAGAGCTGACCCACTTGGGAAATGTGCCCCCCCCCCCTTCCTCCTTTCCTCTGGCCTGGAATTTGTGCTGCCGGCTGGAGCTCCTGTCATAATCTTGCATCATAAAGGCAGGTTGAGGGTGGAAGGCATATGCTAAGAACGGGCAACAGAGCAATGATTTCATAGAGCAACCTCGCCAGTTCTGAATTCCCATTCCACGGTTCCTTCTCCGTGAGAGGATAAACCCTGGTGGCTTTAAGCAACTGCTTTGAATTTTTTTGTTCAGTGGAGCCAAGTATAAGCCAGTTTGATACAGATGCCCACTTGGGGAGCTTTAAAAAAATCTCAGCGTCCAGGCCACATCCCAGATAGTTCAAATCAAAAACTCGAGGGATGAGCTTCACGCATCAGCAATTTTTTAAAGCCTCCCAGGTGATTCCAGCGTGCAGCCCGAGTTGAGAATCACTGCTTTAGGCCATGGGGCCTCATGTTTAGCATGTTCAAGAATCCCCTGGGGGATGGGGTGGTGCTTGCTAAAAATTCGAATTTCCACCTCTCACTCTCCAGAGATGTTGCTTCTTTAGGTGTGAGGGTTCGCCAGGTGATTCTGAGAGAGGCAATCCGGGGAGAATCACGTTTGAAGAGACACTGCTTTAGGGAGTGGGGAATGGCTTGAAGTTTTAAGGCAAAGAAATGGCAAGATCGGAGGAAAATTATAAGAGGATTAGTCTAGAACTAGTGAATAAGTTGAGAAGAGGTGAAGGAAAACTGGTACAGAGACCAGCTGGGAGATAGTGCAGTGGTTGATGCCTTGGGGGGGGCGTTGGGGTGGGGGGGTGGCTGTGAGCCAAGAGGGTGACCTCAGAAATGGGGAATTAAGGAGAGAGACAAAAAAAAAAAAATAAGGAGAGAGACAATAGACACCAAATAAGATAAAACATCACAGAGTTTGCTCACTGACCGAGTAGGGGTGAGGGGATTTATTATTTACCGACTCACTGACCCTTAGTAACTAAAGCATACACAGGGGGTTTGACTTCTGGGTTAGGACGCATTTCCCCCTTGTGCTCAAACTCCATTAAATCGGTGTGGATGATTAGTGTCCTTACTGCTGCAAGTGTGAAGTTGATTTTTGTTAACCTGACTGGGGAACCTTTATTTGCTAAACCAGCAATTCCAGTGTAAAGGCTCAGACACTTTATGCTAACAAGAGTCTATTTCACGAATTTTAGTATTTGTTTATGTATAAATACATGCATAGATAGACAAGCAATATACATATATGCATGTATGTATATAGACAAGCAGTTAAATATTCTTCGTGCCAGTTTTGCTTTTTTTAAAGTCGTGTCTTGCAGAGCAGAGGAAATAAATGGATATAGTTGCTGCTCTCGAGCTGTACTTTATGTAGATAGCCTTTTAGAAGAGACGCAATTAAACTTTCAAGGGCTGAATATTTAAAGGACGGCTTTTAAAGGTGATCCTAATGGAAAATCATTATTTAACTATTCAGGATCCGTGGAGCAGATAGATGTTAGGGTGATATTTTATCAAGTGACTTTAATGAAACAGAATTGGAGTAATCCTAAAATACACCTTGCCTGGTGATCCCTGTGATAATGAACGCCCATGCCAATAAAATTGATCTTAGGTGTGTGTTTTTTGTTTTTTTTTTAGGATTTTATTTATTTATTTGAGAGAGAGCAAGAGAGTGAGAGAGCTTGAGGTGGGGGAGAAAGGGAGAAGCAGACTTCTCACTGAGCAAGAAGCCCAATGCAGGGCTCGATCCCAGGACCCCGGGATCATGCCCTGAGCTGAAGGCAGACGCTTCCCTGATGGAGCCACCCAGGTGCCCCTTAGGTGTGTTTTTTAAGTCTTCAATTGTTGATAAACAACATACTGGTGTCACAGTTACAAATCAGAAAGAAATAAGGTCCAAAGTAATAGATAAGTCATGAAATGTTGGCTAATTTAACTCATGAGTTCTTACCAAAGCCTTTGCCCGAGTAGGTTTTACAATACCAAGTAAAGTTAACGAATGCACAAAATGGACACATCCTCACTGACTTGCCGCTCCAAGTGCAAGCATGAATGAAACACCGCCTTGCTTTCTCCTAGTTCACCATCTAAATAAAGCGACAATAAATTTCCCTCAGGGTCATCTTAGTTTAATTTTCTCTCAGCTGGGAAACATTTGTTAAGAAGGCCCTAGCAGGGTGAAGGTCATTGGGTCTGTTCAAAGCATAAAAAGGCTAAGTTCAACAGGCAATGGGAGAGCCTTTGTCTAGATCCCATACCACCTGGCATTTTGGGGCTAATATGAGACTGTTATTTAATCTGGTGTGAGTCAGTACTGTGTCAGTTGTTTATGGTCCTTACGCAACAGTGTTAGTACCACCAAAGGACCACCAGCACCTACCCAGTTCTGGCCACACAGACCAGAGAAAATGAACACCATGTATGTGGACTGTCATGTGGCCCCCCCTTGCCAGCCACCCAACATTATTTCCTGTAGTTGGATTTTTGGTCCTCTTTTCTCTTCCATGTTTACTCACTGGTAATTCAATGGGTTAGAGCCAAGTGCTGACACTTTGGGGATTCTGTACCTTTGGGACCCCATGCATTTCATACAGAAAGCGATCTAGTCCATGGTCACAACCCTCACCTCTAACATGAGCTAAACGAAGTTTCTAAAGCATGGGGCACTGGGAAGTCTTTACTTCCCAGCAAAGACTTGGAAGTGTTGAGAAAAGGTACAAAGTGCTGGGTAGAGCTCTACCTCTATTCCCACTGGGCCCAACAACCCAAAGTAGGCATTCTCCTACAGATGGGTCAAAGGAATCTGCTCTGGGTTGAGTTATGTCTCCTCAGCCCCAAATCCATCTGTGAAGTCCTAGTTCTCAGTACCTCACAAGGAGATCTTATTTGGAAATACGTTGTTGCAGGTGTAACAGGTATAACTAGTTCAGTTAGTATGAGGTCCTACTGAAATAGGTTAGGCCCCCGAATCCAGTTTGACTGGTTTCCTTATAAAAAGAGAAAATTGAGGGCAGCCCGGGTGGTTCAGTGGTTCAGTGCCGCCTTCAGCCCAGGGTGTGATCCTGGAGACCTGGGATCGAGTCCCGTATCGGGCTCCCTACAGGGAGCCTGCGTCTCCCTCTGCCTGTGTCTCTGCCTCTCTCTCTCTTTCATGAATAAATAAATAAAATTCTTAAAAAAAAAGAGAGAGAGAGAAAATTGAGACCCACACACAAACACGGGGAGGAGGACACGTGAAGATAAAGACAGAGATGGATCAACAGGGAACAACCACCAGGAACCAACAACCAGGATTGTCAGCAAACCACCAGCAGCTAGGAGAAAGGAACAGATTTTTGCTCCCAAACCTCAGAAGGCACCAAGCCTCCCTACACCTTGATCTTGGATGTGTAGCCTTCAGAACTGTGAGACAAGAACTTGGTGATGTTTAAAAGCCACCCAGCGTATGGTACTTGGTTACTGCAACCCTAGCACACTAAAATAGAATTGTTCGCTCATCCTTTCCTTTGATGGACAGCATATTCTTTTGGCACACACATGGCTCCCCTTTGATTATTTGACCAGTGAGAGTTAAAATTTTTAAAGCAAAAACACCTGTAATAGAAAGAGAACATATAGGACAGAGTGGGTGGCTTGGCATGCCTGCCAACCAGGCCTCTTGTACTAATAAGGCCTCCTCCATCGTGTGGATTAAGAAAGCTGTGAGGGCTGCCTCCATGCTCACCAAGCACTTCCATACTCTCCCACCCCACGTACTGGCTGCTATCTCAGCCCCAGTGTGAAAAGGAAGCATTACTGAGTGAGCTGCGAAACTGAATTCTCTCTCTCCCTGCTCTCCCAACTTCCTAGCAAACAGAACAAGGAACACACAAGAACCAGCTAAAAGTGGGACTGGAGAAAAAAGAGTGGAAAAAAAAAAAAAACAAAACAACCATGAGAGATAGATAGAAGCTGAAAAGGAGAGTGAACTAGGCATGGTTGGTCAGAAAACTAATTGCTGGAAGAAAAATCTGAAATCTCTGGCTATGAATATCCATGATATTCAATATATTGTTCTCCGAAGCCATTAGGAAATTAAGATTCTTCTTGTGGCTGTAGTATGTTCATATCTCAACAAATTATCTCTGGAATTCAAACTTCATGCATAATACTTATTTTATTTTTTATATCTTAGTTCTGTAACCATAGTCTGTGTGATTCCGCCTGAATTAACACAGAACACTGGAATGATGAAGCCAGAAGACAGGTCATTTGGTTCAGCGCTCTCCCTGAGGTGGACCGAGAATGTAACAGGCCTGTCCTCTGTCACACAGCCTGTTTCAGAGCTAGGCCAAAAAATTTTACAAATATGACATAATTTATGAGGAATATGGTTTGATTTATACAAATACTTTTTTAAAGATTTTATTTATTCATGAGAGACAGAGAGAGAGGCAGAGACACAGGCAGAGGGAGAAGGCTCGATGCGGGGAGCCCGATGCAGGACTTGATCCTGGGATCATACCTTGAGCCAAAGGCAGATGCTCAAACACTGAGCCACCCAGGCATTGCATGAAGAACATCTTTCTAAACCACTTTGGAACCCTCACTTACCCATATTAAAGTATTAAAGAAAAAGCCTTGGGGCGCCTGGGTGGCTCATTTGGTTGAGCATCTACTTCTTGATTTTGGCTCAGGTCATGATCTCAGGGTCGTGAGATCGAGCCCCACATTGGGTTCTGTGCTGGGAGGAACCTGCTTGGATTTCTCTCTCCCTCTCCCCCTCCCCCTTATGCTCTCAAAAAGGAAGAAAAAAAAAGTCTTTTGATAGTCATCTGGGAAGCCTCAACCTAGAAAATTCTTCCAAATGTAATATAAAGACCTACGATAAGCATAAATTAATTTCAACCCAAGTCTTTGAAAAATACTTGATGGATAAATTTATTTTTCATATTAAGTATATCAAGATGTCCTGAATTTTGCAAGTCTTGTGAATAATTATGTGAACGCTAATCTGAATTCATAATAGTGTAACGGTGTGCTAGTCAGTCTCAGTGCTTAGTGTCTGTCCACTTACTTGGTCCTTACGACACCGTATGGTTCAGTCCCATCTGCTATTCACCCCATTGTCTGACGAGAAAACTGAGGCAGAGAGGGTGACACCATTTGTAAAAGGGCTGGGCTGAGATCTGGGCACAGGCCAAGTCTGCGTACCCACGCCAGTGCACCTGCCTCACCTTTGCCACCCCGGGAAGCCGTGTGTAGCTCAACATGCACGGGTTCCTAGCAAGTGGTAAAGCTGGGATTTGATCCCAGTCTCAGCTGATGCTAGAGGGTCCTGGCTCCTCGGGGTTGCTCCTTAGCCCAGAGGGGGTACTCCTCTCTTTGTCCTCAAGATGTGCGTGCTTCATGGACCTAGCACCAGGCCAGGGAGCCACAAGCATGGGTTCCAGGCTTAGAACAGCCTTGGACTGGAGAGTTGTGCTCTAGACACTGGGAGCCATGGCCCTGGCCCCACAAACCCTCTCAACCACCCCGCGGGGAGCAGCACACTGAGACTACAGGGGAGGAGAGTGAGATTCACACAGTGAAGTGGTTCCATCAAGGTCACGGAATGGGGTTCTCTGCCTCAATGCTCAGTCTCCACATGTCCTGAACCACCTTGCCTCTGAAGTCACTCGGAATCCTCTGAATCTCTTCCAATACAAAACAAGACAATGGTGCTAAGTCCTAGGGATTCTTCAAAGGTGTCTCAGAAGTCATTTTAGAAAGGGAGTCCAAGGACACTGAGCCTGGCAGCCGCCTATCCCTGAGGTGTGCACATATGCATGCACGTGGGCGCACACACACACACACACACACCCCAAGCAGGGCACAGCACTGCCACTTTTGATATGCATTTTAAGTCTGATTTTGCACGTTTAGTTGGAAAGAAGATTCTGCTGCTAAAACACAAGTCAAGAGACCATTCTAGGAAGTGACCTTTGAGGCCTTTCTTAGTTTGAATAGTAAGGAGAGGATCAGCCCCATAAGGGGACAGTTACTGTGGTTCCTCAAACCAGGTAGGAGAGACTTGGGATCCACCTGGCTGGCTGTGTCCAGAAGACATCAGCTGCCTTCAAAAGAAAAGGAGGTGCTGCAACTTTAGCTGATGTAGACACAGTTTGGGAAGGGGGTTTTGATGACGTCTGTGACAATGGCCCTCTGACCTGGGGCCAGCTGATGAGAAACACGGTGGGAGTTTTCATCTCTCCTGGCCACCATCCCTTGAGGGCGTCACTTAGGGATGAAGGGGTGTAAGCAACTCTGGCTTAATCCCAACTGTCTGGTTTTCCTCCTCTTTTTCCCCTGGCTACCTGCAACCCAGACTCCCTCCTCTGGCCCCAAAGCCAGGTGATAAACAGGAAAGGAGTGGTCTGTGCTGGTTGGGAAATAAGTCAATTCATTTACTCCTTCAGGTCTTGCCATTGCCCCACCTATGTTCCTACTCAGAGCAAAGTACTGGTGTGTAGGTGATAGCTGTCAGGCTGGCGTCTTGATGAATGCATGGAGAGCTGGGGGTTCTGTTTGCCCAGCCCTAGAGTTCACACCCCTTTCACTGAAAGCTGTGTGTGTAGAAAATAAGGCCAAGTGTCCTTATTCACGGTGATGGTGATCATAACTTTTTACAAGATACTGAGCTATATTTTACCCACCATAAACTTCATCATTCCGAATGTGCCATTCAATGATTTTTTTTTTTAGTAACTATATAGTTGTACAATCATCATCACCCCATTTCAATTTTGGAACACTTCAGCACCCCAAAAAGTCACCCCAAGGCTCATTGGTAGTGACCCTTTGTTCCCGCTCGCAGATCTAGGTAATCACCAATCTACTTTCTGGTGCATATAGATGTGCTTTTTTGTGAGCATTTCATGTAAAAGGAATCACATGACACGTGGCATTTTGTGACTGGTATCTTTGAGTAAACTCTTCTTGCAATTCATCCATATGTTAGTGTGTTTTAGTATTTCATTCCTTTTTACATAATACCTTTTTAAATGGCAGCATTATGTAGAGGAAGGATCATGAATTTCAGAAGCACACAATGTGGGGCCGAATCAGAGGCCTTAGTTGTGCAACTTTGGGCAAGTTTCTTAACCTTTTTGAGACCTAACAGTAAGAAGAAGGATAATAATTCTCCGTCTGAGGGTTAGTCTATGAATTAAGTGGCAAGGGATGAGTGCTCAAGAAATCCAGTCTTTGTGTCTCCATTCCCCAGGAACCTTTGCTTTTTTTAACCCTGCTTCAGATTTTAAAGTGAATGCTACAGGTCCCCTACTAGCTTTCACGTCAAGCTTGACATGAGAGCCAACATAACTAGCAATGTCAGGAACGGAGTTCCACCAAGGAGAATCACATCCTTCATTAATGAAAACTAGATGGAAAGAAGCTAAAGGGATTTCCTTTAGTTATAATGCTGTCATTTTTTTTTTTCCAGAAAGAAGGTTGAATTGTGTTCATTATTTTAAGGAGGAAATACTTCAGATTCTATTCTAGAACATTGTACGGAGTTGGCCTTACATTTTCAAGGCTCAAAGAACAACACTTTTTCCCACTAAGACTTACAGAACTGTTCCCAATAACATCAACCTTCAGGAAACACAAAACTAAGTAGCAAATGGCTACCAACCCCTGAGTATATAAAATCCATCTCAAATCCTCAAAACTCAAGTTTGAGCCAGTAGTTTCAGACTCCTTCTTTCCCAAAACTTTGGAAGAACCAAATTTTGTGTGTGTAGTAAAATAGACTAAATTGAACTCCTTGTTTCTTTCTCTGGTCTATCTTCTGTGATTAGAACATGTCATCAATTTGCATTTCCCCTTAGAGGGATCCTCAATATACATCATACTGCCTTGCACACAAGATTGACAAAGCTGCTACTATTTAGCTCTGCGCATAAAATTTCCTGTTCTAAATCTGTTTTCCCTTCTGAATCATTGTTTCCCTACAGTTTTTATTCCACCACTATCCCCCTTTGTGTTTCTGATTGTTTTACCTCCCTTATTGTCTGGGATTTATCACAGCTGCATTTCTTCCGTACGTTCCTTAAACACTGACTCCCTTTCCACCTCCTTAAACACTGAATCCCTTTCCACCTCCTAGATGGAATCGCAGATTCACTTCCTGTTAGGCACAGTGTGACAGTTAAAACAGAAAAGGATAAAGCTTCTAAATATTTCTACCAAATGAGATAGGTTTGTAATACACTTTATGTCTCATATCAAGGGCATTAGATACTGTATCTTTTCTCATGATATAAGACGCCACTTGTTAAGTGTAGTTATTGAGAAAGGCAACATAGGGCTTTCTATTCTATATATACCAATAGTGGTCACCATACATATTATTGGCATTATATATATTGTTGGCATTAAAGATGGCAAAGAGTGATTCTTTCAAATGCATACGTGAGATATAATTCCTATATGTGATCAATCTGCAACATTTTCAGTTTAGCCTATAAGACTTGCACTTTGATTGTAATCCAGACATACACAGATAAACAGATAAAGGTTGTATCCAAATGGAATCAAACACTTAACATATTTCCATAAGGATTCCTGTGTTTTCTCGCTCTACATTCTTATTTGAGTATAGTGACTATTGACAAAAACCCATGACTAACTTCTTTCCTGATATTGAGAGAGCAGGAAAAAGTAGAGGAGGATCTCAGAAGAGAAGTTTTTGCTCACTGCATCAGCATCTAAATTAGGACAGGGAATCCATGAGGGTGATAAAATAAATACAAAATAATGGGGAGGAGCACATCAACAGCCTAGGTTTAGTTGGGTTTGTGAATTTCCCCAATCTTCACAAAAATGTTCTTCTGTTAAAACTTTCCTCTTATACAGTACAATGAGGAGAGTAATTTATATCCAAGACTTTATTTTAGGGATTTTATTTTAAATGGTATCACAGGAATTTATCTCACGGTATAAATAGTTGAGTACATCTAGGATTTAGCAAAGATTTTCTCTCTACTGAACTAGCCTTTCGTGCAGGAGATGTTTAGCAGCAGATGACAAATAATCTTGAGGTGTGATGACTTAACTTCATTTTGACAGCCAAACATTCCGCAGAAAAATCTGAAGCACAGAGTTTCAATATGTGGACGGCATATTGAAAGTCAATTTTTAAAAAATCACTTAATGACCCCAAACTTGAATCTACATATATATTCAAGGATCACACAACCTTCAGATTGTAATTTGGCATGAGATTAGTCTTTCTATGGCTCTCAAAAGAATCCTGATCTCAGGGTGATGAGTTTAAAACTTCAGATTTGCAGAGATCACCTCTGAGGTCTCTGCCACCATAAAGAACTGTCAGCCTCCATGCATCATGTGTCTGAATTACCAAATAATGCCAAAGAGTCTCCTACCCCGAGATGGCAGCAAGTTTTTGGTGTGCCTGCCGGGCCATTTCACAGCCTTTGGTTCTTGTCTTGTGCATTTCCGCCCGGAGTGAGGGGCAGCTGACAGAGACGTCCCCGATAGAAATGACCAACTCCCGATACAGGGCCACTTGCGTGTTGAACTCCTGGACAAGCTGGAAAAGAAGTGAATGGCTTTCACCAACGTGTCGTATTCTGCTGTACACAAACAGGGGTGTTCTGTGACCCTGTGGCCAACTAAATAAGTCTCCAGCTCAGGAGCCCACACTCCACTGCTCAAAGATCAAGGCACAAAGGTGGGAAGTTTCTCTTTGTCCAAGGCAAGTGTTTATTTTTCATCGTGCAGTCCGAGCGTGGAAGCTCTATTTCCGGATCCACCCCCACCCCCTCCACCGGTCCCTTAGACTCAGTTTCCCCTAGACAGCGAGAGCATATGCCACTCCCAGGTCCCTAGAGCTCGAGGATGGGAACTCTCACGCAGAAGGCTCCCTGGCACCACAGCTAAGAGAGGGATCTGAAGTTGCGAGGGGATAGAGGCCCAAGACAGGTTGTCACAGGGAAACTGGGCACCTCCTGCCAGGCCACTGAAGCCCAGACTCTGGCTCCGGAGCCTGCCGGGAAGCCCGGCCACAGCCTCTGCGCTGCAACCTTCGTCCCCTCTGCAGCGCCCCGTGTGCTCTGTTTGGGTTTATTTGCTGCCGTCTCCCCACAAATCAGCACCTCCACCTTCCCATCCCTTCCCTCCCTGGTGGAGCAAGCCACTTCACCGTGTCTTTCGCATCCCCCGTCCCCCCACCCCCCCACCTCCGAGGGGGTAGAGGCATGACTTACAGCCGCTGACCCCAAGACCCTGGCCGTGGCACTTCTTTGCGGGGCCATCGCGACCCGGGTTGTCACCCCGCATCTGGGGACTGCAGATTTAAAAATAGTGCCTGTGCACGTGATCGGCATGGAGGAGCCGAGGGTGGGGGAGTGGCTGGCTGTCAAGCAAACGACTCACAGACAAGATTTCCCCCACCTTCCTCTCAAAAAAAAAAAAAAAAAAAAAAAAAAGGCGCAGTTTTCACCTACCATCTTGCAGTCGTCCAGGGCTCGCTGGGTTTTGTGGGCGCTCTCGGAGCCGCTGCCCCTGCGCTCCCAATCTCCGCTCTGCAGCGGCGGCTTGCTGATCTGGAAGATCGAGGAGCGGGTGGACCGGCCGGGGCGCTTTTTGCGCCCATTCGGTGCAGAACTCATGCATACACATCCACCAAGCCGAAGCCGCTGGTGCAGTGCGCCCCGGCGCGGGCGGCCCGGTCGTTGCCCTGCGCGCCGCCGCCGAGCAGCCGCCGAGCAGCCTCCGAGCAGCTGCCGAGCAACCACCGAGCAGCCGCCGAGCAGCCACCGAGCAGCCGCCGAGCAGCCACCGAGCAGCCGGAGCAGCCGGAGCCGGGAGGCGAGGCGCGGCGCTCACAGGCTCGGGGCGCGCTGCGCGGGCGGGTAACCTTGAGCCTGCGGGAGAGCCGGGGGAGCGGCGGCGGCGCCGTGCAGCATCGCCTCCACCGGCGGCGGCGGACGGGCTCGGTCAAGTTCTGCTCAGCAGCATCGCCCGGCCTGTCCCGGGAGCTGGGCGCCGGCGCGGGCTCGCACTACCTCCCCCTCGGCATGGACCGCGAGGCTGGGCGAGGAGGAACGCGCCGCCAGGCGGTTCTGAGTTTCCATTCAGATGGGCGAGCAGCTTTCAAAGCCTGCGCTGCAAGGTGGGGGTGGGGGGTGGGGGGTGGGGTGGGGGGACGAGTGTCGCTCTGGCTCCGGTGTCCTCCCGCAGCAGCGCAGCGCCGCTCCGTCGTCTTTCCCCTCCCTCCCCGCGTCGCCAGGCCTGGAAGGGCTGGCGGTACCCCCCCCACCCACCCGAAGCAGGCACCCGGCTCTAATAGGCTGCCTTGATCCCCCGTCTCTACGGGCTCGTCTGCTCCAGGATCCCAAATGAATCCGTGGCGGGACTGGCGGACGCAGGGAGTCGGGCCGCCTGACGTTGTGCGCTGCCCCGCACATTGATAGGACGGGAATACTAATGTGATCCGGCCGGAGAACCCCCCCTCCTGCTCCCTCCACAGTTTATGCACTTATCCAATCAAATCCCCGGGAACGTCAGTTGCAATATTACTTCATCGGCTCTATTCTTAGAAACGAAAAGTGTCATCAGAGTGGAGCACATTGCCACATGCTGGGACCTAAACACGGATCAACCTGTGTGCGTCTAAGGCCCCGGGGCCGTCGGAGAGCCTCTGGGGGCCGCGGATAAGCAAGGCCCAAAGGGAGGGGGCAGCGAGGTTTTTGAGTCCAAAGGAAGACCTCTTGATGACCTAAAAGGAAAGCTTTGTTGCCCTCAGTGGGTTGTTGCTGTAGTTCTGCTTTTTTATTTTGTGGGGCACATGCGGGGAAGGGGACTGGGAGCCAGTAGGGCAGAGCGCACAGAGGGATTCAAACTAGCCCTCCTCCCATTTTAACCAGTAAAGTTGCTGGCCTTGCGTTCCAGGGTGTCCAGACCGGCGCGCTGAGGGTTTCCCATGAGAGCCAGCAGGCCTCCCTCCGGCATTCAGAATGACCAGTTCTTTCTGGGCTCTCAGTGAGCCAGAGGCCAGGGTGGGGGGTTGGGGCCCAGGAGAGTGGAGGGGATGCCTGAGTGAAGGGTGATGGCAGTGAGCTCGGGCCATTGAAGTCCACTTTTACCACTGACACCCTAAGGTCCTTAGGGGAAGGAGAGTTGGCCCTCTGCCCTGTGATGGGAGAATACTTGTTCCCATGAATAATTTACTTGGAGGCATCGGATAAAGAGGTCTACCACCGAGGAACCGATGATGGGTGGCAAGGCCTCAGGAAGAACAAATCAGAGGTTCCTGGTCAGTGTCTTAAGGGGACATGGAGAGTGCACAGACAGGGAGAGCCAGAAATAGGAAGGCTGAAACCCATAAGGGCAGGGGGTGTCCCTAGGATATGTGTGTGTGTGTGTGTGTATACACACACTTATATATATATATATATATATATATATATATATATATATATATACACTTTTTTTTTTTTTTTTACAAGGCTGGTAAACACAACAGAGTGGTATAAGAAAGATATTTGGTCTTTGTCCCCAGTTCCCGTCGTAGAGCTCCTAATACCCTTGGCATCTCCTGAGTGATAAGGGTGATTGGAGTCTTTGGTCACCAGAAAGACTAAGAGCTGGCTAGAGGTTTGGAGCTGTCAGCCCCACCTCCGACTTCCCTGCAGAGGAGATTGATGTAATTGTGAGCAGCCAGTGACTTTATCAATCGTGACTACATCATGAAACCTCCATAGGAACCGCTACACAGTGGGATGCAGGTTGTCGAAGGTGTGGAGGGGCTGAGGAGGTGGCAAGCGCAGGGAGGGCACAGAAGCTCCGCACGCCCCCCCCCCCCAATACCTTGCCCTGGGCATCTCTTCCTTCATCGCATTCTTTACAGTCAACTGGTAACGAAGGCTCTACCCAAGTTCAAGTGAAGGGGGGTTTGTGGGAACCCCTGAATGGATGTCAGATCTGATAAGAGTGGGAGCAATCTGAGGACTTGGTACTTGTGACTGGTCTCTGAAGTGTGGACAGTGTTGTGGGACAGAGTCCTTAACCCGGGGCTGGGTGGGGAGCAATGCTGACTCCAGGTAGTTAGTTGCAAAATGGATATAAACTGTAGACCACCTGTTGGTGCCGCAGAGTTGAGGAAATAGTGGTGAAGTAGAAAACCCTAACAGGTGGACATCTGGATGGATGTTCGGTGGTATTTGTGTAGCATTTTTACAAAAGATTGAGAATCAGTTTTCCCGAGGAGTGGGAAGCAGGAGGCATTAGTGTCCACATTGACCTTGGGGTGCTACCCTCACCCCAGGTGTTTGGATGACTTGGAGATCGGGGTGGGGAGACCTCGTGTTGGCAGAGTCTCCCCAACGGAGGAAGATCGCTGCAGAGAAGATGCAGACAGGCTAAGGGGACCTTCAGGAAGAATGGGCAATGCTCATTTGTAAGCTGTTAAGTCTTGTGATATAAACCTCCCCCTTTTTTATTTCTTTTAAAGATTTTGATTTATTTATTCATGAGAGACCCAGAGAAAGAGAGAGAGGCAGAGACACAGGCAGAGGGAGCAGCAGGCTCCCTGCAGGGAGCCTGATGTGGGACTCAATCCCAGGACCCCGGGGTCATGACCTGAGCCAAAGGCAGACTCTCAACCACTGAGCCACTCAGGTGCCCTCCTGGGTAACTAACCCAGCACCCACAAGAGTTAAAGTCTGCTTTAACCCAAGGTTGGTAGGACTTTGGAGAATTAAAGGAGGCTTCGTTTTACATGTGTGTGGTCGGAGGAGGATAAAGGAAACAGGATGCTGGCGATCAGTCTTTGGGAAATCTTTGCCACCTATTCTGTTATTTCATCCCTTTCCCTGCAGGGCCCTAGTGGCTGCCACCAGATTTGAGTGTCTCAGCGCCCCTCAGTAGTAGGCTTCTACTCCAACTACAACCATCTGGTCTCTACTCCCCCCTTCTTCTGCCTAGAGACAATTTCAACAAACGAGAAGAAAAAAGGCAACCTAACTGCTGCCCAGTTTCTAGCCATATTTCTTGGAGGAGGTGGGGGGAGGGGGACAAATGGATCCAAATTCCATACCCCATCGGAGGGACTGCAGACTTGGCCACCTGCTAGGGGATGAAGTGGACATTGTCATTTGTGGGTGCCCCTGGGCCTTCCCTGTACACAGCCCAAGCCATTTTCCCGAGAGGGGAGAAGAGGAGCATTGGTGCCAGAGCTGTCTCTCCCGGGGACAAATGCTGTAATCAGAGTAGCAGCAGGCAGGCTGAGCTCCCTCACCTTCCCCCACACTCAGAACAGCATGAATTTACATTCCTGGGGCTGTCTGACTGCCAAATAGAAGGGTAAAGTGCAGTTGGAAATCCCAACAACAAGGGCACATTTTCTGGTTGTCCGGACCCAGTTTTGGCACAACCCTACTAATGGGTCCTCTGTAGGTTTATTTGCGTTGACCCATCTCCTACGCTAGATTCTTGCCAATGTGAGATCCACTCAACGTCTCCCATTTTCTCTTTGGTACTCTTAGAGAATTCATTTTGATTTGCAATTTTTAAAAATAAATGTTAGAGTGAATAATGAGTGTCTGTTAAGTTTCTTCAAGTTGGTGCTAGAAGGAACCACGGGGAGACCCAGAGATGCCATCTCACAACCCAGGTAGGCCTCTTGCGGGAACCAGAGATACTGGGAGGCAGGTTCCCCATGAGAGTGAAGTTCGTGGTGGAACAAGAATGAAAAAGGACCTTATTTGTGTTGGTCTGTGACACAGGCAAAGACCTATTCATGAGGATGCTGAGTTCTGAGAAGTTGGGGAGATCTGAAGGGAATGGTCAGGTTTATTTCCTGTGAGCATCAAAGGAGCCTGAGTAATCGAGAAGGATCTAGTGAATCAACTACCTACAAAATGGTTTATTTCCACTAAAAGCAAAAGGAAGTGCAATATGCTGGGCAGGCATACTTACTAGTTTCAAAAATATGTTTGAGTATTTTTACCAGTTGCACTTCCATGTTTTGTTGGTTCTAAAGCTTACATAATTTGGAGGCCTCCGTTGAAAGAAGAAGAATCCTGCCCCCTTGTTTTGTGTGTGAAATAAAGCGCATGCTGCGCTCGTTACCGTTGCCATCATGCCAATGAGAAATCTTTTTTTTTTTAAGATTTTATTTATTTATTCATGAGAGAGAGAGAGAGCCAGAGGCACAGGCAGAGGGAGAAGCAGGCTCCATGCAAGGAGCCTGATGTGGGACTCGATCCTGGGACTCCAGGATCAGCCCTGGGCCGAAGGCAGGTGCTAAACTGCTGAGCCACCCAGGGATCCCCCCGATGAGAAATCTGTAGGTGGGATCTGTGCTTGGGTCAGGGTGCCAATAAAACTCACTTGTAAGAAAAAAAAAATTGAAAAGTCGGAAAATGTAAATAAAACATTAGGTATATGGTTTTGGAAAAAGCTGTGCAGGTGAGGCTCCCTGAAGCGAGTCTCAGTTACCTTCTCGGAAAATTGACACATTTTTCATCTGTTCTTTGCCTAGGAAGGCATCTGATGGTTCACCTCCTCTGGTTTTATTCCCCTTTTACTGATAATAGCACCCAAAATTTTCTTTGAGGAATCAATCTTAACGTCATTTCTTGTGACCTGGCCCATGCGTGGGCATGTGTCTCTCAGACGTGGTCAGAAAGCATGGTCTGTTCTAGTGGTCACAGTGATTGGATTAATAGAGGGATTAATAGTGGGCATGACACTGAAGCTGAGCCAATGAACTTTAGGCCTCGGAGACTCTGGAACTATTAGGTTGAAACTTATGAAATGGCCAGGTGCCATTAGTCAACCATTTTGACCTATAGCAATGGTGATTTCCTATGTCTCCACCTGGTATTGTCTCTTTCTGTTGGGTGTCTAGGGTGATAAGCTGAAAGCCTGGAGTTTCTTTTTTTTAATTAAAAAATTTTAAAAAAAATATTTTTATTGAAGTTCATTTTGCCAACATATAGTATAACACCCAGTGTTCATCCTGTCAAGTACCCCCCAGTGCCCGTCACCCAGTCACCCCGTCCTTCCCACCCACCTCCTCTTCCACTATCCCTTGTTCGTTTCCCAGAGTTAGGAGACTCTCGTGTTTTGTCTCCCTCTCCGATTTTTCCCACTCATTTTCACTCCTTTCCCCTATAATCCCTTTCACTATTTTTTTTATATTCCCCGTATGAGTGAAACCATACAATGTTTCTCCATCTCTGATTGAGTTACTTCACTCAGTATAATATATTAAGCCTGGAGTTTCTGGGGGCAGTCTTTTTTTTCTTTTTTACTCATGGTCAGCAGACTGCCTGAGAACCAACTCAGAAGAAACCAAAATGGAGAGAAAGCCTTTTTAAAAAATTTTTTTGAGGGATAATTGACATGCAACTTTGTATTAGTTTCAGGTATACAACTTATTCCATTTTTGTATAAACAATTGACACGATGGAGCACCTGTCGACTCAGTGGTTGAGCATCTGCCTTTGGCTCAGGTGGTGATCCCAAGGTCCTGGGATTGAGTCCCAAATTGGGCTTCTTGTGGGGAGCCTGATTTTCCCCCCACCTGTGTCTCTGTGTCTCTCATGAATAAATAAATAAATATAAAAAAAAAACAATTGACACGAGTCTGAACTGCAAAGGTCCACTTAAACATTCATTTTTTTTTTGATAAATGCCGTGTAGTACTGTAAACGTATTTTCTCTTCTGACTTAATATTTTCTTTTCCCTAGCTTACTTGATAAGAATACAGTAAATAGTACAACTTTCAAAAATATAGTCATTATTTTGTTTTTGGTCACCATGAGGGTATTACTAGCTATTTTGGGGTGGTCAGGAGTTACATATGGCCGTTTGACTGCATGGGGGTAGGCGCCCCTTTTCTCCAAGTGGTTCAAGGGTCAACTGTATTGCAAAGCGATCACCACAGTAAGTAGAGTTAATATTGTCAGCATATGTATTTGCAGAATTATTTTTCTTCTGAGAATTATTGAACTTCTGAGATTGACTTTCATCAAGTTTCACACATGCAATACCATTATTTTAAATAAGATTGTATTTCTTTATTTGACAGAAAGAGAGAGAGAGCACAGGCAAGGGGAGCAGCAGGCAGAGGGAGGGGGAGAAGCAGGCTCCCGGCTGAGTGAGGAGCCCAATGGTGGGGCTCGATCCCAGGACCCCCCCTGGGATCATAACCCAAGCCAAAGGCAGATGCTGAACTGACTGAGCCACCCAGGTGCCCATGCAATTTGGTTGTAACTATATATGCCATGCTAGACATAATGTCACCATAACGTATTTATTTTATAACTGGAATTTTGCAGCTTTTGACTCCTATCACCCATTTTGCCCACTCCTGCCCCATACCTCTGGCAACCACCAATCTGTTCTCTATATCTTTGAGCTCAGTTTTTTTTTCTTTATCTCTTTTTGGATTCCACATGTACGTGAGCTCAATGCAAGATTTGTCTTTCTGCTTCTGACTTATTTTATTTAGCATAATGCCCTTTTGGTCCATCCACACTGTGACAAATAGCACGATTTCCTTTTTTAAGGGTTGAATAATATTCCATTCTGTGTGTGTGTGTGTGTGTGTGTGTGTGTACACATTTTCTTTATTCATTCTTCTACTGATGGATACTTAGGTTGTTTGTATATTTTGATATTGTAAAGAATGCCATAGTGAATAAATGGGTGCATATATCCTTTTAATTTAATTTTTTAAATTTAAATTATCTTTTTTTTTTTTAAGTAGGCCCTATACCCAGTGTGGAGCTTGAACTCAAAACCCTGAGGTTAACAGTCTTATGCTATACTGGCTGAGCCAGCCAGGTGTCCTGTACATATGTTTTTGAGTTAGTGTTTTCATTTTCTTAAGAAAGTGAAATTCTCTGGAAGGGAATTGTTGGATTATATAGTGGTTTTATTTTTAATTTTTTAAGGAGTCTCTCCACTGTTTTCCACAGTGGCTGTACCAATTTACATTCCTACTCATTAGCACTTGAAGGTTCACTTTTCTCCACATCCTCACCAACACTTGTTATTTCTTGTCTTTTGAAAAGTACCCACTTTAACAGGTGTGAGAAGACATCTGTTTATGGTTTTGATTTGCATTTTCCCTGATGATTAGCGATGTTGAGCAGCTTTTCATGTATCTATTGGCCATCTGTCTTCTTTGGAAATATGTTGATTTAGATCCTCTGCCCATTTTTAATTTTTATTATTATTTTTCAAAGATTTTATTTACTTATTCATGAGAGACAAACAGAGGCAGAGACATAGGCAGAGGGAGAAGCAGGCTCCTTACGTGGAGCCCAATGTGGGACTTGATCCCAGTACCCCCGGGGTCACACCCTGAGCCGAAGGCAGGTGCTCAACCGCTGAGCCACTCAGGCATCCCCCTCTGCCCATTTTTTAATTCAATTTATTTATTTATTTATTTTTGCTATTGAGCTGTAGGGGATTATATATATATATATATATATATATATATATATATATATAAAATATATAATAACCTCTTATCACATAGGTGATTTGCAAATATATATATAATATATATAAAATAACTTCTTATCATATAGATGATTTGCAAATATTTTCTCCTGTAGGTTGTCTTTTCATTTTGTTGATGATCTCCTTTGCTATGCTGGAGTTTTTTAATTTTAATTTTATTTTTTTTATTTTTTAAAATTTTTTGCTGGAGCTTTTTAGTTTGATGTAGTCCTACTTGCTTGTTTTCACTTTTGGTGTCAGAGCCAAAATTTCCTTGAAAGACCAATATCAAGGAGCTTGTTGCCTATGTTTTCTAGAAGGCGTTTGATGATTTTAATTCTTACATTAAAGTTTATTTTGTTCCCAGAGAGAGAGGCAGAGACACAGGCAGAGGGAGAAGCAGGCTCCATGCAGGGAGCCTGACGTGGGACTTGATATATATAGTTTGAAACCAGAGTGTGTGATGCTTCCCACCCTGTTTGTCTTTTCCAAGATTGCTTGGGCTTTTGGGGGTCTCTTTGTTTGCTCTATTTCTGTGGGAAATGCCATTGGAATTTTTATAGAGATTGCATTTATTCTGTAGATTGCTTTGGGGGAGTATAGACGTTGTAACAGTATTAATTCTTCTAATATATGAGCACAATGTCTTTCCATTTGTGTCTTCAGTTTTTAAAATTAATTTCTCAAAGTTTTCAGTGTATAGGTCTTTCACCTCCTTGGTTAAATTTATTCCTAGGTATTTTATTCTTTTTGGTGTCATTGTAGAAAGATCCATTTTTAATATTCCTTGAGCATGTGGATTTAGATTGGCCTTAAATTAATTTACACCTATAATTTCAGTTAGGTGAACCAAATTCCTTTTAAAGTAAGTTGGTTTGATCGGGGTTGCCACAACATGAAGCCAAAAGAGTTCTGACTAATACACAAAGGATAATTGTGCTCAAGCCTATGATGCGTCAAATTATGGTATCATAGTAGTTATCCCCTGGGAACAAGCCACCATGTTGAGTACGGAGAATACAACAAAATCAAAGATACAAGTTTTCCTTCTCAGGTACTTAAATTGAGGAGATGAATGTAGGCACACATGAAATAATGAAGAGCAGTAAAATCTATATTAGACTTATTTTCTGCTGTATATGAATACCTGCAGGAATTTAGTGAAGGGATCAACCTCCATAGGGTGAAGTTACTACAACAGGCTACATGGTAGAGATGCAGCCTGCTGGAGGTATGTGTAGGAGGATCTGGTTAGATGAAGGAGTGGGGAGGGCTCTCCATGAGTTGGCTAATAGCAGGAGCAAAGGCACAAGGGTGGAGTGTGTGAAAAGCCTGACCTGAATTGAAGAGAAGGAAGACAGGCTAGCTTGAAAGTGATATGGTGCAGGTCATGGAGGCAGGATAAATGGCTCAGGTCCTTTCGTCCATGAAAGGAAAGAAGACAGTAGGTGAGAAGCAGAGAAAATAATTTCCTTTGAATGACAATAACATGAATGATTTTAGTAGATATGAGGGGATAACTTTGAGGTCTCCCACTGACTTTGTAGACTATGGAAGGAGTGGACTTGGGGGCTCTACTCTGGTGTTCTCAGGAAGCAATGATGCAGGTTATGGGCAGAGAGGGAGTCAATGGTGGCTAAGCATGGCATGTTTCACAGTCCTAAGAACTTGTAGAGCAAAGCAGAGGAGTTTGATCCTGATGCTGTGTTGGGATAGACTGTGGGCAATAGAGAATTACCGCTGTTTCTTGATTAAGCGAATTGATAAGAGGCAAGTGATACTTTAAAAAAATTAATTTGGTTGTGGTAGGTAGGATGCATTGTAATGAAGAGAGAGTGAAGTCTATTATGATAGGCTATTTGTTGAGCTATTTGTTAGGCTGTTAGGATAATCTAAGTGGCCCAGGAATCTGATGGTGCCACTAAGACTGGGGGAGAAATTTCAGATGTTTTTAGGGTGAGAGCATTACCTTACAACAAGACTGACTAGAAAACAGTGTAAACTATCTAAGGTAAAAAGCAACAGGCATTTCAGCCTTCCATAGAAAAAAAACCCAAAACTCATTGACAATTAGCCCTGAAATGGGTCTCTAACTTTCACTCTGCAGAGCTGTTACTGCCTTCTGTGTACATGGGACACGTACCCATTGGCCAGAGTTCAGCCTGGCCTATCTTTGGATTCTTCTGGAACTTTTTGCCCATTGACAAGACCTCTTTTTAGCCAACCATGGCTCTGGTCTAAACCTGATCTGCACCATGTCATACCAAGACACTACACAGCCACTACGTTGCTGGCCCCACCAGCCGTGTCTGCAGTGGCCACTCCTTCCCATGCAACTCGGTTCCTTTGAGGACACTTCTGGGCCTGCCAAGTGTGCTGAAGCACACGTCGGAAGAACACTGCAGTGGACAGGCTGTGTCTGCAGAAGCACTTCCCTAACTGTCCTTTGATTCATCTGTGCCCTGGCTCATTTCTGGCTATACTGTTTTCTATCCTTGCCTCATTCCCTGGTTCCTGTTTGCTGTCTCTCATTCTCTCTTTCTCTCTCTCTCACTCTCTCCCTCTCTCTGATCACTTCCCTCTGTCCTTATCTCTCCAATAAGTACATAACTAACATAAACATAACTTCTTATTATAAAAAAAGATAGTGGAGATAAGGATAAGGTCCCCTTTGACATCCTTCCCAGTCTTTGGTCCTGCCCTGTTTGTCTAGAAATAATCCGTCCTATCAGTTTGCTGTGTAGATCTTCTGTTACACAGTTGCGTACAAAAAGAAGGTAGTCTTTTAGTGTTGTTTCATATGTGTATGTTTTTTATAGAAATGTCATGTTGTGTGTGTTACTCTGCAACATGCCTTTCTTCTTCTCAACACCATGTCTTTGGAAAAAGCTCAGTCTTGTGGCACCACAATGTATTGGAGAGTAATGGATAGATACAACCCAGTTTACTAAACCATTCCCTAGTTGGGACATTTAGATTATTTCCAATGTTTTTATATTAACAATATTGCAAGGAAATTCTTAAGCATGCCCCTTTCTTCAGATGAAGGCATGTATTTCACAAGAATACATAAAGAAGTGAAATTACTGGGTCATAGAGTACGTGCATTTACATTTGTAAGAGGCACTCTGAAATTTTTATCTCAAGTAGCTGTTTCAAATTACATGCATGCTGGCTTCTTATGAAAGCACCTGTTTCCCCACATACCAGTTTGATATCATTAAACTTTTAAATGTGTGCCAATTTGACTTTCTATATTGATCATATATTCTCACCTCTCAGCCTTGTTTCTCTTCCTAGGCTTCTACTTACTCTCTCTTAGCAACAAATCTTTGGAGACTGTCTGGATTGGTTAATGATCCCCCACATATGTAAACACACACTCACACTCACTAACTTTCCACTCATCATGGTTCCAGGACTCTTGTCCACATGAGTAGCCCTGATAGGTGCAGCCCATCTCTGAAAGAGTAGGCTTCCAGGTGGAAGGGGAAAGAAAAGGTGGGGATGAGAGAAAAGAGTAAAAAAGATGAATTCAGATCTCCTAGCCTTAGAAATTATAAAATGGAGCTTTCCCTGATAGAATTGAGCAATTGAAAATGTTAGACTTGGTAATAAGGTTAGGGCTGGAGATGTAAATTTAGAAGTCAGAAGCAAAAAGTGGTTGGTGAAGCCTTGAGAATGGCTGTGTCTCCAGGAAGGAATAAGTGAAGAGAGGAAAGAAGGCAGAGGGATGTCATCTGGAGGCATGTCAACAGATAAGAGGTATGATGAGGCGCAGAGCCAGCAGAGGGATGGGGAAGGGACTGCCAGAAAAACAGAAGAACCACTGAACGCAGTGTCAGAGAGCATAAGGTGGAGTTCCTATCAAGGAGGGAGCTGTAAGTTGCCCTGGAGATATTAAGGAGAAAAGGGACATAGAAAGATACCTTTTGGCAAGAAGAGGTCATGGTGGAAAGATGTGCATATCTAGTAAAGGAAGGAAAAAAATCCAAATGGTAAGTTAGCAATTAGGGTGAGAAGCAGAAGTAGTTAGGGACAATGAGTATGAGGGCAAGAACAGAGATAGCACAGTTGATACAGACTCAGAAATTCTAGTGTTTGCCTTTCAAAGCACATTTTTTAAATAAAGGGAAGAACCAGTGGGTAAGCAAAGTTATATGTTGTTTTAATAAAAACACATAATTATGGAAAAAAAAGGCATCAGAGAAGAGGAGAAAGGATGTGGTCCAATGTGCAAATGAATGGAAATCTACTGATGATTTTGGAAACGAGAAGAGTGTGGACGATAGTTCCAAGAGTTCTTCATCGGAAATCAGTGTTGTTGATCTCCATTCAACACTAAAATAAATAAATAAATAAATAAATAAATAAATAAATAAATAAATAAATAATTCAGATTTAAAGTATCTAGGTCCTTAGAATGTGCTAATAAAATAATCTATTGAATAAATAAAGGACCACAAAATAACACCACTCGCTGGCTTTGGGGATTCAGGATTTGAACTCTTGAATTTGCAGTCTGATGAGTGACATTCCTCTCTGACTAGAGAGCCGAGCTGAGAACCTGGCTTGTGTTTCCACTCCAAGTTTGGTTCTGGGGGATTTTATAGTATCTCTCAATACCTTGCTCTAGACCCAGAAAACTGCAGTCGGGACATTGTTCTTTATGCATATTCTAAAATTCTCCCCGAAGCAATTGCATTCCATTTCCTTAGCAAATATAGGAAATTCATAGCATTTGTGGCCAGAAGAGAAGTGAGACGGATGAGTTAAAATCAAAAGGGGCTCTTCAAAGTGATGATGTAGTGAAGTCTTTTAGACTCTGGTAGAAATAGGGACAGAAATGAGGCTGAGCAAGTGTCCCTTAACTCCTAGGTGTGGAGGATTGGGGATGTTTTCCTCCACGGAGGAATCAGGGAGTGAGAGGGCCATTCTGGGGCAGTGCGAGATGGAGGTTTCAGCATCAGCCTAGGATGGATTCCAGCCCCTCGTGTCTGGCTCACTCTGTCCTCTCTCCATTTCTCTGGAAGTTGGAAAGACTTATCTGATGTCTGTGTTCTGGCAGAAGGACAGTGTGTCTGACTTCCAGTTTGGCAGTAAATGCAGCTGCAGTACCTCTGGCTTTTTCAAAACTGCCAGTGCCGAGTCCATCACCAACTCCCCGAGTTGTTGAACGACTGTGGGTAAAATGAGGCCACCGGTCCCTCCACAGTAGCTCTTACATCCTTAAAGAATGATAGCAAGTCACCTTTCAGGTTTTTTTTCCCTTTCAGACAAAAAAAATTCACTTGCTTCATCATTCCCTCAAAGAGGCACACATTCATTTTTGTTATTTTGTAATAATCTAACTCTGTAGTAAGGTCTCTGCTAACCCGATGAAAGTAAAAGCAACTTTATTGTACCTTCATAGTATATCCCACAAATACAGTAAGGCTGTAATTACTGCTTTTACAATGAAATGACTGCTTTAATAATCTCTGTTGACGTTATGCTCCAAATGACATAAAATAATACTCACCTTATTTGATAATGTGAGTTAAGAGCAAAGATGTGACAATAGGCTTCTAGATCAGGCCTAAAAAAGATAAAATAAATAAGACAAAAAGGTTGATTGATTCAGAAATTTCAAAAGGAGAGGACCTAATTTTATTATTTGTCAGCATTAAATTGAGCTATTGACTCCCTCTTTTTTTTGTAAATAAAATAGTTCTTACTACTCTATAGTCATAATTGCAATGCAAATTATTAAAATTCTTAGGCAAGGAGACTGGGAAGCACTGTACATCAGAAGTATCCGGGTCTGGCACAGTCTGGGATATATTGAGGAATAAGAAACCAATATTGAGTCATTGGTAGGTAATTCTTCATTATAAGACTAAAAGACAACAGAGCACTTCAGTTTTATTTAAAAAAACTCAGATCATGATCAACAAAACTTTATCGAGTGTCTGGTATTTTTGGGGCACTAGGCTATGCCATACGGAGTCCAAGAAATTAAATGACAGTGTCTACCCTCAGAGTCATCCAAACAGATGCCAGTCTAAAGAGGATGGCAAATGCTAAATGCCATAACTCATGCCTGATTCAGGCATCCTGGGAGGCTAGTAGTATGGGCATATAAGGAAGGGAAAGAAAAGAATCTGGGCAGCACTGAAACAAGGAGAACTGCTCCTTGGTAGATAACTATTATGTCCTGTGCAAAAGGAAAGGACAAAATTGGCATGATGCAAATGAGCACAAAAATTCATGGCCATTTGATTTAGTGGAAAAAATTTTTTGGATTCAAAAGCATGACTCATGTACCTACTGGGTGCTAGTTGCTGAGGAACTTGGAGTAACAAGTAGAAAAAATGGCCATCAATCTATAGGGTGGCAGTGTCACCTGTGAGACTAGTCCATTGGGAATGCATCTCCCAGAAGACAGGGTAATATGAAAGCAAGCTGACTAGAGCTCAAAAAGATTTTGGAGTCACAGAGAGTGGGCTGCAATACAAAGCTAAATCCTAGTCTCCAGAAGGTATCGGAGAGCTAAAGAAAATTTTAAAACAGAAGTTTGGTGCTACAGACCATGCCAACACTCTGGGACAGAGAGAGTTTGCAGTTCAGTGACCACAATGGTATGCAGACTCATCTACATCAGGCATCTTGCCTTTACCAACAAGACTGACTTTAGATCTGGAGGTTCTGGTGCATGACCTGTCTTGGGAGTGTCTTGGGGGCTGGCAGCAAGACTGAGTTGGCTTGTGGCACGCAGAGTGACTTACTTAATTACAAAAAAGGTGGTCTCACATGCTGTTACTAAATGAGTAGTGGGCCAGGTTGCCCATAGAGGAGGGAGCCAGCACATTGCCTCAGTTGGAAAGAAAGGTTTCAGGAAGAAATGAAATTTGAGGTGAGTCTTAAAAGAGGCCTGAGATAAGGAGAAAAGAACAACAAAAGCTTTCAAGGCAGGGGACTCACTGTGAACAAAAGCATAAGAGGAAGGTTCTGATACACATAGTATGCGTGGGGAATGCTAAGTACCTCAATTTGGCTGGATCAGAGGGTCTGCATAAGCAAATGATAATCAAGTAGATTGGAAAAGTGGGTTGGAGCCAGATTAAAGCAGATACTGAAATAACAGGCCAAGTGTTTTGGACCATATCCTATAAACAATAGAGAAAATTGATTTTATTATTTTATTATTATTGTTGTTGTTTTTTTAAAATTTTGAAGCTTAAAAGTCTGGCAATATTTTGAGACGAATTAATCTGGTATCAGTATATAGAATGCAGGAGGTACAGGTTAGAATGAGAAAGACAAATGCCATAAAGCAAGGGAAGCTGGAATTCAAAAGCAGTGGTAGGGAAAGAAGGGGGTGGTTGCAAGGGACATTACGTAGGAATGCCCAGCTGGGGAGGGTGGTGTGGGGCATGTCTCCAGTGTCTTACATTGAGGAAGCCCAATAAATGATGCAACCATTGCCCGGAACATGAAAATGCAGAGAAGCAGCTAGTTTGGTGGGGGAAATAATTAGATTGCATCCAGGTGTGTTAAGTTGGGGTGGTAATAAGACTTCTGCAGGAAGAAGACTTGCAGGTCTAATAAATGCCACGTCTGAAATTCAGTGAAGAGATGAGGACTCTGGATGTCTGCCTGTGAATTCCCCTGGTAGAAGTGAAAGTGGAAGGCCCGAGAATATATAAGTCTCTGAGAGAGAGGGTGGAACAGTGATTCTCCACCCAGCCCATAAATCAAAGTCACTGGTGCAGGGGCAGCTGTCGTTTCTGCCTGCCCCCCTTCTTCTGCTAACAGAAGACCTCTTCATTTTAGGAGCTGCTTCTCTCCCTCTTCTTGTGATTTTGGTGACAAGGGCATACAGTTATGAGGGTCCCACTCCTCCACTACAAAGGAGGGTCCCAGCTGTATGTGGACAATCAAAACATCCATCTCCTAGATGTAGTGACTAGTGCAAGGGTAGGGACAGGACTCTCTAACCTGTTAGTATTGAGCCTGGAGATCAAGGTAAAGAGGGCCTCACTCTTTGCAATCACTCACCATGTAGATTAATGGAAGCCAGAAGCTTCCTTGTGGTCTTCTTTTCTACCACACATAGAAAGCCTACCTGATAATGCAGCCGCCCCAGGGGGAGGCAGAGGCAGAGCCTTAATGACAGCATTTGAATACTCAGAACCAGACATTGCTGAATATAATTTTAACCACATGTCTGCAATATGCCACTTCATTTAGAGGCCACCAAACCACATGGCAGGTGGGAGGGAACACTGACAGAGGCTACCTAACATCAGTTGGCTAAGTCATCTTGTTTATTCGGCTGTTTAGGTCCTTGTGATAGCAGGATAGTTCTGTTTCTTGAGTACAGTGGGAGTTATGCAAAACTAGATAAAATGACCTAGATCTCCACACACATGTCCTGATGTCAGCTTCCTGGTTTTAATATTGTACTATGGTTATGTAAGATGTAACCATTGGGGGAAACTGAGTGAAGGTGATATCTTTTAAACTTCCTATAAATCTGTAATTCTGGGCAGCCTGGATTGCTCAGCAGTTTAGTGTTGCCTTCAGCCCAGGGCGTGATCCTGGAGACTCGGGATCAAGTCCCACGTCGGGCTCCCTGCATGGAGCCTGCTTCTCCCTCTGCCTGTGTCTCTGCCCTCCTCTCTCTCTCTGTGTGTGTGTCTCTCATGAATAAATAAATATTTTTTAAAAATCTGTAATTCTTCCTGCAATATCTTTTCAACTTCTTGTAAACTCATAATTGTTCTAAAATAAGAATCATAAAAAAAAAATGCTGTTGGTAAGAGACATATTTAAATGTAAAGATGCAGAAAGATAGAACAGTAGAAAATACATCCCAGGCAAGCAATAACCAAATTCAAGTTAATGGTTGTATTAATATCAGAAAAAAATATACTTTAAGAGGCATTAGGGTGCTTAGGTGGCTCAGTTGGTTAAGCATCCGACTCTTGATTTAGGCTCAGGTCATGATCTCAGGATCCTGAGATCGGGCCCCAAGTCAGGCTCTGTGCTCAGCAGGGAATCTGCTTGAGATTTTCTCTCCCACTCTCTCTGCCCCTCCCTCCCAATAAATAAATAAATCTTAAAAAATATAAGGGGCAGGCAGCCTGGGTGGCTCAGTGGTTTAGCACTGCCTTTGGCCCAGGGTGTGAGCCTGGAGACCTGGGATCGAGTCCCACGTGGGGCTCCCAGCATGGAGTCTGCTTCTCCCTCTGCCTGTGTCTCTGTCTCTGTCTCTCTCTCTCTCATGAGTAAATAAATAAAATCTTTAAAAAAATATAAGGGGCATTAGCAGGAGATAATCACTCTGTGGTGGTAAAAGCTTTGCTAGGAACCATCTGAATAACATAACTTCAAAATATATAAAGCAAAAAATGACTTAATTAAAAGGAATAGACAAACTCAATCATAATGGGAGATTGTAGCATACCTTTCTCAGTAATTAATAGATATAAAATCAGTAATAATGTAGATCTGTATAGGACAATGAATTGATATATGCCCAGGATTGTTATTTCCTTTCAGAGGAGTTGGGAAACATTAGAATAAAATACTAGACATACAAAAAACTACAGGACCTGGAAGAAGGAAAAGGAAGTAGTTTCAGAACAAAGAAAAGTCACAAATGGTTCAGGAGTCCCAGCTAAAAGTCTAGGTGATGATGGGTTTACTTATTCATTGATTATTTAAAGGGTATCAGAAAGTGCTCACCATATGTCTAGCTTTGTGCATACCACATGCACTCTGAAGAAGAGAGATTATATGAAGAGGAAAACTTCTATTTGCTGCCATCTAATCTTTAGAAGACCATGGGAGTATAAGAGAGATGGCAAAGGATTAAGTACTAGCCAGTTCTGAATTCTTCAGAGTCTTGGGAGGAAGAAAGTCTAAAAAAGGCAGAGAGAGAGAGAGAGAGAGAGAGAGAGAGAGAGAGGAAGTGAAGGCTGGCTGAGCCAGCACAATCCTTTTAAATATTCCATTTACATGGTAGTATGAAAGATGATAAAAGTGTCCATATCTCTTTCTACCCTTTTAACCACATATAGTGATCACTAGCAAGCAGAAGTGGCCAATGAAATGTCCCTGTCTGGTCAATGGTAACAGCCTTTTTTTGAGGGTGGCATGAAATGTGTGTGTGTGTGTGTGTGTATGTGTGTGTGTGTGTGTGTGTGTGTCTTTTGGAGAACGAAATGGAGAAGAGCAGTTTCTTCTTTCTAGAGGCCAACATTCCTATGCATTAAAATTTTTTAAAAAGGTTTTTGTCTCTACTAATAAGCTTGAAATTTGACCATTGGTTTACCAAAGGTATAGTTTATTTGCTTTGAGAAAAAGAAATCAAAGAGAATTCTTTTTCATAACTTCGTATGGTTGTTCTTTCAGTTTTTGTCACTATTCCTTCCTATTAGGGTTGTCCTCTGAAATTTCTAAAATAATCAAAACTAATAAGTGATTTGAGGCTTCCTTAAACACTAGGCCAGGGATGCCTGGGTGGCTCAGCGGTTGAACGTCTGCCTTTGGCTCAGGGCATGATCCTGCAATCCTGGGATTGAGTCCCACATCAGGCTCCCTGCATGGAGCCTGCTTCTCCGTCTGCCTCTGTCTCTGCCTTTTTTTCTGTGTTTCTCACAAATACATACATACATACATACATACATACATACATACATACATACAAACAAACAAAAAGCACTAGGCCAAGAATTCACCTCTAGTTCTATTTCTTATTTGAACTTATGGTTGGTAACATCGTCTAGCTGAATTTACAGAACAAAGATACTGACGTAGGAAACAAAGGCAAAAAAAAAAAAATTTCTTTACAACTTAAAGCCCATTGACAAATCCTTGAGGGAGGCAGAATGACCTTCTTCTAGGAACTCAACTGACTAAATGTTGACACATGGCTAAGGGCAAAAGGCAAACTTAGCTTAATGTTACCCTGACTTCCAGGATCCTGTATGTCTCCTTTAACATATAAAAATTCCTTTGGCAACTTCCTCTATCTCTACCCAAGATATATTTTGTCAATCATCCTCCATAAATATGGTCCACGGATATACATCTGAAGGGTCCATGACTAAGGTTTTATTAGACAGTAGTACTTGACCTTCCCCTAACAATAACTAGCCCTCTCAAGGTCATGGAAACCTTGCTTCCAAAATTCCTTAGAGACTTACCCTATTCCTGACTTCCTTGAAGGTGAGTAGTCCTCATGACCCTAGTGCAGCTTTTTCTGCTCATGGATCCTGTCCCCATGCTTTAATAAAACCACCTTTTTGCACCGAAGACATCTCGGGAATTCTTTCTTGACTGTTCACTCCCAACCCCACGTCAGATACCACCAGATAATAATATAGTACAAATAATATGAAATTAGCAAGTGTAAATTTCCTGAAGTTTAAAATTAAAAAATATGAATCCTTCACCTACTATCAGATTCCCTTGGAGAAGCAAATTCCTCTTCTAAGTAAATTCCCTCTTCTAGTTTTCACTCTGCCACTGAAATTTTAGTAGTTTCTTTAGCACTCCCTAAGCTAATCTTAAATCTCTCATCTAAGTATACAGATTGAAGAAATTGCATTCCAATAAAAATAAATAAGAGATCTACCCCAAAACATATGCTTGTAAAACATTTCTAACATTAGACTAAAAAATCCTATAAGCACAGAGGTAAAAGGATACCTTAATTACAAAGTAAAACAAAGAAAATCAGGCTGACCTCAGAATGCTTTTGCAATATTATGTATTAGAGAATACTGAATAAGTTCTGTAGTTATAATGAGGAAAGATTGTATTTTCCAAATTTTATTCCCAACTGGTTTCTATATTTGAGAATGAAATAAAGATATTTTATTGTATGTAATGACCTATTTTTCCTTGTAAAAAGCAGAAAAGCCCAAGAGTGGGAAAGTATATATAAAAAAAACAAACAAACAAACAAACAAAAAAACAAAGCTAAATATGATGCATTGCCATTGATCTAGTTATATAACTAATCTTGAAAGAGGCAATGTGTGGTGTCAATATAACACCATGGTAATAATCCAGACCTCAAGTCTCACACTTTGTTAACCAAAACTGAGAAATATGCATGCATGAAAAAAAAAAGAGGGTGAGCAGTAAAAGCAGCTCAAACCAAGCTGTTTGTAAGCAGTTGTGATACACCTTGATATTAATTTATGTTGAAGATGTTATATGATATGTAGTAACACAATAATAATCTAGACCTCAAATCTCAGACCTTATTAGGAAAAACTAAGAACTAGAGGGGAGGAGGATGGAGTTAAAATGTGCTTATTACAATAGTGGCATACTTCCTACCAAAAGAGAGGGGAGTTGTATTTAATCAGTGATATTGTTTAGAATTACTAGTGCTTGGCAATACTAAAAAGGAGACCAACTTTAAGTTCATTTTATTCTTTTCAAATTTCCTAAGTCATTTAAATGTCCTGAGTCCATTCAGACTGTTCCCAATGACCACCCTCTCCTATGCAATGGTCTCAAACAGGGACAAGTAAATATATTGTGTAGTGTTGACTTTATTTAACAGAAATGAGTATAAGTTTCATAATGTCTTTAAAGATGAGCTCTGATAGCATTTAAAAGAACTTGCAAAACCTGAGAAATTTAAAGTAAAAGAGAGGAGGGGAACCTTCTAGTAAATGGCTGTGGTGTGATGTTATTATGCAAATCGCACTACACATAATAATTACAATAGCTGGATAAAATATTTTAAAATGCAGTGGATTTAAGGTACTGTGAACATCTGAAATAGAAGCTGGAGGAAAGGTTTCTCTTGAGAAGAACAAAACAAAACAAAACTCCGGCTGGAAGAGTTAAGAATTTCAAAGTTGTGATTTGACCTGAGAAGGGTTGACCTTATTCCTAACCCCCACGGCTACAGAGTTAGGAAACCACAGATGTAAGGTACCATCTTACCAGCTCCAGGTGCCAGATCACACTTCATCATGGCAAAACTAGGTGGAAGTATAAGAAGAAATTCTGGCTGGGACAGTAATGAAGAGTAAGACCACAATCTGATATAAACTCTACCTAAATTCCTGGCTGACAGCCAAATTACCCACATGTGGGGCCTCGGGGGGAGACAGCAAAAAAGAAACTTGAAAGAGCCTAAACAAGCACCCATGAATTTACCGCCTTGTTATAATTTTATTTATTTTGTTTTATTTATTTTATTTATTTTATTTTATTTTATTTTATTTTATTTTATTTTATTACTTTTTTAAGCAAGTACATTTTCCAGTTGTGTGCAGTTTGGTCAAGAGAAAGCTGAAGATTTAAGAATCAAACCAACTGGAGGACAAAGCCTGAGATTGATCAGTTTATCTTGAAATTGATTGGAGGGTGGGTGGCCCAGAAACAAAGCAACTTTAGGGTGATCTCTCAGATACGAGTGTAATGTGAGTCCGAGTCCTTGGATGACTGTGAGATGACACAGGCGCAGAGTGTGCCCTGGGCTAACACAGCAATTACAAACTGTAAGATTGGAACAGATACATTAGCAGGAGCACAACCCAGGAAAGACTAAGTTTGCAGTTTCAATGCAGGCAAATGAACTACTGAGAGGAACAAAAAGGCAACAATCTGCAGATGAACACAACACAATTCTAAATCACTACAACATTATTATATAATGTCTAGTTTCCAACCAAATATTACTAGACATGCAAAGAAACAGGAAGGTTTGACTCATACTCAGGAAAAATGGGATTCAGTACAAAATGACTTCAAATGGGTCCAGATGTTGACTTAGCAGACCAAGACTTCAAAGCAACTATTAAAAATGTATTCATAGAATTAAAGGAAAATGTGTTCGATGAACTAAAAATAAATGTTCTTGTTTGTCAAAAATTTTTTGGCAGTTTAGATCCTTTCCTGTTCCGTATAAATTTCAGAATCAGCTTGTCAGTTTCTGCAAAAGAGCCTGCAGGAATTTTGATACGGATTATACTGAATCTATGGATCACTTTGGAAAGAAATGATGTTTTAATAATATTGAGTCCTCAAATCTATGAACATAAAATGTCCCTCTCCATTTGTTTAGATCTTCTCTAATTTTCCTCAGTGCTTTATGATTTTTGGCATACAAGTCTTCTATTTTTTAAAAACGTATTTCTAAGTATTTTAATCCTTTTTAAAATTTCAATTCTTTAAAAAACTTTCTTTTTTTGAGTTATTTAAAAAATTCTTATCTATTGGGATGCCTGGGTGGCTCAGTGGTTAAGCATCTGTCTTTGACTCAGGGCATGACCCCAGGGTCCGGGGATCAAGTCCCACATTGGGCTCCCTAGAAGGAGCCTCTGCCTATGTCTCTGCCTCTCTGTGTATGTGTCTCTCACGAATAAATAAATAAAATCTTTAAAAAAATAAAAAATATTTCTCTTTCTTTCTTTCTTTCTTTCTTTCTTTCTTTCTTTCTTTCTTTCTTTCTTTCTTTCTTTCCTTTCTTAGCACCACGCTCCATGTGGGGCTTGAACTCAAAACTCTGAGATTGAGTCACATGCTCTCAACAGACTGAGCCAAACAGGTGCCCCAAGATACATGCTTATTTTGAAGCTTTAATTAATTTTAAGTAATTTCTACACCCAACAAGGAGCTCGAACTCATGACCCCCAGATCAAGACTCAGATAATCTATCAACTCAATCAGCCAAGCACCTGATTTATTCTATATCTAGTTGAAATAGAGCTGACATATATTAATTTCAGGTGTACAACCTAGTGATTCAGCAATTATACACATTATGACATTCTCCCAGAATCTAGTTACTGTCCGTCCTAGACAAAGTTATTAAAAATTGATTATATTTCCTATGCTGACTTTTGATCCTGGGGTCTAAATGTTTATAACTGCAAGCTTACCTCTTAATCTCCTTAAACTATTTCACCCATCTCCCCACCTCCTCCTCTCTGACCCCTGCTCTTTGTTCTGTGTATGAGTCTGGCTTTGTTGTTGTTGATGTTTATTCTCTTTCTTTTTAAGATTCCACATATAAATAAAATCATGTGGCATTTGTCTTTCTCTGTGTGACTTATTTCGCTAGGCTAATACTTTCTAGGTCTACCAATATTGCCACAAATGCCAAGATTTCATTCTTTTTTATGGCTGAGTAGCATTCCGTTGTATATATAGTGCCATATATTCTTTTTTTAAATTTTTTTTATAAATTTATTTTTTATTGGTGTTCAATTTGCCAACATATAGAATAACACCCAGTGCTCATCCCGTCAAGTGCCCACCTCAGTGCCCGTCACCCAGTCACCCCCACCCCCCGCCCACCTCCCCTTCCACCACCCCTAGTTCGTTTCTCAGAGTTAGGAGTCTTTCATGTTCTGTCTCCATTTCTGATATTTCCCACTCATTTTTTTCTCCTTTCCCCTTTATTCCCTTTCACTATTTTTTATATTCCCCAAATGAATGAGACCATATAATGTTTGTCCTTCTCCGACTGACTTATTTCACTCAGCATAATACCCTCCAGTTCCATCCATGTCGAAGCAAATGGTGGGTATTTGTCTTTTCTAATGTAATGCCATATATTCTTTATCCATTCATCTATTGATGGACTTTCAGGTTGCTTCCACATCTTGGCTCTTACCAATAGTGCTGCACTAAACATAGAGGTGCATATATCTTTTTGAATTAGTTTTCAATTATTTTGGGCAAATACCCCAAAGTCAAATTATTGGGTTGTATGATATTTTAATTTTTAATTTTTTTGAGGAAACTCCATGCTGTTTTCCATGGTAGCTGCACCAGTTAACATTCCCTCCAGTAATGCTTGAGGATTTCTTTTTCTCTACATTCTCACCAACTCTTGTTTCTTTTACTGAGTCTAGCCATTCTGACAGGTCTGAAGTCATATCTCATTGTGGTTTTGATTTGCATTTTCCTGATTATTAGTGATGTTGAGCACCTGTTCATGTGTCTTTCGGCCATCTGCATGTTGTCTTTGGGAAAATGTTTATTCAGGTCGTCTTCTCATTTTTAATTGGATGGTATGGGTTTTTTTTGTTTTTCTGGCTTTGAGATGTATGAGTTCTTTAAATATTTTGGATATTAACCCCCTATGAGCTAGATGATTTGATAATATTTTCTTCCACTCAATAGGTTGCCTTTTCATTTTGGTTATAATTTCCTTTGCTCTGCAAGAGCTTTTTAGTTTGATGTAGTCCCAATTGTTTACTTTTGCTTTTGTTTTACTTTCCTAAGGAGACATATCCTGAAAAATATTGCAATGGCTAATGTCCAGGAGATGACAGCTTATGTTTTCTTTTAGGAGTTTTATGGATTCAGGTCTTACATTCGAGTCTTTAGCCCGTTTTAAGTTTATTTTCTGGTAAGGAAGTAGTCAGATTTCATTGTTTCGCAGGTAGGTAGCTGTTGAGTTTTCCAAGCACCATTTATGAAGAGATTATCTTTACCCCTACTGTATATTCTTGCCAACTTTGTCATAAATTAATTGATCATATAAGTGTGGACTGATTTCTGGGATCTCTGTTCTGTTCTATTGATCTATGTATTTGTTTTTGTGCCAATACCGTACTTTCTGATTACTATGTCTTTGCAATATAATTTAAAATATGATATTTGGATACCTCCAGCTTTGTTCTCTTTTCTCAAGATTTCTTTGGCTCTTCAGGGTCTTTCGTGGTTCCATATAAATTTTAGGATTATTTGTTTTAGTTTTGTGAAAAATACTATTGGTATTTTGATAGGGATTGCATTGAGTCTCTGGATTGCTTCGGGTAGTAAGAATATTTTAATTATTCAAATCAATAAGCACGCTCTATCTTTCCATTTGTGTCTTCCTCAATTTTTTTCATCAGTGTCTTAGAGTTTTCTGAGTACAGCTCTTTCACCACCTTGGTTAAATTTATTTCTAGGTATTTTACTCTTTTTGATGCTGTTATAAATAGGATTATTTTCCTCATTCTCATATTTAATTATTAGTATATAAAATTGTGAAAGATTTCTGCATATTGATCTTGTATCCAGCAACTTTACTGAATTTATTTATTAGCTTTAATAGTTTTTGGTGGAGTCTTTAGAGTTTTCTATACATAGCGTGATGCAATCTATAAGTAGTGACAATTTTACTTCTTTCTTATCAATTTGGATGATTTATTTCTTTTCTGATTCTTGTGGTTAGGACCTACAGTAATATGTTGTGAATAAAAGTGGTGAAAGAGGACATTCTTATCTTGTTCCTTACCTTAGAAGAAAACCTGCAGCTTTACTATTGAGTTGGATTGTAGCTGTGAATTTTTCATATATGACATTTATTATGTTGAGTTATGTTCCCTATATATCCACTTTGTTGAGAGCTTTTCTCACGAACAGAGGTTGAATTTTGTCAGGTGCTTTTTCTGCATCTATTGAGAGGATCATATGATTTTTATCCTTCATTTGATTAATGTGTATCACATTGATTTGCAGATGTTGAACTTTCCTTGAATCCCTAAGTAAATACCAATTGATCTTGTTGAATGATCCTATTAGTGTATTATTGCATGTGCTTTGCTAATATGTTAGGATTTTTGCATCTATGTTCATAGGTATATTGGTCTGTAATTTTTTTGGTAGTATTGTGTGGGTTTAGTACCAGGGTAAACTGGCCTTGAAGAATGAATTTGGAAGCATTCCTTCTTCTGTTTTTTGGAATAGTCTGAGAGGATGGGCATTAACTTTTTCTAAAATGTTTGATAAAATTCACTTATGAAGCTTTGTAGTCCTGGGCTTTTATTTGTTGGAACATTTTCCTAGTCATTGAATTTCAGGAGTAGGAATTAGTCTTCAGATTTTCTATTTCTTCCTGATTGAGGGTTGAAAGATTGTATGTTTCTAGAAATTTATTTGTTTCTTCTAGGTTGTCCAATATGTTGGCACATCATTTTTCACACTTGTCTCTCATAATTCTTTGTTTTCCTGTGGTGTCAGTTGTAAGTAACTTCTCTTTGATATGTAATTCTGAGTAATCTCTTTTTTCTTGATGAGTGTGCCTAAAGGTTTATCAATTTTGTTTATCTTTTTAAAGAACGAAACTCTTGGTTTCGTTGATCTTTTCTATTGTTTCTTAGTCTCTATGTCATTTATTCCTGTTTTGATCTTTATTGTTTACTTCCTTTTACAAACTTTGGCCTTTACACGTTCTTTTTTTAGTTCCTTATGTTCCTTATGTGTAAAGTTAGATTGTTTATTGTTGCTTAAGGGTAGCCTGTATACAGTTCCTTCTTAAAAGTACTTTTGCTATATCCCAGACTGTTTCGAACTGTTTCATTTATCATCAGGTATTTTTAAAATTTCTCTTTGATTTCTTCTTTGACCCATTGGTTGTTTAGTAGCATGTGCTTTAGCCTTCACATGTGTATTTTTTTTCCAGATGTTTTCTTGTAATTTATTTCTAGTTTCAGAACATTGTGTTGAGAGAAAATGCTTGATATAATTTAAATCTTCTCAAATTTTTTCAGACGTGTTTTTTGGCTTAACATGTGACCTATCATGCAGAATGTTGTATTTGTACTTGAAAAGAATATGTTTTCTGCTCTTCTAAAACTTTTTTAAATTCAATTAATTAACATCTAATGTATTATTGGTTTCAGAGGTAGAGGTCAGTGATTCATCAGTCTTATATAACACCCAGTGCTCATTACACCCCATGACCTCCTTACTGCCATCACCCAGCTACTCCATTTCTCCATTCCCGTCCCCTCCAGCAATCCTGTTTGTTTCCTATGATTACGAGTCTCTTATGGTTTGTCTCCCTCTCTGATTTTGTCTTGTTTTATTTTTTCCCCTCTTCCTCTATGATCCCCTGTTTTGTTTCTTAAATTCCACATATGAGTGAGATCATATGATAATTGTCTTTCTCTGATTGACTTATTTTACTGTTCTTCAGGGATAATGCTCTGTAATTCTCCTTTTTTGGTGGGGCCTTTGTCTGGTCTTAGGATAAAGGTAATGCTAGACTCATAGAAAGAGTTTGGAAGTTTTCTCTTTCAATTTTTTGAAACAATTTCAGAAGAATAGGTATTAATTCTTCTTTCAATATTTGGTAGAATTTTCCTGGGAAGCCATCTGGCCCTGGGCTATTGTTTATTGGGAGATTTTTGATGACTGCTTCAATTTGCATCCTGGTTTTAGGTCTGTTCAGGTGTTCTATTTCTTCCTGTTTCAGTTTTTGTAGTTTATATGTTTCTAGGAATGCATCCATTTCTTCCAGATTGCCTAATTTGTTGGCATATAGTTGTTCATAATAGTTCTTATAATTGCTTGCATTTCTTTACTATTGGTAGTGATCTCTCCTCTTTCATTCATGATTTTATTTATTTGGATCCTTTCTCTTTTCTTTTTGATAAGTCTGGCCAGGGGTTTATCTATTTTATTAATTCTTTCAAATAACCAGCTCTTAGTTTCACTAATCTGTTCTATTGTTCTTTTGGTTTCTATTTCTGCTCTCATCTTTATTATTTCTCATCTACTGCTGGGTTTAGGCTTTATTTGCTGTTCTTTTTTGCAGCTGCTTTAGGTGTAAGGTTAGGTTATATATTTGAGAACTTTCCTGTTTCTTGAGAAAGGCCTGCATTGCTATATAATTCCCTCTTAGGACTGTCTTTCCTGCATCCCAAGGGTTTTGAACAGTTGTACTTTTATTTTCATGTTTCCATGAGTTTTTAAAATTCTTCTTTAATTTCCTTGTTGACCCATTCATTCTTTAGTAGGGAGCTCTTTAGCCTTCATGTATTTGAGTTCTTTCCAACTTTCCTCTTGTGGTTGAGTTCCAGATTCATGATCTCAGTCTTTCAGTACCAGTTGAGACCCGATTTATGACACATTATGTAATCTATTCTGGAGAATGTTCCATGTGGATTCGAGAAGAATGTGTATTCTTTTGCTTTAGGATGGAATGTTCTGAATATATCTGGGAAGTCCATCTGGTTCAGTGTGTCATTCAAAGCCCTTGTTTCCTTGTTGATCTTCTGCTTAGATGATCATGATCTGTCCATTGTAATGAGTGGGGGTGTTAAAGTCCCTTACTATTATTGTGTTATTATCAATGTATTTCTTCAATTTTGTTATTAATTGGCTTATATAATTGGCTGCTCCCATGTTAGGGGCATACGTGTTTATAATTATTAGATCGTCATGATCTAATTGTGATATAGTGTTCTTTCTCATCTCTTATAACAGTCCTTGGTTTAAAATCTAATTTGTCTGATATAAGGATCACCACCCCAGCTTTCTCTTGATGTCCATTAGCTTGATAGATGGTTTTCCACACCCTCATTTTCAATCTGGAGGTGTCTTTGGGTCTAAAATGAATCTCTTGCAGACAGTATATCAGTGGTCTTACTTTTTTTTTTTAAATCCAATCAGATACCTTGTGTCTTTTGATTGGGGCATTTAACTCATTAACATTCAGAGGAATTATTGAAAGATAAAAATGTTGTGCCATTGTGTTACCTATAAAGTCACTGTTTCTGTAGATTGTTCCTTTCTGGTTTGTTACTTTGGGGCTCTCTCTTTGCTTACAGGATCCCTTTTAATGTTTCTTGAAGAGCTGGTTTGGTGATCACAAATTCTTTTAGTTTCTGTTTGTTCTGGAGGCATTTTATCTCTCCTATTTTGCATGACATCCTAGTTGGATAAAGTATTCTTAGCCACATATTTTTCTCATTTAGCACCATGAATATATGATGCCAGTCCTTTCTGGCCTGCTAGGTCTCTCTGGATAGGTCTGCTGCCAGCCTAATATTTCTACCCTTGAAGGTTACAGACCTCTTGTCCTGAGCTTCTTTCAGGATTTTCTCCTTGTCTCTGAGATTTGCAAGTTTCACTATTATATGTTGGGGTATTGACCTATTTTTTATTGATTTTGAGAGGGGTTCTCTGTGCCTCCTGGACTTGGATGCCTCTGTCCTTCTCCAGACTAGGGAAGTTCTCCACTATAATTTGCTCCAGTATACCTTCTGCCCCCCCTTTTTTTCCTCTTCTTCTGCTCCACTGCTGTATCATTTTCTGGTAGCTGGTTGATCTCCTACATTTACTGTATGCTTGCTTTCACTAGTGAAGTCTTCTACTTTTATAATAGTCTGAGTTGTAGTTAGGATCATTTCTTTTCTGCTTAAGGGAGTCCCTTTAATTTCTTGTAAGGTCAGTATAGTGGTGATGAACACCCTTGATTTTTGGGAAATTCTTTGTTTTCTTCAATTCCAAATGATAATCTTGCCAAGTTAAATATTCTTGCTTGTAGGTTTTTTCCCTGGGGTATTTTGCATATATTAGGCCATTTCTTTGGGTCTGCCAAGTTTCTGCAGAAAAATCAGCGAATATACTTATAGGGTTTCCATTGTATGTAACTAGTTGCTGTTTTCCACATTTTTGCCTTATCTTTAATCTTTTGACAATTTTATTATATGAATTGTGGACTTCTTTGGGTTCATCTTGTTTGGGGTTTTCTGTGCTCCTTCAGCTTAGATGTCTTTTTCCTTATCCAGGTTAGGGAATTTTTCTGCTATTTTTCAGGTAAGGTTTTTTTGCCCTCTTCCTCTTTTCCTTCCTCCCTATAAAATGGATGTTAGTACATTTGATGGTGTTGCAGAGGTGCCTTTATCTATCCTTATTTTTTATTATTCTTTTTTTTTCCTCTCTTCAGCTTGGTTGCTTTTCACTACCCTGTCATTCAGCTCTCAGTTGTGTTCTTTTACATTCTCTAATCTGCTGTTGATTCCCTTTAGTGTAATTTTTTATATAAGTTATTGTATCCTTCAGTTCTCATTAGTTCTTTTTTTACATTTTCTGTCTCTTTGTAGTCGTTCTCACAGAGCTAATCCATTGTTTCAAGTCTAGTGAGTATCTTTATGATCATTATTTTGAGCTCTTTATCAGATTGATTGCTTACCTGTGTTTTGCTTATCTTTTTCTATGGCTTTGTCTTGTTCCTTTACTCAAATCCTATTCCTCTGTCTCATCATTTTGTCTAGCCATTTGTTTTTATTAGTGTCTGATCAGCTGTGTCTCCTGGTCTTCAAAGTAGTGAGTGGCCATATGACATCCAGCACCCAGTAATGTTGTCCCTCTGGTCACCAGAACTAGGTGCTCCAGCAGTGTATCCTTTGTGAGCTATGTGTACCTTCCTATTATGGCTCAGCCACCACTGTTAAGGATGCCCCACTTGGCAAGGCTGGCCCTCAGCCTGATTGTCTGTAAAGACCAGTGCAACTGCTGTGTGCTCACTGGTGGACAGGGTTAGCTCCTGGCACAGCTGAGTGAGAGGTCTGGCTGTAGCTACTGTGGAGGCTTCAGTGGATGGGATTCATTTCCCCAACCCCCAGGCAGGAACTGCTCTTGAAGGTGCTTGCTCTGGGTGGGCTGCCTGCAGAATGTGGTGGGGTTGGAGCTTCTTTGGAGGGATGCCTGGTAGGATGGTCATTTGGGTAGGGTGGGCTCAAAGGGGATTGCATGGTGGGGCAAGCAGTGCCAACAGGGTAGATGGACGGTGTCAGAATTGGTTCCACAAGCTTCCAGCTAGTCAGGCTGAAGGAGGCCAAAAAAATGGCACCCCCTAGCACTTTTCTTCCCAGAGACTGATCCTATAGATCCCTGTCCATCCAGCACATATCCTAAAATTAGTCAATACATTTCCTTCATGTATACCTTAGGTGTTTTTCAAACTGCTGCTTCTGTGTCGCACCTCTGGCTAAGTCATATAGCATGCTGGCCCTTTAAGAGCAGAGACTCAGTTTCCTATAGCCCTCTGATTCTCCCAGAGTTAAGCCACACTGATTTTCAAAGCCATATATTATGGGAGCTCCTCTTGCCACTGCAGATGCTCAGAGCCAGGGATACCCAACTGGGTTGGATTCCCCTTGTTTCTCAGGTTGTGCCCCCACACCTGGGATATCTCTCCTGCTTGTGGGTTGCCACCTGTGTGTGAGGAGTTGGTTCCCTACTGTGCCTCTTTCCTGCCTGCCATTCTCAATGGGGCTTTTTCTTTATCCTTTTAGCTTTGAAAGATCTGCTGTGCCAGTCTCAGGTTTTTTTCAGAGTGAGCTGCATTACCTGTAGCTGTTTCCTCTATGCATCCTTGGGAGGAGGTGAGCTCAGAATCTTCCCACCCCACCAACTGCCATATTACTGTCAGAATTTTGTTTATTTTTGATGTTATTAGGATTGGAATTGCTTTCTTAATAACATTTTCAATGTGATTATTTGTAATGTGTAGAATTAAAATTAATTTTTGTAAACTGATATTGTGTCCTTTGATTCTGCTGACCTTTATGAGTTCAAATAGCTATTTTATAATGTGTATTCATTAGGATTTTTTTTTTAAACAAACAGGACCAAATTGTATGCAAATAAAGAGTTTTACTTCTTTCTTACAATCTGGCTTTCTTTTATTTCTTTTCCTTGCCTGATTATATTGTCTAGAACATTTGTTTAAATGCTGAGTCAAAGTGATAGAAGCAATATCCATGCATTGTTCCTAATCCTAGGGGGTAAAAATTCAGACTCTTAACATTAAGTACAGTATTAACTTTAGATTTTACAGAGGTGCTCTTCATCAAGTTGAGAAAGTTCATTTCTGTTCCTCAGTTGTTGAGAAATGGGCATTGGATTTGGTCAAATGATTTTTTTGTGTCTATTGAGGGGCTCATAGGTTGATCTATGAGTTGTGTCACTTACTCTCCTAATCTGCTTATCGCATTAATTATTTTCTCCCTTGCATTCTTTCTTCTTTTACTCTCCCTGTCCTTTTTTTTTTTTTTTTAATATAGTGTTATACAGGACTTTCAATAATCTGTTAATCCATGTTGGTCATGGGGTCACCTTTGTCTTATTTCTGATCTTATCAGGAACACTTTTGGAGTTAGTATACTATGTAAAATTTTGTTGTTGGTTCACCAAGCTGAAAAAGATCCTTTTATTATTTAGATTTTTATGAATTTTTAATGATAGATGCCCTTAGTTTTAATAGAATTTTCCCCCCCTTTGTTTTGCCATAATCATTTCAGTTTTATATTTCAACATATTAATTTGGTGAATTACATTGATAGATTTTTCTGATGCTAAATAATATCTACATCCTTAGGGTAGACAAAAAATGTAATTTTGAAAAGTATTACTATATGTAGTTGTTTCTGAAATAATTTTATAACCTCGTTCATAAATCAAATGAGTATATATACATTTTTCTTCTTTTACTGTTATCTGATTTTAGAATTATAATTGCCCTGGCCTGTGCAATAAGCTGAGCAGCTTTGTATGGCACATCTGTTAAACATTCTTGGCTTTTTGGAAGGAGAGATCACTGGCCATCGTTTCAATTTCTCTAATGTTTACTTATTTATTCAAGTTTTATTTTGCTTATTTGATCAAATCTGGCACTTTGTATTCTTCTAGACGTGTCCATTTAATCCAGATTCAATTGAACAAATGACCACCTGGCAATATTCCAAGGCCTTGCAGTACTCTGAGAGTACTTACTGATTAACTGGGATTCCATCTATAAAATAGGATTCAGTACATGCATTAGTTTTCCCTCCAGAGGATGTCAGAGCCCGTGCCACAGGAAAATACAGTATTTCTGAGTTTCAATATTAGATGTGATAAAAAACTATACCTGAAGAAGCCTGTGGTGAATCAAAGAAAACTAACTAACTAACTAACTAACTAACTAACTAACTAACTGTGGAGTGCCTAGATTTTAAGTTAAAGCAGAAAAAGGAAAGGCCTTTTAGAATTCCAGTAGAAGAAAAAAAGGGCTGCCAGGACTGTGGCAAAGCCTTGAAAATGGAATGGGGTGGGGGTGGGGAAGGCCTCCAGTGTGGTCTCCCTGAAGACCCTGTATTTAGTCTGTATTTACACCCCTCCCCAAGGCTGTATTTATTATGCTAGTTTTATCCTTAGCTCCACACCTGCATGAAATAACAGTATTTAATTATGTTGAACTAACTGACAAATTCAAGGACCCTTTTTTTTTTTCAAGGACCCTTTAGACAGAGGAATAACCAGGGAAATGGATGCCAGAAATGTCTTCTTTAAAGAGTTCTTGACTAACAGGATGTTTTCTTATAAGAGGGCAAAATCCTGACAGAGAAGAGCTGTGAGATTCCTAGAGAAAAATGTTTGCCCAGCAATGTCTTAACCCAGTGAATTTTGACCACACTGAGACCTGTTTCACGCATCCCAGGAAGAGGAGACTCGGGCATTGGGGTACCCTTAGGCCCTCAAGGACCCCACTGTCACTTGGGTCCAGTCCAGTTTTTTGAGAATGATCAAAAAAGTGTTTGTGATATGACAGTATGTTTTAGCAAAATGAAGGGTAGTTTTTTTGTATGTGTGTGTGTGGAAAAATGGATTTGGGGAAATAGGTGAAGAGGAGAATTCGATGAGGCCTTGTGTACTAGGATAGTTAGAAGTAACAGGTGGGGCAAGGAGAACCAAAGGAGCTCATGGATTTGAGAGACTGCGCAGATGCAGTGAACAAGATGTTGCTCAGTCAGTGCTGTGTGCATCAGTGTATATACAGATGCAGGAAAGGGAGGGATCTACAAGTGTGTTGTCTTATACTGGGTCGCAAGAACATCGAACTATTTCTGGCAGGGTAGCTGGTGGGATGGGAATTGGTGTTGGAAAGGTTGATTGAATTTGAGGTACCCACTTACCTTGTAGGTAGAAGTAAATAGCAAACAGATGGGCAAAATGCATCTCCCAACTATCCTTTTTCTTTTTTAGTATTTTAATTCTTTTTTTTCCCTTCAAGCTCTTGTGTACATGTATAGTTCTCATGTATCTTGAAGAAAAAATTTAAATCTTTCAATTCTGTGGCTTCTGTAAGGAGAAGTCCATTTGTGGTGGTGCTGGCCACTTTGGGGGCCTCTATGTACCCCATATTAGGAGTAGGCTAATTTGCCTAAATGTTTTCACTGAAGACTGTCTAGCTCAGGATCCTCTGGGTTATGTACTTGGAATTCTATGTTGAGGATCACATAGGAACCAGCATATGTCTATGTGTTTAAGAATTGTAGTGTACTCACATCAGAATGTGAGCTGCTCTGAGGAGGGATTTGGTTTTTAGGCATCACTTGATTCTTAGCACCCATAAGAGTGTCTGCTATGTACATAGTGTGCACTGAATATTTTTTTGAATGGTAAAGTATAGGAACTGCGTGGTACAATCAGAACCAGAAAGCATGGCTCTGAATGATGACTCTAATTGGTGCTGGTTATAGTGGTGAGCTGAATTCTAGTAAATTCTTCTTGGCCATTGCTTTCTTTTTAATGAACTTTAAGATTTGTTCTATTTCTCTAGACTTAGTTTTTGATGATTGATTGGAGTAACGGTGAGGTATTTTGTAGAATGTCCTTGAAATCTATCGCATGGTTTTCTCATGAGTACGAGTGTCATGAGTTTTTGGAAGGAAGATCATCGAGGTAAAGTGCCATTTTCATCAAATCTTGTCATCGCTGCATAGTATCCACAGGACTTATCACTGTTGGTAACTGACCTTTGTTGGGTTTCTCCACTCTAAAGCTAATCTCCACAACACTGCTCTTTCATACGCTCCTCTTCATAGGGAAGTGACTGTGTGCAGCCTACACTTATGTGAGAGTGGGGGAATTCTTGCTCCACTTCCTCGAGGGTGAAGTAGTCACATAAATTATTTGGAGTACCTCTGTGTGAGTGATTTATGTCTTCTTCCTTAATTATTTATTCAAGCATTTATATCAGGGTTCGTTTCTCAGAACTTTTGTAACAAAAGTACCATCAACTTGGTGGCTGAACATGGTAGAAATTTATTCTCTTATAGTTCTGGGGGCTAGAAGTCTGAAATCATGGTGTTGGTAGTGTTGGCTCCTTCCAAGGGCTCTGAGGATGTGTCTCTTCCATGCCTCTCTCCTAGCTTCTGGTGATGGCTGGCAATCCCTGGAGTTCTTTGGTTTGTATGTGTATTATTATAATAACTGTCTCTTTTCACATGGCATCATCCCTTCGTATGTCTCATGCCAGAATTTCCCTTGGCTTTTAAGGGTACTGGTCACTGAATTAGGGCTTACCCTAATGACTTCACTTTAATTTGATTATATCTTCAAAGATCCTACTTCCAAGTAAGGTCACCTTTACAGATCTGAGAGAAATGAGGTTGTATGAGACATGTAATTTATGAGAGAAATTTCAGGCTGAGGAAGTTGTAAGAGCAAAGATTTCAAGGTAGAGATGTGCTGAGGGGGTTCCCTGAACATTGGGAGGTGACATTGGCTGGAGCAGAGGAAGCAGAGGGAAGTTTGGTAGAAGATGAGCTCGGAGAGGTAGCATGGGTCAGATTATACAAAGCTGTGTAAACCATGTTGTCAATTTTAGCTTTTACCAAATAGTCTCAAACAATGGTTTGGGGATCCTTAGAAGTCTCCGTGAGATCCTTTTGGAGGTCCTCAGAGCCAAAACTATTTTAATAACCATCTCAATAGATGTTATTTGCCTTGTTCACTCTAATTTTGTCATGTTTATAGAATTTGAAAAGTTTATTATTATGGTTTTAGATACCACATTCCAGCCAATTGTTAAGAAACTGTCTCTGGTTGAATTTTGAGGTAGATCAAAGAAAAATATTCATAATCATCTGCAAAGTTTGTTGAAATACCTTTCCAGGTATCTGTATGGGGGAGACCTGATTTGCCTCACATGCTTCTGCCAAAGCATTCTCTTCCAATAGATTAAATGCAACAACAGATATGAGACCTTGGCTATTCCTATTAAGCTAGACCTTAAAGAGATTTCCAGAAATCCATAGTACTGACTTTTTTGTTTTTGCTTTGAAAATAAATTCTTCATAAAAATACATGTGAAGGGTTTATTATTCTTATTTAAATAAATTAATAGGTATATATTTTAATTTCTCAATTTTAATTTTAATGTGGTAAATATTGATCAATATAACCCAGACAAAAAAGCCTTTTGGGGTCCTCAGTATCTTTTAAGAGTGAAAGGAGTCTTGAGATTGAAAGTAGAGATCCTCTGATGTAGCTTATGTCTTGTTGGGGACAATGGTAGGGTCTATTTCTGTTCATCTTTGTATCCCTTGGAACTAACAATGTATAGCAGTTTATAAATTGTTTTGGAATTAAGTACTTTGTATATTCTATTCCTTTATCAATGACCTAGCCCTGACCTCTTTTTAAAAAAGTTTTCACTTAAATTCCATTTAGTTAAAACACAATGTAATATTTGTTTCTGGTGTACAATATAGTGATTCAATACTTCCATTACAATACCCACTGCTCATCACATCCTTCATCCGCACCACCTATTTTACTCATTCCCCTCACTGGATAGTTGGCTCCTATACTTACTCTTGGTGCTTATCTCATTCCTGTCTATGCAAGAGCCAGTCCAAATCTATAGGTTTACTTTCCTGAGAGTCCTCCGAACTCTCGTATCACTCACTTTTTGTATTCACATTTTCTTTTATTGCCATGCACAGTGTGTCTGTATTATTTTCAATTGGTTTTTGTTCATTTCTTTCAAGATTTTATTTATTTATTTGAGAGAGAAATAGAGAGCCCAAGTGGGGACAGGTGGCAGGGGAGGGCAGAGAGAGGGACAAGCAGACTCAGACTGCCTGTTAAGCAGGGAGCCTGGTGCAGGGCTCTGACTCAGGACCCCAGGATCATGACCTGAGCTGAAGGGAGACACTTAACTGGCTGAGCCACCCAGGTGCCCTGGTCTTCTTCTTCTTTCTTCTTTCTTCCTCTTTCTTCCTCTTTCTTCCTCTTTCTCTCTTTCTTCTTCTTCTTCTTCTTCTTCTTCTTCTTCTTCTTCTTCTTCTTCTTCTTCTTCTTCTTCTTTCTTCTTTCTTCTTCTTCTTTCTTCCTTCTTCTTCTTCTTCTTCTTCTTCTTCTTCTTCTTCTTCTTCTTCTTCTTCTTCTTCTTCTTCTTCTTCTTTTCTCCTTCCTTCCTTTTAAAGTGGTGTATTAAATTGAAGTATACAAATCTTATGTGGGAAGCTCCATGATTTTTTTTTCTAATGTAATTATCACCCAAACAAAAATATGGTTCTAACACCCTACATGACTTCCTAATGCCCTTTCCGAGAACATACCACTATTTTTTAATTTATCACAATAGGGAGTACAAATTGTACTCTGTTGTGTATAGCTTCTTTTGCTCAACAATGTTTATTTGAGATTCACTTATATTGTTGCATGTGTTAGTAATTTGTTCTTTTTTTTAATTGTTGAGTTATATTCTAAAGTGTGAATGTATCATAATTTCTTTATCCGCTCTACTGTTGAAGGATATTTGGATGATTTCCAGTACTTGTAGTTATGAAATTATTACCCTCAACATGCTTGTATAATTTTTTTAGTGGACAGAAGCACCCATCTCTGTTGGGTGTATGCCCAGGATTGGAGCTTGTGTGTCAAATATAGGTATATGTATAGCTTCAATAGATGCCACCAAGCATTTTCCAAAAATAGTTTCACCAGCTATATTTTCATGAATAATGTTTGAGAATTTTAATCACTCCACATTCTTGCCATTTGGTATTGCCTATTTAATTTTATCATTGTGGGATTAATTCGCATTTCCTATTAAATATTTATTATGTTTATTAGTCAGTTGTATTTGTTCCTTAAAGTTTTTTTTTAACCTATTAAAAATAGGATCGTCTTTTTTTTCTTATTGACAAGAACAGTCCTTAATATATTTTGGATATTTTTCCATCTTCAGGGATAAGCTTTGCAGATATATTAAACTAGTCAGCGGCTTGCCTTTTTACTCTTTTAATGGTGTACTTTGATCAACATAAACTCTTAATTTAAATGAAGTCCAATTTATCAATATTTTCTTTTATGATTAGTGCTTATTCTGGTTGACTTCAACGGTCTTAGCTCCAGGGTTATGAATAGATTGTCCTATGATCTCTTCTAGAAGATTTATTGCTTTGTTTGTATGTTAGATGTGATCTATCTTGAATTAACTTTTTAAGTAGTTGAGGTGGGGGGGGGTCAACTTTTTTCTCCTCTTATCATTTGTATATGTTTATAATATTCACATTTATGTATTTTTATTTCGTTGCTCCAGTACTTTTAACAAAAGAGCTGTCCTTTTCCACATTGAACTGATGTGGTGTCTTTATAGTTAATCAAGTGACAGTGTGTTTGTGCATGTGTGTGTACGTGTGCCAATTGCTGTATTGTATTCACTTTCATTGATTGAAGACTATACTGTCTTAATTACTGTAGCTTTATAATAGGTTTTCATGCCCAGGAGTGTAATTCCTCTGATTTTCTTGTATTGCAGTAGTTCCTTGGACTTTTATATTTCCATATAAATTTTATATGGAAGGTTATGTGAGTAATTTCTAACTATGAGGTTTTCTACTTCTAAATTCTTTTATTCCTAGTCAGCAGTTTAAAAATCATGAATGAGGATTAAAATTTATCACATTTTTTCTGCACCTCTTTAAATAGGTGTAGGAAATCATGGTTTTCATCCTTTATTCTGTTAACATGGTGAAGTTATATTAATTTATTTTCAAATGTTAAGCCATTCTTTAACTTTTGGAGCAAACCTTACTTGGTTATGATGTCTTATCTATTTTTATTATTGAATTCACTTTGCCTAAATCTTGTTTAAGAATTTTGGACTGTGTTCATGAAGGCTATTAAACTGGAACTTCTTTTTCTTAAAATGTCTTTCAGATTGTGGTATTAAGATAATGGTGTCCTTGTAAAAATGATGTTGGGAGTCTTTTTCTCTTTTCTGAAAGAGTTTCTGTAAGAATAGTAGTATTTTTAAAATGTTTGGAAGAATTTGCCAGTGAATTCTGAAACTAGAGTTTTTATTGTTTCTGTCAAAACGTTTTAAATAATGGTTTCAGCTTCTTCAATAAGCACAAGAAAATTCTGATTTTTATAACTTTTTATGCCAATTTTGTTAAATTGTATTTTTCAAAGAATTTGTTTTTTTTTGAGATTTTTAAATTTATTGACAGAAATGTGTTTATAATATCTTTATCTCTGAAAAATCTAGAGAATCTGTAGGGGTGTTCTCTTTTTTATTTCTGTTATTGATAATTAGTGATTTCTCTGTTTTTTTTTTTCCCAGTCATTTTTACTAGGGTTTATTAATTTTATTTTTTCAACGAGTGAGCTCATAACTTCATTGCTTTTCTCTTTATTGAATATTTGGCTTTTTAATTTGTTTATTTTGCTCTTATTAGTGTTTTCTCTTTCAACATTTTTTGCCTTTTGTTTTCTAGTTCTTCTTGAGATGAAAGCTTGATTATATATTTTTCAATATTTCTATTTTTTATCCATTTTCACCTATAAATTATCGTCTAAGCATTGTACATTCCACAAGGTGTTTTTTTTTTTTTATTTAAATTCAAGTTAGGGGTGCCTGAATGGCTCAGTTGGTTAAGCATCTGACTCTTGATCTCAGTTTAGGTCTCAATTTCATGGTCATGAGTTCAAGCCCCACATTGGGCTTCACACTAGGTGTGGAGACTAGTTAAACAAAACAGAACAAAATAAATTCAAGTTAGTTAACATACAGTGCACCCCAAGTTCTAATATATTGTTTCTTCATTATTTTTCACATCAAAATTCCATTGTTATTTTTTTCTTTGACCTGCAACTCAGATTTTCCCCCCTAATTTCTAAACATTTTAGAGCTTCTTTCGTTATACTTTTGTTAGTTATCTTTTTTTAAAAAAGATTTATTTATTTTAAAGGGAGAGAGAACATGAGTTGGGGAGAGATTTCATATGGAAGAGGGAATCTGACACAAAGCTCCATCCCAGGACCCCAGATTCATGACCTAAGCTGATGGCAGATGCTTTAACAACTGAGCCACCCAGGCACCCCTCTAGCTGTCTTTTTATTAATGAGTGCCTGGTTAGTTTCATTATGGTCAGAGAGCATACTCTATACGTTACACTACTGTGAAATTTTTGATGCTTGTTTTCTGAGCCAGAATATAGTCTGCTTTGTTAAGTGATTCGTATCTCCTCAAGCACAAGTGTATTTTATCATTTAGTGTTTGATATGCCAGTATTGTCAAGTTGCTTAATCATATTCTTTGAGTATTTTATGTTTTTATTGACTTCTTGTTTGCTGGTCCTATCAGATACTGAGAGAGATCCTTAAAATATTTTAAAGTTAGATATGATTGAGATTTATAGTATATTTGTTTTAGTTGTACAACCTAATGATATCTATATGTATTGGAAAACAATTGCTGCACTTAGTCTTGTTGACCATATATAGTTACAGATTTTTTTCTCATGATGAAAACTTTCAAGATATATTTTCTTAGCAACTTTCACATGCACATATCATTATTATTATTATTGAATATTTATTTATTCATGAGAGACACAGGGAGAGAGGTAGAGTGAGAAGCAGGCTCCATGCAGAGAGCCCGATGAGGGACTCGATCCCAAGACCCTGGGATCACGCCCTGAGCCAAAGGCAGATGCTCAACACCTGAGCCACCCAGGTGCCCCACATATACAATAATGCTAACTATCGTCCCCATTCTGTACATTAAATCCCCATGGCTTATAAGTAGCAGTTTGTAGTTTTTAAACTCCTCCATCCATTCTGCCCAAACCTGAGCCTGCTTCAGGCAATCAGCTTGTATCCTCTGTATCCATGAACTTTATTTGTTGTTGTTTTGTTTAGTTTTTTGTTTTTAGATTCCAATACACAAGTGAGATCACACATAAATGAATATTTATCTTTCTTTGTCTGACTTAAGTTCACTTAGTATAATGTTGTCAAGGTCCAAAAAAAAACAAATGCTGTCAAGGTCCACCCATGTTGTCCAAATGGAAGGTTCTCCTTTTTTTTAATGGCTGAATAATACTCCATTTTTTGTGTGTGCATGTATCTCTGTATATGTGAGTATATATACATATATGTTGTGTATAGATGTATGTGCATTTGTGTATGTATATATATATATATATATTTGTGTATGTATATATGTGTGTGTCCATGTATCTCACATTTTCCTTATCCATTCATCCATCGATGGACAGTTAGATTGCTTCCGTATCTCAGCTCTTGTAAATAATGTTGCGGTGAACGTGGGGATGCATATAACTTTTGAGTTAGTGTTTCATTTTTATCAGATACATATCCAGAAGTGGAATTTCTGGATCCTATGGAAGTTTTAGTCTTAAATTTTTGAGAAGTCTTCCCACTGTTTTCCACAGTGGCTGCACCAATTTATATTCTCACCAAGCATACACAGTGGTTCCCTTTTTTCCACATCCTCACCAACACTAGTTATTTCTTGTTTTTTTTTTTTCATACTACTTATTCTGCTTAACTGACTGAGCCAATCAGGGGCCCAGAAATGTGTGGGATTTGATGAGAAATGAGAAGATAGTGGTCTGGGCATTATTTGCCTATGGTGAAGAGATTATTAGGGAATGTAGATAGAGGGTGACATAATAGGGATCAATATCTATCCAGCTATCTTATCTTAGAGATATAGAGTGGTTAGCAGTGGTTATAGCTGGATGATACAGAGGTTTTTAATTTTTTCTGTGAGCTTTTCTAAATTTTATACAATGAACCAATGAGATCATTGATTCCCTTTACTTAATGAGTGGCTCCCATACTATATTAGTTCATCATATTATAGTATTTTCACTTAAAAAACTACAATACCTTGTGAGCATTTCCTGTGTTATCAACTTACACTTTTTTATTATAGTAAAATCATATATTATAGATTTTGCTGTTTTAACAATTTTTACATGTGCAATTGGGTGACATTAAGTACATTCACTTTGTAGTACATGAGATGATCTTTTATAAAATTAATTTTAATAGTTGCATAGTATTCCATTCAATGGATGTTTTATTAATCTTTTATTAGATATTTAAAGTTTTTCTGATTTTTTTTTGTTATTACAAAAAATGGACATTAAAAGGCATTAGGAGAGGCAGAGGGTGGGGAACAAAAGGATGCTGAAGTATTTTATTTTATTTTATTTTATTTTATTTTATTTTATTTTATTTTATTTTATTTTATTTTATTTTATGTTTTAATTAAATTCAATTTGCCAACACATAGTGTAGCACCCAGTGCCCATCCCATTAAGTGCCCTCCTCAGTGCCCAACACCCAGTCACCCCATCCCCCCTTTATATTTTATATAGATATAAGGGAATGTCTACCCTAAGGCTGCTAGGGTGGCAAAGCCAAATAGTTAAAGAAGGAAATAATTACATATAAACAAATCATTTGTTCTCTCCTTTCCAACTCTGAATGGGCTTTGTTTCTTGGGAGTGACAAAGAAGATAATGACTGAAAGAGAAGACATAGAAATCAGTCCTGATATTTAGGTGCCCCTTTTTCACTTACTTGGCATGTTTTTTGTTTTGGCCTGACATAGACTAAGGAATATTTTTGTCATTACCATGTGGATTTAGAAGTTAAAATCTAGAAATGCTCCACATTTAAATCCAGCTTATATTTGATTACTAATGTTAGTTTAAACATTACACTGGACCATATGTGCTAACTTTGTGGTACGTCCCCATATTGTGCCAATAGGGAACTACGAATGTTGACAACTTAGTGTACTAGCAGCGTTCTCTGAGCTCAGGAGTGTTTGACTTCCCTTTCTGAGATATGTATAGATTTGCTGAAAATGATGTTATTTTCAGTTTGTTTGACATTCTGTTTATACCATAAATCTGTATTTGCATGACTTCAATTTTCTTTTGATAGGCCTTTTCGGGGTGGGTTCTGTTATTGTAAGAAGGTGAGAACAAATAATCTGAGTTGTATTCAGCTTTATCAATTTTGCTAAGTATTATGTTGAACTTTTGTTTTGACATTTAAAATTCTCTTTTATGAATTTCATACAATTTGAGGAATATAGAAAAGTACCAAAGAAAAGAAAATGCTGGTAATTTCATTATTTAGGTAAGATTCCTTGCAGTATCTTTTATGTGCATTTTTCATGTAGTTGAGACTGTGCTGTAATTGTATAATTTCAGACTCTACTTTTTCTTAGCCATTATATCAAGTATTTTCCCATGAATGTCATTCTAATTTTGGCAGGAAATAGATGATACACCCATGTGAGTAATTTGAGACTTTTTAAATTTTAAATTCAATTTGGTTAACATAACCTGTATTATTAGTTTCAGAGAGAGAATTTAGGGACTCAGCTGCATATAACAGCCAGTGCTCCTTACATCACATGCTGTCCTTAATGCCTATCACCCAGTTACCCCATCCTTCATGCACCTCCCTTCCAGATACCCTTAGTTTGTCCCATAGAGTTAAGGGTTTCTTATGTTTTTGTGTCTTTCTCTTAGTTTTATTGAATAGAGTTTAGTAAAAGGACTTTTTACAAAGTTATAGGAGAGAAAGGGAAACAGTAAGGAAAGGATAATTTAGTATTGAGGACTTAAAATGTAGCTACTTTGAATTCAGGAATTCTGCAAGTTTAATATGTACCCTGGATTCCTAAGAGTTAGTGTGGAAATAGAAGAAGGTAGATTACCTCATTAATCATTTTTTATATTGGATTCATGTTGCCACAAAATATTTTGGATGACTTGTGATAAATAAATGAAATATACTGCGATAAATTTTATCTCTTTCTTTAAAAAATGTGGCTAGTAGAAAAATGAGAATTATAAGCATTACTTGCATGTTTCTCTTAGACAATATTTGTATGGAGTATACTCTGAAGAGGCACCTCTGAGCTTTAATAGGTCAGGGAGGATTCCATGGAAAGATGAGCTGATAGAAACCATGACCTTCAGTAGAGGGTTGTAACCAGTGTACATTGGCCCAAAAAGGAGAGAGTCTGGGGAATAAATACTTTGCCCCTGTTCTCTTTTCCAACCCTTGTCTCTCAAATTCTTGTCTTGGTCTACCATTGGTTAAATCCAAAAGGAAGACAAGGGAGTTGATGCAGTCCAAGGAGGTTGGCCTGTCTGAACCCAAAGCAGGGTAGAATGAGAGTGAATTTGCAAAAGCCTACTGAAGATATGAAATAAAATAACTCATTAAAATGCTTTGCAAATACAAGTTTCAAGGATTACATGTTCCACTTCATGTATTATATTATACTGTGAAAGTGTTGGGTAAAGTTATAATGTAACTGGATTACAGAAATTATTTTGGGTATGAAGTTTCATTTAATATAAATGACAGTTTTTGGTTAGAACAGCAATCATGCAGTTTATGGATATGAAGTTTTTATAGTGTACTCAAGAATTTGAAAATTGATAGAATTTTGACATTTCCTATTTTATTTCATTATTTAAAGTAACATTTTGTGTAGGATTAATCTTTTTTTACCTTTAAAGTGATAGTAGGGTGCACAATTTGGATTTGTTCCATTGACTTTCTTTGATTTGTTTACATTTATTGCTTTAGTTCTGAGAGATTAATTGGTAACAGTTCATTTTAATGAAACTTGGTGTTCCCAATATGATGAAATTAAGCAGCACATTTCATTTTGAAATGGGAGAGCATTTAAAAATGTAATTTTATTCATTAAAAGCATACCTACTATGAGGCATTTGTTGGTAAAGTTTTGATAAATGGGAGACTTACAAGGCTATCAAGGACCTTTTTTTTTACTTAACTAAATAAGAATTGAATGTCTGTTAAAAACAGTCTGAACATATTATGATATCTGACTTCAAGACATAGGTACTAGCAAGATCAACTTCCTTTAATTTTGTTCTCAAATAGTTTGAGCTATGCTTCTTACAGTATATTGTTTGCATGGTACTTTTATCACAGAGCTAAAACATAAACATCAGTTCAGTTCTTAAATCCAGTACACATTCAAAATTGTAGAATCAATCAGTTTTGTGGTAATGTATTTCAGAATTAAGCATAGCACATGAAGGTTTCACCGGGTGATTATTCTGATCACTGATAGGTGTAAAAAGACAAACACAACTGTAGTTCCTTTTAGGGTTAGTGGTGACTACTGGGGGTGCCTGGATGGCTCAGTTGGTTAAGTGTCTGCCTTTGGTTCAGGTCATGATCTCTGGGTCCTGGGATCCAGCCCGGTGTTGGGCTCCCTGCTTAGTGGAGAGTCTGCTTCTCCCTCTGCTCCTCCCTACTGCTTATGCCCTTTCTCTCTCTCTCTCTCTCTCAAATAAGTAAATTTAAAAACTTAAAAAAAAATGGTAACTACCTATAGTTTAATAAAAGGACTATTTACAAAGTTATGGGGAGAGAAAGACAAACATAAGGAAAGAGTGATACAGTATGGATAACTCAAAACATACTCTGAGTAAATACCAGTGGTGGAATTACTGGATTGTTTGGTATGTCTATTTTTAATTTTTTGAGGACCCTCCATACTGTTTTCCAGTGTGGCTGCACCACTTTGCATTCCTACCAGCAGTGCAAATGGGGCTCCTTTTTCTCCACACCCTTGCCAACAACTTGTTATTTCTTTTTGATTCTAGCCATTGTGACAGCTATAAGGTGATAACTCAAGTTTAAAAGCAACTTAGCAATGTTATCTTTCATCACAGTAAATAAATGATAGTGTTTACTTCATCGGATCTTAATTTTCATATAATCAGTTTATAAATTCATTTTGGTCTACAAGCAACAGAGATTTATGTCTAATTTAGTATTTGAACTTATTTTAACTATCATTGTGACAATATTTTTCAACACTCCAAATTCTGAAAGAATTTATTTTTCAAATTTAAGCAGCACTAAATTAATAAAAGAGCAGGTGAATTTCAATCAACTTGTAAGAAAAGTAGCTCCAACCTCTCTTTTTTTCCCCCATAGAAGTAGTTTATAATCAGGCCATATAAATTTTTATATGTTTGAAACCTTGAAGCCTGTCTTTTGTTCCAGATCCCCATTCACATTGCAAAATGGTGCCCTAGGGGATGTGCGTGTATGTTACGCTTGCAAGAGCTGATGGGAAAGTATAACCCAGGTTCTGTTTACATCTGTGCCTGCATTATCTCATATAACCTCTGGTACCTAAATTGCTTCAGTAGGAAAGGAGCTATCTGTTCTGATTTTGGTCTCAGTATTAATGGATGACTTTATGTTCAGATCAGCTTGGTGTCAGGGATATTAAATATTTTTATAACAGTTTTCTGGCTCTAGAAGTTACAGGAGCAGGCTCCTGTAATTTATAACTTGGCCCCTTAAATGGCTCTGAAAAGTTAATGATGGTTGAAATACATAGTAATTTCCTATGTCTTTCGTATTTGATATTTAGAGAGGAAAAGTTGCAATGAGTTACTTGATTTTGAGTTGGACGTAAAGAAGAAATAGGAGAAAAATTGATTTAAAAAGGAGAAATGTTAATTTTAAGTAGCTCTTTTTTTCTTCTTTTAATATAGGTTAGAAGAAATTCTCTGCCCATTATATCTTCTTGGTCTGTCCATATAGTTGCAAATGGCAAGATCTCTTTCTTTTTTATGGCTCAGTAATATTATATCTATCTATCTATCTCACATTATATATATATAATATAAACATATTACATATAATATATTTATATATATAAACACACACACATGCATATATATTTTATCTGTTGGTGGACATTTTCATTGCTTCCTCAAAAAAATTAAACATAAATACAATATAATCCAGTAACTCCACTACTATTTACCCAAAGAAAAGGAAAAAAATAAGTAATTTGAAAAGACATATAGAGCCTATGTTTTCTGCAGCATTATTTACAATGGCCAAGGTGCGGAGACATTCTTTTATCTACTTTAAACTCAGTGTTCATTCAAGCCTTATGAAATATTTCACTCAAGACCTTGCTCGTTTACCAATTTTCCCTTCTTACCTGTGCAATAAGGGGATGTGGAAAAAGAAATCTTGGAGGGTGAGTGGGGAAACTACTATCTAATCTACCCATTTTTGTTATGGGTCATAAGGCATTAAGAGTCTTTATAGGCAAAAACATAAGATTAATCCTTTTTTGAAACCCACCTTGATTCATATGCCATAATCCAGGACTTTAGACACTGTCACAGTGACTAGGTACCTGTTAATCATTTCAAAAGTTTAGAACGTAATATCATTCAACATCCCAACCTCTTATAATGACAGTTTTTACTGATCACACAAGTGATCTTAATCTTCCACATTAATAATATACATTAGTTTGTGGGAACATTTCCTAAGGATGAGATTTAGGAAACCTTCAAATCCTTTCCTTAGCAAATCTTTGGAGTGGCCCCCTGCGGAGATCTTCAGCAACGGAAGATCTGTGCTTTGAGGTGCCTTAGGCACCAACATGTTGGAAAGCATGGGGAGAGCCATTTGTTATTAAAGAGAAAACAGTGGCTGACAAGAAAGCAAATCTTCCAAAAATGAATATTCTAGGAATATTCTAGGAATTGCTATGTAATTAAGGCAAAAGTCAATGTGAAGAAGGGAATTAAAACATGGGGTAAGGAATGGAAAAAAACAAGGAGAAAATTTTTGTCCATGTGATGCCTAATTCTGAAGTTTTGAACGTAATATTGAGTTATAGAGGTGACACTTTATGGAAAAAATATATCAGTATGTATTTTCCCCCCTGAAATTATTACAGACACTCTGATTGTATGAATTCATCTAGCAGGGAATTTCACTGTGAAATTTCACCCTGTGGCTCTCCTTCCCATAGTGGACCCTACTTCAGTTATGAGAATAACAGGTACACAGCTGCCTGAAGCCCCTGAAAATGGGGTTTACAAATACCCAACACCACCTGGGTGGCGCAGATGGTTGAGAGTCTGACTCTTGGTTTCAGCTCAGGTTGTGATCTAAGGGTCGATCGATTGAGCCCCATGCTGGGCTCTGTGCCCAGCACAGACTCTGCTTGAGATTCTCTGCCGCTCTCTCTCCACCCTTCCCACTTGTGCTCTCTCCCTCTCAAAAAATAAATCTTAAAAAAAAAAAAAAAACCAACAAAAAAAAAACCCAACAACAAACCAGTTGTGAATGGGAGGTTTGTGTCAGGAAAAGGAGGATGGAACAGTAGGCTTATGGGGTTGGAGTCTTTATCTCCCTTCCTCTTCCCCTTAAGCCCAAAATATATAATGTGCCTGAAGCTCAGTATTGTGATCTATACCATTATTTGCTGTACATATAATAGGGTAACTGGCAGCAGGAATTAATAAGAGGCTAAAAAAAAAGAGTGAGATTGTCTATCTGGAGAGAAAGCTTAGAGAAAACTTTTTTTTTTCTCTTACAGAATGTTGCATCCATGAGGTTTTGTTTAAAAAGCTTTATTGAGGCATCATACACTTACCGTATGGCTCATCCATTTAAAGTGTACAATTTTCAATGTTTTTTTTTTTTTTTTTAGTATGTTCACAGGGTTGTGCAGCTATCACTACAATCGGTTTTTAGAACATTTTCATCCCCCTCAAAAAAAATCCTGCAGCCCCTAGCAGTTCCTGCCCACCCCCCAACCAGGCCTAGGCACCCACTAAGCTGGTTTTGGTCTCTATACATTTTCCTTTCTTGGAATTGACATATAAATGGGATCATACAAGATGTGACCTTCTTACCCTCTTCCTTCCCTTAGTGTGTCTTCAAGTTTTATCCATGTGGTAGTATGTATCTGTACTTCATTTATTTTTATTGCTGAACAATACTCCATCGTATGGGTGATGACATGTGTTCTCACTGGCTCATGAACTGATGGATTTTGAGTTGTTTCTACTTTGGGGCTACTATGAGTGGTGCTTTTTGAAAATTTATGTACAGGTGTTTGCATGGGGATATGTTTTCATTTCTCCTGGGTACATACCTAGGAATACAATTGCTGGGTCATGTGGTAATTGCACTGCAACCTTTGGAGAAACTGCCAGACTGTTTTCCAAAGTGGTTGTACCATTTTACTTTCCCAATTAAGGGTGTATGAGGGTTTCAATTTCTTCACTTTTTGTAACACTTGTCTTTTTTGATAGCAGCCATTCTAGAGGCTATGCAGTGGTATCTTGTTATGGTAGTGATTTGCATTTCCTTGGTGGCTACTCGTATTGAGCATTTGTTCCTGTGCTTATTGTCGTTTTGTAGATCTCCTTAGGAGAAATGTCAACCCATACCCTTTGTCCATTTAAACATTGGATAGTCTTTTTATTAATGAGTTATAGGAATTCCTCGTGCCTTTCAGATACAAGTCTCCTATCGTATATAAGATTTGTGAACATTTTCTCACATTTTGTGGTTTGTCTTTTTGCTCTCTTGATGGTGTTCTTTGAAGTCCAGAGGTTTCTAATTTTTTTATAATACATTTATTTTTTATTGGTGTTCAATTTATCAACATACAGAATAACACCCAGTGCTCATCCCGTCAAGTGCCCCCCTCAGTTCCCGTCACCCAGTCACCCCCACCCCCCGCCCTCATCCCCTTCCACCACCCCTAGTTCGTTTCCCAGAGTTAGGAGTCTTTATGTTCTGTCTCCCTTCTGATATTTCCCACACATTTCTTCTCCCTTCCCTTCTATTCCCTTTCACTATTATTTATATTCCCCAAATGAATGAGAACATACAATGTTTGTCCTTCTCCGATTGACTTACTTCACTCAGCATAATACCCTCCAGTTCCATCCACGTTGAAGAAAATGGTGGGTATTTGTCGTTTCTAATAGCTGAGTAATATTCCATTGTATACATAGACCACATCTTCTTTATCCATTCATCTTTCGATGGACACCGAGGCTCCTTCCACAGTTTGGCTATTGTGGCCATTGCTGCTATAAACATTGGGGTGCAGGTGTCCTGGCGTTTCATTGCATCTGTATCTTTGGGGTAAATCCCCCACAGTGCAATTGCTGGGTCGTAGGGCAGGTCTATTTTTAACTCTTTGAGGAACCTCCACACAGTTTTCCAGAGTGGCTGCACCAGTTCACATTCCCACCAACAGTGTAAGAGGGTTCCCTTTTCTCTGCATCCTCTCCAACATTTGTGGTTTCCTGCCTTGTTAATTTTCCCCATTCTCACTGGTGTGAGGTGGGATCTCATTGTGGTTTTGATTTCTATTTCCCTGATGGCAAATGATGCAGAGCATTTTCTCATGTGCATGTTGGGCATGTCTATGCCTTCCTCTGTGAGATTTCTCTTCATGTCTTTTGCCCATTTCATGATTGGATTGTTTGTTTCTTTGGTGTTGAGTTTAATAAGTTCTTTATAGATCTTGGAAACTATCCCTTTATCTGATACGTCATTTGCAAATATCTTCTCCCATTCTGTAGGTTGTCTTTTAGTTTTGTTGACTGTATCCTTTGCTGTGCAAAAGCTTCTTATCTTGATGAAGTCCTAATAGTTCATTTTTGCTTTTATTTCTTTTGCCTTCATGGATGTATCTTGCAAGAAGTTACTGTGGCTGAGTTCAAAAAGGGTGTTGCCTGTGTTCTCCTCTAGGATTTTGATGGAATCTTGTCTCACATTTAGATCTTTCATCCATTTTGAGTTTATCTTTGTGTCTGGTGAAAGAGAGTGGTCTAGTTTCATTCTTCTGCATGTGGATGTCCAATTTTCCCAGCACCATTTATTGAAGAGACTGTCTTTCTTCCAATGGATAGTCTTTCCTCCTTTATCGAATATTAGTTGACCATAAAGTTCAGGGTCCACTTCTGGGTTCTCTATTCTGTTCCATTGATCTATGTGTCTGTTTTTGTGTCAGCACCACACTGTCTTGATGACCACAGCTTTGTAGTACAACCTGAAATCTGGCATTGTGATGCCCCCAGATATGGTTTTCTTTTTTAAAAATCCCCTGGCTATTCGGGGTCTTTTCTGATTCCACACAAATCTTAAAATAATTTGTTCTAACTCTCTGAAGAAAGTCCATGGTATTTTGATAGGGATTGCATTAAATGTGTAAATTGCCCTGGGTAACATTGACATTTTCACAATATTAATTCTGCCAATCCATGAGCATGGAATATTTTTCCAACTCTTTGTGTCTTCATCAATTTCTTTCAGAAGTGTTCTATAGTTTTTAGGGTATAGATCCTTTACCTCTTTGGTTAGGTTTATTCCTAGGTATCTTATGCTTTTGGGTGCAATTATAAATGGGATTGACTCTTTAATTTCTCTTTCTTCAGTCTCATTGTTAGTGTATAGAAATGCCATTGATTTCTGGGCATTGATTTTGTATCCTGCCACGCTACCAAATTGCTGTATGAGTTATAGCAATCTTGGGGTGGAGGCTTTTGGGTTTTCTATGTAGAGTATCATGTCATCGGTGTAGGATCTATGTGCTGTTTTATCTCTAGCTCCTTTATGTGTAAGGTTAGCTTTTGTATTTGAGTTCTTTCCAGTTTTTGAATGGATGCTTGTATTGCGATGTATTTCCCCCTTAGGACTGCTTTTGCTGCATCCCAAAGATTTTGAACGGTTGTATCTTCATTCTCATTAGTTTCCATGAGTCTTTTTAATTCTTCCTTAATTTCCTGGTTGACCCTTTCATCTTTTAGCAGGATGGTCCTTAAGCTCCACGTGTTTGAGGTCCTTCCAAACTTCTTGTTGTGATTTAGTTCTAATTTCAAGGCATTATGGTCTGAGAATATGCAGGGGACGATCCCAATCTTTTGGTATCAGTTCAGACCCGATTTGTGACCCAGTATGTGGTCTATTCTGGAGAAAGTTCCATGTGCACTTGAGAAGAATGTGTATTCAGTTGAGTTTGGATGTAAAGTTCTGTAGATATCTGTGAAATCCATCTGGTCCAGTGTATCATTTAAAGCTCTCGTTTCTTTGGAGATGTTGTGCTTAGAAGACCTATCGAGTATAGAAAGAGCTAGATTGAAGTCACCAAGTATAAGTGTATTATTATCTAAGTATTTCTTCACTTTGGTTATTAATTGATTTAAATATTTGGGAGCTCCCACATTCGGGGCATATATATTGAGGATTGTTAAGTCCTCTTGTTGGATAGATCCTTTAAGTATGATATAGTGTCCCTCTTCATCTCTCACTACAGTCTTTGGGGTAAATTTTAGTTTATCTGATATAAGGATGGCTACCCCTGCTTTCTTTTGAGAACCATTCAAATGGTAAATGTTTCTCCAACCTTTTATTTTCAGGCTGTAGGTGTCCTTCTGTCTAAAATGAGTCTCTTGTAGACAGCAAATAGATGGGTCCTGCTTTTTTATCCAGCCTGAAACCCTGCGCCTTTTGATGGGGTCATTAAGCCCATTCACGTTCAGAGTTACTATTGAGAGATATGAGTTTAGTGTCATCATGATATCTATTCAGTCCTTGTTTTTGTGGATTGTTCCACTGAACTTCTTCTTAAAGGGGAATTTTAAGAGTCCCCCTTAAAATTTCTTGCAGAGCTGGTTTGGAGGTCACATATTCTTTCAGTTCCTGCCTGTCTTGGAAGCTCTTTATCTCTCCTTCCATTTTGAATGAGAGCCTTGCTGGATAAAGTATTCTTGGTTGCATGTTCTTCTCATTTAGGACCCTGAATATATCCTGCCAGCCCTTTCTGGCCTGCCTGGTCTCTGTGGAGAGGTCTGCTGTTACCCTAATACTCCTCCCCCATAAAAGTCAGGGATTTCTTGTCTCTTGCTGCTTTAAGGATCTTCTCTTTATCTTTGGAATTTGCAAGCTTCACTATTAAATGTCGAGGTGTTGAACGGTTTTTATTGATTTTGGGGGGGGGGGGGGAATCTCTCTATTTCCTGGATCTGAATGCCTGTTTCCCTTCCCAGATTAGGAAAGTTTTCAGCTATGATTTGTTCAAATACATATTCTGGCCCTCTGTCCCTTTTGGCGCCCTCGGGAACCCCAATGAAACATAGGTTTTTCTTCCTCAGGCTGTTGTTTATTTCCCTTAATCTATCTTCATGGTCTTTTAATTGTTTGTCTCTTTTTTCCTCAGTTTCCCTCTTTGCCATGAACTTGTGTTCTATGTCACTCACTCGTTCTTCCACCTCGTTAACCCTCGTCATTAGGGCTTCTAGTTTGGATTGCATCTCATTCAATTGATCTTTAATTTCTGCCTGATTGGATCTAAATTCTGCAGTCATGAAGTCTCTTGAGTCCTTTATGCTTTTTTCTAGAGCCACCAGTAGCTGTATAATAGTGCTTCTGAATTGGCTTTTTGACATTGAATTGTAATCCAGATTTTGTAACTCTGTGGGAGAGAGGACTGTTTCTGATTCTTTCTTTTGAGGTGAGGTTTTCCTTCTAGTCACTTTGCTCAGTGCAGAGTGGCCAAAAGCAAGTTGTATTGGGAAAAGGAGAAAAAGAGAGGATAGAAAGAAGGAAAGAAAAGAGAAAAAGAAAAAAGGAAGAAAAAAAGATTAAAAAAAAAGAGAAGAAAAAGAGAAAGAAAAAGAAAGAAAGGAAAAAAAGGGTGGGGGAAGCAAACAGAAATCAAAAAGAAAAAAAGAAAAGAAATGAAAAGAAAAAACCACCGGGGAATATCTTCTGATTCTGTGTACTTTAAGTCCCTTGACTTCCCCTGGAAATTGTCCATCTAGCTGGTGTTCTGGGGGAGGGGCCTGTTGTGCTGATTTTCAGGTGTTAGCACTTGGGGGAGCTGCTCTGCCCCCTGCCTGGTGCAGGGCTCAGTGGGGGATGTTTACCCGGTGAGGCCCCAGGAGGAACAACCGCAGTGGCGGGGCCAGCTCTGGAGCCCTGGAGTCAGCCCCCGCAGTAACTCCGGAGGTCTCCGTCTGCAGGGCCTGGAGGCTCCGGGCGGGGCCGCTGATCTGCTCAGCTCGGGGCAGGAGCGTCCTCGCTGTCCTGGGCCCTCCCGGCCTCTGCCTGTCCCCGGGGGAGGCCGGATCCTGGGCTGTGTCCCGGCGCCCTGTGCTCCGGGGCCTGCGCTGTTGGATTCGCGCTCCCGCCCCGCAGCCCCCTCCGCGGAGCCGCCGCCCGAGCCCCTCCGAGCTGCTCCGGGTCCCGCGGTGCGCGCTGCAGCCCTTAGGGAGCTCGGCGCACTCTCCCGGGGCGCAGGTGCCTGTTAGTGTCCCAGGGAGCCCGAGGGCACCCCCGCCCTCCTGGGTCCTGCTCCAACTCCCTGCGAGCCCCTTTCCGCCCGGGAAGGTTGGTGCAGCTCCTGCTTCTCCGGGACGGGGCTCTCCTGTCCTGGGGACACTCGCCCCGGCCTCAGCCCGGCTCCTCGCGGGCCCCTCCCCCTTGGAGGCCTTTTGTTCCTTTATTTCTTTTTCCCCGTCTTCCTACCTTGATACAAGCCTGAACTCTTCTCACTGTAGCATTCCAGCTGTTCTCTCTTTAAATCTCAGGCCTAATTCGTACATTTTCAGGATGATTTGAAGGTTATCTAGGTAATTTGGTGGGGACAGGTGACTTGGGGACCCTACTCTTCCACCGTCTTGCCCCTCCCTCCAGGTTTTTAATTTTTAAGAAGGCCAATTATCAAAATGTTCTTGTTGCTTAAGCTTTTGTTGTCCTAAGAAACTGTGGCCTAAAATAAGATCACAGAGAGTTAGCGTTGTGTGCCTCACAAACTTTTTTTAAAAAATAGATTTAGCTCTTACTTTTGGTACGTTGATCCATTTTGAGTTATTTTTTGTGTGTGGTATAATAAATTGGTCCAACTTTATTTTTGTGTGTGTTTATGTCAATTTTTCCAGAAATAATTTGTTGAGAAGATTATTTTCCTCCATTAAAGTGTCTTGGCCCCCCTGTCAAAATCATTTACCCTAAATGTGAGTGTTTATCTGCTGACTCTCATGTGGGTTCCATTGATCTATGTGTCTGTCCTGATTTGGAAAAAACAGTCTTGATTACTGAAGCTCCATAGTATGTTCTGAAACTGGCAAGTGAGCATCTTTTCCTTCGTTCTTTTCTTTGAAGTTTCTTTAGGCTTCTCTGGGTCTCTTGTATTTGTGTATGAATTTTAGAATTGGCTTGTCAATTTTTGCCAAACAGGCAGCTGAGATTTTTATATGGATTGCTTTGAATCTGTAGACTAATTTGAGGAATATTGCTAGGTTAATGTTAATTCTTTCAGTCCATCAACACAGGGTGTCTTACCATATGTTTAGTTCTTCAAATGATGTTTTGTTGTTTCAGATTATACACATTATACTTCCTTTGTTACATTTATTCCTCAGCATTTCATTCTTTCGGATGCTCTTCTGAATGGAATTGTTTTCTTAATTTCATTTATTCTTTATTGATAGTGTATATAAACACAACAGGTTTTTGGCGTGTCAAATAAATTATGTTTTAACGTCAAACCATTCTGATGCTAATGTGGAGAATAAACTTGAGAAACTCAAGGTAATTTAACTGGCTCTGTGTACAGTTAAAGGTAAAGTGCTTAGAAAATGCTCTAAGTACCTTGTTTTCCAAAGGTAGAAATGCTTAGTTCCCATAGTACGTGCAGCTAAAATTGAGCTACAGTTAGTAGTGTTGTTGTTGTTTTTATAAGTAGTTCATCCTTGATATTAAGTGTTTTTATGTATATCTACACATTTTAATTGGGCCTCGATTTTACACTTACTTTATTTAGATTGTTGGTTTTTCTTCAACCTGTAGTTGTATTACTTGACCTTGTAGCTTCTTATCAAATGTTCTCCTTTTGTGTTGGTCATTTGCTCCGTGGAAAGAAGTAATACAGATGGGTGGAATCATACGGATGAGGCTCCCATGTATATTCTGATCTTTGAGGCAAATTTTCTTTCTTGCAGAGTTCCCCTGGTAGCATTGGTGGTATAGTGGTGAGTTTAGCTGCCTTCCAGAGTTCTCCTGGTATAAAGTCACTCAGTGTCATTTCTCTTTTTGAGTATTCATAGACCCCAAATAGTATCTTGTACACAGTAAGACATTTTATGCATTCTTCATTAATTTTATAGGATAGTATGAAATTAGGAGTAGTCAGGAAATTAGGAGGGAGGAGATGTAACAGGAGCAGGATGAATTTTTGAAGTCAAAACCAAAAATGTTTTAAAAATTATAGTATGCTGGACTTCACCTTGGTTAACTGAATTTTAGCCAAATACTCATATGTTGATTTGGTAGGGTGAAGATGATATGAGGAAGGATGCAGGATGTAGAAAAGAGATAATGACAAATATAGACAGATGCTTTCCATTTCCTCCTTGGGGATCTGGTTAGTGGGTGTTGTAGCGGTGGAAGTAATCTGAAAGAGTTGACTGGTGCTGATGTTTGCCTGGAGGTCAGCTTTATTAAAAAGGTGTTCTGGCTGTCAGCGTTAATTGGGCTGGCAAGTAAGAAGACTGAGTCAAATGCCAAAATCAACCCAGCTTCAGGCTTACGGCAGTGCTTGGTCAGCTTTTTTCAATGAATAGCTATTGGACACACATTTACATGTGTCCTATCTCAGATAATGAAGAAATTTCTATGTACACAAATCCTGTATTCTTCAGTGTTAAATATTGTTAGTTTTTAGGGAAATCCTCAGTTATTCAGATCCCAGGTCTATTGTTAAGAAAAGCCAGATTTTTCCAGCTAAGAGTTACTTAATACCAAAACTGAAATTTTATCATTTTGGATAAAAACTTAGTAAAATGTACCAACAAGTACTCTGTACTTTTCTGCCTGCAGATGTATTACTAAAGTTAACCCTCTTACAGGACTCGACGCTATTCTCACTAACCTCGAGTAACGTATGAGAGCTATTATGTGCAAACACAAATACCAATGATAGAAACCCTCACAGAAAGAATTCACTTGAGTTGGGAAAGGACACCCCCTTAGGTTGAGTTTTCTTGATAAATTCCATACATCACTTAAAAAAAAGTAATAGCTTTGCTGAGATAGAATTTATATAGCATACAATTCACCCACATATTTAGTGTTTGTTTGAGTGATTTTTAGTGTTTCAGGGCTGTGATCATCACAAGAGTCCATTTTAGAACCATTTTATCATCCCAGTAAGAAACCCTGTCCCCATTAGCAGTTGCTTCCAGTTTTCTCTCAAAACTCCCAGTCCTAGACAATTACCATTCTACTTCTCTATAGATTTACTTATTACAGAGCTTTTGTATAAATGGAATCATGTAAAGTGTGTCATTTATGATGGGCTTCTTTCACAGATCAAATATTTTCAAGATACATTCATGTCGTGGCACGCATCTGTATTTCATTCCTTTTTATTGATAAATAATGGTCCATTGTGTGTATGTATTACATTTTATTTATCTACCAGTTGATAAATATTTGATTATTCCCTCTTTTTGTCTGTTTTAAATGATGTGTAATAAGCATTCATGTACAAGTTTTTGTGTGGACCTAAATTATAATTTTTCTTGGGTGTGTGTTTCTTGGGTATGCGTCTTCCTTGGAAGCGAATAAATGTTTTGTTGTTGCTGCTTGTGTTTTTTCTCACCAAGCTGGAGTGAGGCAGGTATGGTGGTAAGACAACTTAGGCAATATAGCATTTCTGTAAAATTAATTAGCAGATCAAAGGCTGAAACTTTTCATAAGTGGTTTCTCCTCTAGAATTTTACCATCTTTTTTATGCTCTATATGTGGGTTTTTTTTTAATTGTCAACACCATTTCAGAATATTATCAAAACATAAGATTGAAAGTCCTGGATTGTACCTGCATGATGGGCCAGTTCTCTCATCGAGTATCTGTATTTTTTGAATAACACCATTTTCCACACATTGACTTAATGTAGTAACGTAGGGTACTAGGAAAATGGTAAAAATATTCCTAGCCACTAACAATAATTTAGAGTGAATTCTAGAATTTCATTCTTAAAAAAAGTCGCTTTGATATCCTGTGGTAAACCCATGATTCTGGAAAGATCGTTTAGTGATTATTAAAAAAGATAATAAAGTCATTGATAAAATATCAATTATTAAGTTATTTCTTTTATTTACTAAATATTTATTGAGTGCCTGGTAGGTCCTAGGCATTGTACTTGGGATTAAAACATAGATTGGGCATGGTCTATACCCGGGAGATGCTTACTGTGTTGTAGACTGTATGTATTCCTGTTATGTAAGGAGTTCTAGTCAAGTGGTTCTTCCTATATGGGAGAGCAGGAGTATACGGCGCATGTGAGAAAGTGGTTTGAGTTTTGAAAGGCAAGGTCGGGCCCACCTTGGGAGCATATGTCCTGAATATTTGAGACCTTTCACTGTGGGTTAAGAGGAACTGTCATTTAATTTTAAGCAGGGGAAAGATGTCTGATTTATATTTTAGAAAAATAACTAGTGGTGTTGACAATGTAGAGAGTTAAGATGTGGAGGGACTGGAGAGGAATAGTTTGGAGCTATTTTGCAGGTATAATCAGCACCAGTTAAAACTTGATTTGACTTCTATGTAGAGATGTTGTCAGAAATTTGATTACTGATATTAAAATTGATAGTGTTAGTTACCTTTAAATTGCTCTGAGACAAGAAATACAATATTTGGGAGCCAACTAAATCTCTTAGTTATGGATTCAGTTGTTCTGCAGAATTGGCTAGTAGTCTTGAACTTCCTTTACACTTCTTTGTACTAACATTCATGGCATTTTCTGGATTAGGTACTGTGCTGTTTCCTTGTCCGTGTCCTTACTTTCTCAAAAAATAATTTCCCCATCTCCAATTATGTTTCTAAGTAGACTAAAAGTTAGCATCTGATGAGCGAATTTGCACACAAGTCTGTGCCATGCCAAATGTATGAGAGATGGTTGAGCCGAAGGTGAGAGTCTTTGTGTGGGTAAATTGTATTGCCTGTAACTGAGATGAGAGACACTGAAAAAGGAGAAGAAAAAAGAAGATAAAAAAGAAGAAAAAAATAAACACTGGACACTTCATGTAAAGTCTGGAGTTGGATGTGGCGAAATGTTTTAAACTTGAAGGATTTCAGTTTCCAGGTCTGCAAAGTACCAGCCCGAGGAAGGACAGCCAACTTGTTGCAAACTGGGAAGGTCTTGATTTAGTGGTGCTGGCCAGATGAGGAGCTAGAGACCATCAAGAAAATAGATCGATTTCCTCAGGACCGTAAAGCCCTTGAAGGTGTCATCTGTGCTGAGGTTTCTTACAACATAGGTGAGATCATAGCATTTCTCTGCCTCAATGTCTCCAGTGTTTTCCCCTCTTATTCAGAGTAAAAAGCCAAAACCCTTCCATGCTCTTGCCTTTCTGACTCCATCTCTTACTCCCCTCCTCCTGATTATTTTGTTCTGGTGACACAGGTCTCTTTGTCAGCGGGATTCCATGAATCAGAAAGTCCTTTCACCTCAGAGCATTTGCACTTGGTGTACTTCTCTGTAGGGGACTCTGCTCCAGATAATCAGATGGCTTCTTCTCTGATTTTTTTTTTTCAAGTGTTTAGTCAAAATTTACCTTTTTAGTGAGTAAAATAAAATAAAAAAATACAAAATACAACTCTAACATTTCATAGCCCCTTGCTCCTCCCTACCATGTGTCATCATCCACAATCAGTATGTTTAATGAATTTATTTTATTGTCTGTCTCCTCCACTGTTGTGGAAACTCCATGAGGGCAAAGATTTTTACTTCTTTTATATTCCCGGCTCCTGGAATAACACTGGGTGTACACAATAGGTATCCTCAGATATTTGTGGAAGGAAGGAGGAGAAAATATTCTCCTGTATATTTTTCTGTAATGCCATTGAACTTACACCATTGTCCTTAGCTGTGAAGGCCTCTTCTTTTAATGGTCAGTCTCAGTTTAAAATGTCAAAGCCGAAAACCCAGAATGTAACACATGGCCCAAATAAATTACATTTGCTTATGTGTGTGTGTGGTGTTTTTCTTCTGATTTTTCAGTTATCTTTGAACTAGAGGTAAGGAACCGTTGCATGTTGAATTGTATTACTCTGCCAAAATTCATGTTAAAGTTTTAATGCCCCAAATCAGAATGGGATTTTATTTAGAAATAGGGTTATTGCTGAGATTATACTGGAGCAGAGTGGGCCTGTCCTCCAGTTTGACTGTGTCCTTATAAATAGGGAAAATCTGAACACAGACATACACATGAAGAGAATATCGCATGAAGAAACTAGGAGAGAGGCATGCGACATGGGGACATATTCTCAAACACTGCACTCAAAAGGACCCAAGACTATGGACACGTTAACCTTGGACTTGCAGCCTTTAGAACTGAGAGAGAATAGATTACTGTTGCTTAAGCCACTCAGTTTTTGGTATTTCATTATGGTCGCCCCAGCTCACGAATACAGACATTCTCACATCTCTTCACTGAGAACCCTTTATAAAGAACAATAATTGATTAATATGAATTTAAATGTGTAATTTATGTAGTAGTTTTTCTCTTAGTTAGGTCTTTGAAAATGCGTTTGAAATACAGAAAAAGTACTAAAGGAGAACTAAGAATATTGCTATGTAACACCTCCAGTAGAAATGACCATTCTTTTTAAAAATATTTTACTTATAGTAGATTCACATGAAGTTGCAAAGGTAGTACAGGGATCTTTTCTATGTTTTTCTTTAATATTTCCCAAGGTTAGAGCTTACATAATTATAGCACATGATCAAATCTAGGAAATTGGTATTGGTATAGTATGTGCATAGGATTCTGTGCCATTTGATCATATACGTAAATTTGAGTAACCACCACCCCTTTGAGACATAGAATTAGTCTATCACTGGAGCACCTGGGTGGCTCAGTCAGTGAAGCATCGGACTCTTGGTTTCAGCTCAGGCTGTACACCTAAAGTGTATGAGAGGTCCCAGTGTCTCTGCATGCTCACCAACATTTGACATTTTCCTTTTATCTGTTCTAATAGGTATGCAGTAAAATTGTAGTTTTAATTTCTCCAATGGACAGTTGTGTTGAAACTCTTGTTTATCTACCATATGTTTATTTTCTTTGGTGAAATGTGTCTTCACAGGTTTTTGGGGGTTGGGATAGCCTAATTGTATTGTTTGTTCTTTTTACTGTTTTGAGAGTTCTTCATATATTCTAAAGATGAATCCTGTCAGCTGTGTGGTTTGCAAACATTTTCTCTCTTTGACCAACAGCTCCCTATTTTCCCCATACCCCAGTCCCTGGCAACCAGACTGCACTCTTTCCCTGAATTCAGTAACTTTCTATTATTTTTTTTAGTTTCTACATATAAATGATACCATGCAGTATTACTCTAGCTTATTTCCCTTGGTATAATGCCTCCTAGGTTCATATATATTGTTGTACATGGAAAGTGAACCCAAAACTGGGTGATCATCTTTTAATTAACAGGGAATGAATGGTAGTTAAGTCAGAGCAGTAGACTAATGGATAGTGAAAAGATTCTTTGATGGAGTGTTTGTTTTTGTTTTTTTTTTTAAGATTTTATTTATTCATGAGAGACACACACACAGAGAGAGAGAGAGAGAGAGAGAGAGGGGCCGAGACACAGGCAGAGGGAGAAGCAGGCTCCATGCAGGGAGCCCAACATGGGACTCGATCCCGGGTCTCCAGGATCACACCCCAGGCCAAAGGTGGCGCTAAACTGCTGAGCCACCTGGGCTGCCCAAGTGCTTGTTTTTTAGTAGATGCTATGTTTACTATATTTTAATGTGCAGCAGACATATAGAAACAATGCATCAGGAAAGCACAGAGTAATTTATTTAATCCTTAACTTCGTTCTCACCTCTCAGAAAAGCTTGTCTCCTAGAAAAAGAAAGAATAATTGTCTATCTACTACCTAGCTATGTAATTACCTACTTAAGGCAGGACCTGGGAGGGAATGAAAAGATAAGGATTGAAATCTAAGTAGATATACAAAAATGCATGGAATGTTTAATGGCAAGTTGGAATCAGAGGTATTATTTAAGAGTGGAACCAAAAAGGATTTAGATTTTTGAAAATAGATACAATAAAATAGAGATTACAAATAAAGAGTTCAGGAAATAAAGAGGAAACAAAAGGGATTGACTTTCCTTTTGGTCTTTGTGCCTTGAGGCTGTGAGATGTACTGTCACTGGAGCTGGTGTATGCTGGTAACAATTAGAGCTCATTTGTCATTTGTCCTACACAGAATGGAAACACCGATATAATCACCTATTCGGGACTCAGGCTTTGTAAATTGGGAAGAGCGATTTGATTATTTTGTATTATTCTAGATTCATCATAAATGTTCATTGAAGCATGGGGAGATATGAGCAGAAGTTAAGCCCCATGATAAATTCCTAAATAAAGTATTTACCTGTCATCTAACTATATATTTGTGCAGCATAGGCTTTATTCTCACATGATGGTTAGTGGAGATAAATGCTTAGATATTTTTTGAAGGAATCTGTGAGCCTCAGATAGGCAGCCGAAGGGCAAGAACACCGAATGGCAGGAGGCCGTGAGTAGCTTACAAGCCCAGCCCTCAGACCCTGCTTTCCTGGCTGTGCTGCTCTGTGCTCTGAGGCCAAGTCCTTTCCAGAGCCACATGCAGTGGGCAAGTCATAAGCCCTAAACAGGAGGTTTTAAGATATTCTTTGTTTTCCTTTTTTTCTCTACACAGAGTTTGCCTGGTGATGTGAAGGGAATCATTTTTACTTTCCCAGTGTAGCATAATAAAATGTGCTCATTTAAATGTTAAATATCTGATCTTATCTATTATATTACTAATATAAATTTTGTACAATTATCCCAGCGTATAGTTTTTCCATCAAGTTGATGGAATAGAATTTGAGTTTGATCCAAATGCAGAACCAGGACATCAAATCATAAAAGAGACCGTCAAAGTCAAAGGACAATTCTTTGGGAGAAAAGTTTATCTTCTTGCTGTTGAAGAGTATGTTGCAAAAGTGAGACTGATTACTTTTGAAAATCTTTTCCATAAATTCATTGTTTTATGTTAACAAATACATTCATGCACATGCCCACATCCCCACATAGATGTGGCTTAAATAAATATTTTCCATTCTATTCTTATAATTCATGAATTTATTTTATCTATTATATGCAGGTATGATTTCATTGTTGCTCTTTTTCATGGTATCAGATTTTAAGGTATAGGACACCCCAAATTTATGCTTCTTAATACAGTTCTGTGAATGCTTGGCAAACATAGCCAGGGGTGGCTAAAGAACTACAAAATAAAATGCACTAGTGGACTTCTGAAAATTATATTTAGTGGTAAGTCAAAAGAACACATTTAATGTTAATTTTTAAAGTATATTTTCATTGTTAATGTCATTTTTAATTACGTACAATAAAGCTTGGGTCACTAAAATCTGTGAGGACTATTAAGTTTTGCCCAGTGGGTTCTGGAATATGCAAGTCGAGAGCTGTGTTAGGGTAGTGGCAGGAAGCTGGTTAAGAGCGCCCCAACACTGAGAGCTGTAGAGTAGGATTCAGATCATGTTCAGTCTAAACAGATCTCCAACCATTCTACTTCTGCAGTCATATTTAAGGATTGTTGATAGTCTGTTCCTAAAGCTAGAAGGCAGTAGAGCCAGGAACAAGATTCAAGGTTCAAAGTCAAGGTTACCATGTTTAAATCGAGAGAGAAGGACAGGAATTTAAAACGTTAGTTGACACATTTGGAAATGTATGTCTTTTCTGTATGCAATTGCATGTCAGTGCCTACTCTAAAATATGTATGTTTTTATTTTTTTCCTCATTTCTGCGTTAGAGAATTGAAATATGTTTTGGTTTTCTGGGGGAAGGATGGTTATATTATTCTTAAAAGTTGGCCTTGAATGTCAGATACAGAAACCAAACAAGTGCTTCCTACAATATCATGAATCATTTTGAATCTGGAACAATTTTGCAGGAAAGAAAAGAGCACCTTTCAGGCCATCAAATAGGTGTAATCACTAGCTACAACTAAGTCACCAACAGGTGATAATAGTTTTATTTCATTAAAAGTTTAGTTTTTGAATATTTTTGTGGCGAAATCTGGACATTGGATAAATGATACTTGGCACTCTAAGTTCTTATGTTTGAGGAAATAGAGTAAAAGATGAATAGACAAAGAGTGAGTCTGTTTGCCAAGGCGTAAGGCCACGTCTGAAGGAAATACTGCTAATGATAAGAGGGCATAAATAAAAATTTAAAGATAAAAAGTACATAGTAAGTTCTAAGAATATATGTATATATTTTTCAAAATCATCTACTTCACCATCTTACCTCAACTACCTTTTGAGGTTTTTTTCCCATGTCATTTCTACACTATAGGAGCCCTTCTAATGGGCTTAGTGACTGTCCTACAAAACATCTTATCTTTTCTTACCTAATAAGCACTGTACCTTAGCAGACAGATCTCATTTTGTTTTTGTTGAGAAATTTCATTTGTTTAAGGATTTCACAATAATTTAAAAACATATTGGACTAAACTCATAAGGGGGTTTTATAATCGGTTGTTTTATTAAAAAAATTGTCTTCTTTTGATATACCCAATTTCTGAAAGTTATAGACATAAAAATTTGGAAGTGAAATGTATCATCTTTTAAATCAAGAAGAGTTAATATCCTCTTGATTAATTTAAACTTAATAAACCATCTCTGTTGACATTTTATTTGATTCTACAGCTGATTATAGAGAATACCTACTCAGAAAAATTCTGTTTAAATGGTATTATTGATCTAAATTTCAAATCACTGATTCTAATAAACGTTTAGGTTTAATTTTAGAGCATTTATTTTGGTGCCATCATGTATTTTATCCAGCTTTACTGTACTTAAACCCTTTGAAGAAGAATCGGATAGACCATCGGTATTAGTAATTGCATCTCCTGGCATAGAAGGACAAACATGCCGTATTTCTCAGAAACCACCAACTTAGAACTGCAAGAAAACAGGGCTTAAGAATTGTTCTCATTATTAATGATAATGTATGTAAAAGTACTGATTCTGATTTAAATACTGTATAGATCATGTGTTTTGTTGTCAATGCTCAAATAGATCTGACAAAATTTTAGCACTGCTAAGCATATTATATAATTTTGATCATTTTGTATTTTTCTAGAATTAATTGTAATTCTAGGGATATTGCTCTAAAAGTTCTTTTCATTTGATTAACGAGTCATGTAGCTTTTGACTCTTCAGTGTGTTATGCAGAAAAACAGTACGTGTACATTTGTAAACATGGTGTTTGTATTTTAAGTATATGCACTGCATAATGTTTCCAGATTAAATGATTCCATGCTCACCTTTTTGCAGTATTTATTGACGTTAGTTTTTTTCCTCTTAGTCTTTCTTTGGTTATTTTTTCTGTCTGAATATATTACATATGTCCTTTTCCTTCTGTTGCTGCATCAAGACCACTCTAATTTCACTCTCCTTTATGAATCTGACTCCATTCAGAACAGGAAAAAATAGATAAATGTCTATAACTATGATCATTAATATATATTTTTCTAGAAAATTTGGTGATGAAATTGTAAGATATATAATAATGGGATTGGATACTAAATACTATATTTTTAGAGGACCTGAGGTTTTTAACTTTTTTTTTTAAGATTTATTTGTTAGAGAGAGAGAGTGAGCGAGCGAGTGAGCTCTGGTGGAGGAGCAGAGGGAGAGGAAGAGGGAGAGAAGCAGACTCCCCAGTGAAATGAAGCCTGATACAAGGCTAGATCTCAGGATCCTGAGATCCTGCTTGATCTGAGCCCAAAAGAGTCAGATGCTTAACTGATGGAGCCATTCAGGCACCCAGTGAGTTTTACATCTTGATGAAATAGACAATGTATATTTTGTATGCAATTTGTTACCATTTTTTTCAGTTAAAACTTTTTTTTTTTTGTCACCAGAAAGGAGGGAATATTGCAGAATTTATCAGTAAACTATGACAAAAAATTCACCTTGCAGTAGTTCGAGATTGGGCCAAATTTCTAAAGGGCTTACAATTCATTAGCTGATAAAATCATTTTCCTAGCCATATCTCTGATAGTTTTAAGTTTATAATTTATGAAAGTAAAACGTACCTCCTCCTTTTTCTCACCTATAAGCTGTACCTATGCATGTAATTACAGCAAAGGAACATTTTTTTTCTGGGGAGATCATGTGTGTGCTTTCCTAGTTTGTAGAAGGAAAAAGACACACATGGTTAATGTCTGGATAAAGTAGTGAATAACAGTAACCATGAGCTCTGTACAATAGCATTGTTCCCCGAAGCATGGCTTTACAGGTGGTGCAACTTTCACTCAATTTCCTTCTATTTTTAGCCTCCCAAAGCCAAAATGCATGTGTTGATAAACATTTGTACTGATGATCTCAGATCAATCCATGATAATAGAAAGCAGAGAGGAGTAGAAAACTTTGCGGCAGTAGTTTTAGCTTTCACATGAATAATCAGATACCAGATAGATTTCTGAACTATTTTTTTTAAAGATTTTATTTATTTATTCCTGAGAGACACAGAGAGGCAGAGACATAGGCAGAAGGAGAAGCAGGCTCCCTGCAGGATCACATTCTGAGCCAAAGGCTCAACCACTAAACTACCCAGGTGCCCCTCTGAACTCTTTTTTTTTTTTTAATTAGAAGGAGTATATAGATTCCTAGGTAATAAGAATTTGTTCTGAAATCCTCAGGAAATGTGATTGGTGTTTAGGTGGAGTTTAGATCATGGTCAAAAGAGCATCTTTCACAGATCAAGTGGGCATTTATTCATTAAATTAAGTTGCGATTGATCACGTACTGTTTTTATCTCTTGAACAACTGAATGGGGAGACCTTATACCTAGGTGTTATTGCTGAGTTTTGCTGTGAGAATATGTACTGTTTTATATGAAAGCTTTAGGAGCTGGGGGAAATGAAATCCAGGAGCTCAAAAACAAAGGGAACTCATTCACAGAGAAAAACTAGAATGAGAGTATCAGAAAGGATAAAGACAAAAGGTAGCAGGTAATGAAAAATGGAATATTACCTGGCTACACTGTGGCTTTAGTGTTTTCCTTTAATAATTTATTGCTATGAACTCTGAACATCTACCTTATAGGTTACAGATCACATCATTTTACTTGGGAAACATGGTAAATGTAAAATGGTTTTTCAGATTGTGTCAATAAAATAGGTTTTTTACAGTTGAAGTTATTTACTTATAAAGGTAGCAAGTATAATGCTTTAAAAAGTATTTGTTTAAGTGCATATTAATTTAGACAGGGCTGAGTAAGAATGTATAAGTTTCTTTGGAAGCCCTTTATAAAATGAAAGTGTATAGTATAAACATATAAGAGTTTAAAATAGAACATTTTAAGCGAGCTTCTCAAGCCATTTATATATTGACAGGTTGATTATAAATCTTCAGTCTTTAAAACGGAATTCAGCTAACCGAGGCCTCTTAGGGTTCCCCCCAATTATCTTGAATTGATGAGGTTTATGGTAATTTGTCACTTTTATAGCCTTGGAACTTGGCACTCTACTTACCTCAAGGTTTTTGTGTTTTACTTTTTCCTCCCTAGCAACCTACTTACTTATTTTTTTTAGGATTTTATTTATTTATTCATGAGTGCCTCAACGGAGGTGGTGTCTACAAAGGCACTCCTGACCATCCTCAGGACCTACAAGCCCACACTCCTTTTTGTTTCTGGATCTACAACTAGGTTCAAATCCACAGCAACTCTCAAAAGATGAGGTACTAGCTGTGACTCAGGAAGAGGTGTGATACACACCAGAAAGAACTGAATGATTTTAAAAAGTTAAATAGATGAAAAGCTAGAGGGTATATGTGAGAGTGGATATTAAAGGTGTATTATCAAGGTGGAAGGGATATAAAGTTAGATTGCGCTCACTCATCAGAGATTCTGGATTCAGTGTTTTAGCTGAAAGAGCTAGGAAGGGCTCTAAACGGTTGGTCGGTTGGTCAACTGGCTGGACCCAAAGTGTGACTATATTAAATGAAGTCAAAATGCCTTATTATATGGTAGAGGACGGTATCCAAAGGCTTAGTGAGATTGTAATGTTACTATATATATATATATATATATATATATATATATATATATATAGTAAGACTTGCTCTCCAACCATGGAAGGACACACTGTTAGAGTTCCTAAATTAAGAATTGGACTTCTTAGGTACAGTGAAAATAGTACATGAAGCCTCAAGAAGTAGGCACGTCTAGGTGTGACTTTTGGTTGTACCACTCAATAGTGGCTGTGTGACCTTAGAAAAGTCACCTAACCTCTTTGAGTTCTAATCTTGTTTATAAAGTGGACATGGTCATAGGAGTCTTCTAGGGTTGTTGTGAGAAATATGATACTAATACAAAGACCATATAGGATATACTGTATACAAATAGACTATATATGAAACACCTGGATGGTACCTGGTGTGCATTTATCATCGACCAGATGCTAGCTCCTCCTCCTGCTAAGCAGAACCACCCGTATGGATGTTTGGGTAACAGGTGTTTTTCAGCCCACAGCCGGCTCTGCCATCAGTTAGGCCTAGGGGGCTGTGGTGCTTTTTACTGTGTCAACTTGGCTAAGCTGCAATGATGTTTCTCGGAATCCTTTTTTCTGTATGGTTTCACTTGTAGTGACTTCGTGTTATGCCTCTTTAGCTAAGTTCATGATACTTTTCTCAGATCCCCTTCCTATATGATGTCAGGTATACCTGACCGAAAGAGAGATGTGCATGAGATGTGAAAATTAGAAGCCACACACCTGCCATTAGGCCTGAAGGTCTTCGTGGTGTGAGGCAATGAGAGGCTGGTGTAGAGGGGCCAGCAGACTCCAAGTTGTCCTTGTTTTCTCCGGATTTGCATTTAGCTCTTCTTGACAGCTGGTTCTAGGACCAGGAGACTCCAGGCTCACCCCCTGTCCTTGGGCTACAGGTTAACAGCAATCCCTGAACAGAGGCAGTAGCTCTACAGAGACCAGCTCCTCTTTGTGGCCCCGCTGCAGCGGCTAGATGGCTTCGCCACCACCCTTGCCTGAAATTTCCCTTTTCTAACGTTTTAGGAAGATTTTTCTCTGATTTTGTTTTTTTCAGTTCTCCTTTTTAGACCTTTATTTTCCCAGATTTTTCCACAATTGTGTAAGGTCTAATTCCTAAACATGGTCCTTTTTCCCGTAATGCAATGGACACCTTGATTTTTTTTCTTCCCTGGCTCAATGTTGATTGATGGCCTGATGAATGCCAGGCCAATGCAACAGCCAGCTATTAGCCAAACGTGCCTACTGAGCACTTGAAATGTGGCTGGTCTCATTTGAGACATGCCCTGTTGAATAAATACTGGATCTTGAAGACTTAAAACCGAAAACACACAATCTATCCCATTATTCTAAAACTGATGTTATATTAAGGATACGTTAAAATAACATGTTGAATGTAATTAGGTTAAGCACATTATTAAAATGTGTTTCTTTTTACTTTGACATGAGACTGGTAGAATATTCAATATTACATACATAGCTCACATTATACATTTCTCCGACAGTGCTCATCTAAGTCCTTTTATTATATAGAAATGCTTTTTATGTGCTGGTGGCTACAAGGAGGATTTTCCTTTCTTTACTCACCACCTTATTATGAGGGGGGGGGTGTCGGTGTTGCTATTGAATGAAATAAACATATTCCCAGTGTCTAGAGCGAGACAGGGAAATAGGGCCTGGTGGTGGTTAGAATTGAAAAGCTGTGCGAGTGTTTTAGATGAGATTTTGTGGATTAAAGTAGGAATCCAAATATTACTATAACTCTTTTTTAAAATGAGGAAACATATTCTAATTTCCAAGAAAAATAAACTTAGAAGGAAGATTTTGTGAAAACAACTTGTTCTTAGTTGAAGACTGTTTCTATATTAGGAAACAAAACACCATGGAGTATGTTGTAAGGTATTTAGTGCTTGTAAAATATAAGCTTAGGATTGACTTCAAATTATTAAAAAATTGCCCTTATTATTACATTAAGGATTAATAGCCTATGTGAAGAAATATTTTAAGTGTAGTTGAAAATTATATAATTAGTCTGTAAATCCTTTATTGTCTTTACCAAGTATGTATAAAATCTTTTTGAAATAAATCTAGTAAGAGCTGTTTAAGGATAATTTGGTATGATATTCTCAGGTTTACGATCAGAGATCTAGCTCAGTGATGTACTCTGAGTAAATGTTATGATTTACTGGCTAGATTATTATGTTTATAGTACTATTATACAAAGTCATAACTAAGTAAAATGAAGCCCCGTTTTCTCTAGATTGGTATGGAATGGCTTGCTGCATCAAAAAGGTACAAGTGCAAAAAATGATTCAGAGCACTATTTGAGGACTGAGTTTATGAAACCAAGTGCTTTTTATGTTAGCTGCTACAAGAAAAAGAACACTGTGATTCAAATTTTGTAGGTAGGTATCATCAGTATCATTTTAAATGTTAAGAAAACAAATGCTGAACACAATGTTTTCTTATCCAACATAAAACTTCCTGGATAACATCAAAAATGGGAAATCCTATTCCTCAACCTTCTGAATAATTTTATAAATATAGCATTAAACATTTGCATCAGGTTCTCAGTAAAATGCTTTCTTTGGTGTGGCCATGTGCCAGTAGCCAAGTGCCATGATGCTACTCAATCTCTGGCTCAAAGAAAGTGAGACCCTGAAAGAATAGAAGCAACTCTTCATTCTGTTGGCTAGAAAACTTGATTTATAATCCAATTTTGCCTAATGGCCCACTTAATGACTCAATTTTTTGCTATACTATGGCTGTCAGCTTAAGGGAATGTAAGATTTAGTTGGTGGTAATTAAAGGCTCTAGTTGTGCATGAACAATAATAACGCATTTGTACCTTATTAATATCTTAAAAAAAGACCTTTCCTATAGGCTTTTTGAAAATAAGATTTTAAATAAGGGGAAGGATGGATGCCTGGGTGGCTCAGATGGTTAAATGTCTGCCTTTGGCTCAGGTCATGGTCCTGGGGTCCTGGGATCGAGCCCACATCGGGCTCCCTGCTCACAGGGGGTCTACTTCTCCTTCTCCCCTACTACTCCCGAACTTGTGCCCCCTCTCTTAAATTAATAAATAAATCTTTTAAAAATAAAAGAGAAACACATTTACTGACTGCTTTCTTTCACTGGCATTATCTCTTAATCCACAATACTATTTTTCCTTTACTTTTTTACAAATGAAGAAACAAAAGTAGAGAGGTTAAATAACCTGGCTATTTCTAAAAATTGGTAAATATTGCTTTGTCTTTGCATGAACTTTGTCTTTCTCAAAGAACTTTTAGTTCTGTTTCTTCCTTTTCTTGTGAACTGAATTTTACCTCAGAAGAACCCTGTGAAGGTCTGTTTTATGAAGCATAGTTTTTTATTTATTTATTTTTATTTTTTAATGAAGCATAGTTTTACAGGTGAGGAAAATGAGGAAAGAAAGGTTAAGCAAATTTTAGTGGTATAACTTGAGATGGTAAGGAGTTCTCTTGATTTTTGCAAATGTAATGGATAGTAAAAATTTGAGTAAGAAGAAAAGTCACAGTATATTTTATTATGTCTCTCCAGATATGCTATTAGTGATAAGGATAATCTCACATTTGTTCTCAATTAGATTCTAGATAAAGATAGAAGGCCAAAGGGTGGGTAATAGGAGAAGATAGGGAAAAGAGGAGAAGTAAGTTTTTTCCTTAAAAAAGGGGGAAAGTTGGATTTATGGATTTTAAATAAACAACACACTGCAGCCACCAAGTAATTTCAGAAGTTTATTCAATTGACTTATTTAAACTTGCTTATAGCACAACTCACTACAATTCCCAAATATTGGATAACTGGTATAGTATAATTCTCAAATGCCAAAATGAGTAACAGTTACTGTAATGACAGAAATGCCAGATTCATTTGAGGTTTTTTTTTTTTTTTTTTCATTTGAGGTTTTTTTTTAATTTTCTTGCTTTTCTATAAGTGTAGCTCCTGGGCCAGCAGAGCCATACCACCTGGTAGCTTATCAGCAATGTGGATACCCAAGCCTATCCCACCCCTTCTGAAAACTATGCATTTAATAAGATGTAATGTGAGCCTATGAAGGTTTAACAAGTAATGCTGAGGCTGACTTTTGATCTAGGTTGATTGTTAAACTATATACTTACCTTCAAATACTGGGATCAGAATAGATATTACCAGTAGCATCCATTTAGTCCTGTAGAACTTGTGAATCAGGACTGTATACTTTTTTTTTTTTAAATGACAGGTGAAAATTTTTCTAAAATGAGAAAATTAAATTACACTGTAACTACATCATCATGTCTTAAAAATCTCTGGAATGCACAAGTAGGTGCCTATTAATCTTCTGTTTTGAGGCAAAAAGAAAAAAAGTAAAGGACTGTAGTTTACAATTAGTTATATTTCATGCCTTAATTAGTATATAATATGTGTTGTCAATTATGGTCACCCAACTACACTTTTCTTTTTCCTCAACAGATGGTAAGACCTGCTTCCAAAACCCGAATGCCTTTCTGCACCCTTATCTAAATACCTGACGTGGATCGATTTTCCCTATCAGTCTCCTTCGCCCATATTTGAGGGACATCACCAATGGATCAGATCACTCTTCTTGGTGCCAAGATGGAGCCTCACAATCCTTATTAATAAAGGTACCCATGACAAATCGATCTAAGTTTGCACACAAGATGGAACCTCTTATCAAATGTAGTTTTGCGTATTAAATAGTGTCCTGCAAATGCTAAGTTTTTCATCGGTACAAGCAATGAAAATTGTTGCAGAGGAAGTGAGAGTAGTTCGCTCTTGATTCAGATCATCTCTCATATTCTCAAAGCTCCTTTAGCAGTATTATTACCAGAGAGTCTTTAGTGACTATCCAACTTCATCAAATTTTAATCTGATACTACTGACAGCACAGAGCACAGGTCTTCTAAGTCTTGAAATAGGTCAGATATGAAGATAAATCAATCACTTTTTAGCTCTGTGACTTTGGTCACGTTACTTCTCATCCTCAACTATAATATGAGGTTAACATCATCTTTATTCAAAGAGTATTGAGGAAACTAAATTAGTTAATATGTGAATGTGACCCACTAAGTATCTAAGTTAGAGAAATTTCATAAATAAATGTCATCCTCTCTCACTTCCCTTTTCCTCTTAATGGTTTTCTTTTTTTTTTTTTTTTTCTGTGGTTTTCTTGGTAGACAAGGTGACATGTGTAAAGCAATTAAAATATTGACCAGTTTCTTGCAAGAGCAATAGCATCTCTTGCTATGCTGTCAATAATAAAAATGCAATTTACTGGGTAGTCTATACTTACTAGATATTTTTTGGTTGAAGCTCTTAGGCTTATAAAGATGTGAAAGAGTAAGAGGAACTGAGGACTGTGTCTTAACAGTATTTAATTTATTGATAGTGACGTATGTAAAAAGGAGTAACCAAAAACTTGGTAATGGTCCAATAACTATTTTTAGAAGTGTTGTTATAAAAAAATGATTCTCAAAGTACATCTATTGCACGATGTGAGAGATTGTGAACGGCAAAGTATTTATTTTTCTGAACCTGTAATAGAAGCATGGTTATAAGATAAGTGAATGCACATTGCAGTGGACATGTGCTATTCTCATAGGATGTTGATACCAGGGCCTAAAGATACCTCTCAGTGATGTTTCTCATAAGATCTATATAAAAATGAAAATGTATCAAAGCAATGTTTATTATAGCGTCGTCTTCAGTAAAAAAGGGAAACAAAGGCTTTCCAGAGAAAGGTGTACACTGACAGAACTTAATGCCTACATTGAGAATTACTGAAAATCGGAAACTTTTCAAGAAAGTCAAAGTTGAGCATGTTGAAATATTCAGAACCTTAGGAACACTGCTTTTTGACAGTGTGCTCTGCATTCAACTGCAGAATCTATGAAGATTCAAAAACTGTCACTCCATTTAATCAGAGTGTTCTCTTCTCTAAGGCATTCCTTAACAAATGATCCAGATAAAAATCAAGTTTTAAAAAACTTCTATCTTCATTTAGCCACAGTGAAGGCATAAGTGATAATTCTATTTATTGGCTTTTTTTTTTTTTTTTTTTTTGGTAGTACCATTCCAAGTGCTTTAAAATCAAGATTCCAAGGCAGAAACGGCTTTGCTGTTATATTTAGCATTTAATACTAGGGTGGCATTATTATATTAATAGCAGACTGAGAAATATTGTTTTTTTTATTCTTGAATTTGGTGATTCTTTGTACAAATTCTGATTCTTATGTTTTGTCTAATTTAGATTACCCTAGCTTCTACTGACTATAAAATGAACTGATTTTAGTTTGTGAATTTGTTTTTTTTAAATCAAGAAATAATTACCTACTGAAAGAATTCAGAAATGTGACTTAAGTTTGGGCACTTATAAAATGCATATATGAGAGTATTTAAAATGAACCTTCACAGTAATTAAGCTCAGTAGAAACACAAATTGTTGATAGTGATAGCTTAGAAATTGAAATCTTATTAAATAATATTATTTAATAATTATTATTACTGTACTTGATTAGTTTTAGGATTTTTCTTTTTTTTCCCCTTTGTTCTTTATTGGAAAATGTGTTTCTACATGATCAATACTTGTGAGAAATCACTACACAAGATCAACATATAATTTCTTGTTTCACTCTTAAGCTCATGCATATATTTATAATTTTATTTTCTTAAGTTTATTTTTCCTTATAAATTCATTAATCATCTATTGGATGGCTACTGTTTGACAGATACCAGGAGAAAATGGTTTCTTTTCGTCTCAGGTTTTAGCTGGCTTCTAATAAACTGGTGGCTCTAGGAAATGCTGCCCTTCTTAATATTTGGCAGCTTTTAGCTTCATCTGCATACAATTTAAATGTTTTAAAGTAAAATTAGCAATGTATAATTTTCTAAATTTACTTTTAATATGCCAAATGATGTTATTCTCAGACTAAGTTATGAAGATTTGTATAAGCCATTTAGAATGGTTCTCCAGACGATGCTTTCTTATTTTTAAAAGGTATTTATTTTATTTATTTAAGGGTATTATCTCTATTGGTAGTTTGTGGATACAGATCTATAGACTGATGTTATCACTGAGCTAATACATTCATATTGGAAATGAAATTTGTTTTTTTGAGAAATCTATATTATACTAGTAACTTTGCTTCATGTATAACCTATAATTGACTTTTATTTTTATTTATTTATATTTAATTCGCTGAGATCAAGACCAGAGCTGAGTTCAAGAGTTGGATGCTTAACTGACTGAGCCATTCAGGCACCCCTATAATCAACTCTTAAATTTAGGAATGAATGAAAGCATAGTTGATAGAGATGAAAGCCAGGTGTTGGTTGGAAATGGTTGCAGTTCATTTTAAAGTTCTTAAAATATTGCCCCTCTATATGTGTTTTGCTAATTTTTCAGTCGTGACATGTATTACTTCCACTTTGAGCAATAAACTGGTTACTATAAACACCAATTTTTATTTCCGTAAGGGAACATTGAGCTTTGTCAAAAACATCATTTTACCAATGATATTAGTTATATGTCACTAGATTATAAGCATAATTTATTTTGATATGTGAGCAAAAATTGACGTTTATAAACTGTGGTTTTCTGCTTTCTATCTTTGATAGTGTCTAATGTACACCACTTTCTTTCACAGATATAATTTTAAACACAATAATAACAGTGTAAGAATAAAAACCTGTATTATTCTATCATATTTCTTGGAATATCACGTACCATCAGATAGGTGCTTTTATTGAAATACAATTAGTAGTAATAAGGCTACATTTGGATGTCTCCTAGCCTGAACTCTTGAAGCCTCATCGGTCGCAATTTGTTTGGATGGTGCTATTTTTAGTGTGGTAGGCATATTTTAGCTTGTGTCAAAATACGCTTACTGCATTATCAGATATATGACGACACAGGGTAGGAATGTTGGATTAGTAGTTCATAATCAACACTTTGCTCATAGCTTACACAAAGACCACCTTCGTGATGGAAATAAAGAAGCTCACTTTTTTTTGCGCTTGAGTTCTCTCACTTCTGAAACTGGGATACTTGTGTTGTTTCTTTTACAGGAATAATTCAGATTTCCTTTTTTTTTTTTTCAATTAAGGGAAAACCAATTCCAAGGCTTATAATACTATAATAATAAGTAAAAAGAAATGCCAGCTTCCTTCTATATATATCTATAAAGCCTATTTCCAACAATTCCTTATTCTAGATCTTAAATTATATAATAACAAAGAAAAAAATTTAAAAGCCACTCTTTATTGCACATTTACAATATATTTGACAATCTCTGTGTTAAACAAATCACTAAATTAGTTACATTTTGGGCATGCATTGCTCTTTTGAACTACTGAAAATCAGCAAGTTTTTATTTCTTCAGGTGAGTAATCCTGCAAATAATGTATTTCTCTATTGGTGGGGATCGGTCTCAAGTTTTTTGCATTTACTATTCTGTTCATATAATAATTAAAAATGTTGCACTAATGCTATTATTAGGTCTGTATAAAGAATAGCCTGCTTTCTTCATAATAGAACAGGAAAGAAGTTGAGATAATTGGAAACCAAAACTGAATACACCCTGCTAGATTAGTTCCCAGAAAATGAAATTTATCTGTAATGCACATAATTTGCCTAAGAATAAGTGGTGATTGACTAATTATTTTTCAGCAAAGATACCATCTACCCAGATTATCATTTCATTCTGTATTTTTACTACTTTTAAGTGGAGGAAAAGCCTCAGTCTTTACAATTTCAGTACAAAAGTGGTATCATAACATTAGAGGCCATAAATCCTAAACCAGGAGGAATTGTGAAATTAATTATGAAATTAATACTGCATTGTTGCTAAGTGCTAGACAGACCAGCTCCTGAATAAACTTTAGTTTGTTACATGAAAAACATTAATAAATAAGTCCGTTATTCTCATACTTTCTATAAACACCAACAGTTTATATAATGCACCATTATAAAAACTTCAAAGCACATTTTATAAAGGTTTAATTGTAATTGTTATCTACATCATTTGTGATTGTTCAACTGTAGTAAGGTATGAAAATTCCTAAAACGGAAAGAAAAAATAGCAAAGAAAGCAGAACACAATGAATCCAATGACCCAGTTCACTGAATAAATATAGATGATCACCATATCCATGTCAAACCACCATCCACGGCTATCATCCTCAAAGTGCAGATAATCCATCCTATGTGCACCGTGTGGGAACTGCCTTCTTGTAACAGGAGCTGCATGTCTGTGGAAACCTAGAAAGATGCATGAACATATTATTTTAAAGCTCAGTGAATTAAGATACGTGCTCAAAAAGGAAGCTGCATTATGAACATTGGTACCATGAACCGAGCGTATCTTGATGTCACTGAGTGGTATGTTGTATTCCTGAGAGTTTTTTTCAATGATAACAAACTGTCAGAAGTCTCCTAGTTATGGGTTTCAAGGGCAGGAGCAGTAAAATTAACATAAAGTATGGGATATAGAGTCAGGAGACTATTTTTGTTCTGTCAGTTTCTTGGGCAAGTTATTGGATCTCTGGGTCTCTGATCGCTCATCGATGCCATCTGAATAATCACATTCGATCCTTACAAATTTTTAAATTATTTTCACATGAGAGCAATTTCTAAATTTAAACTTGATTCAGGTTGTATTGTCACAACTGCTTTTTTTTCTTTTTAACTTCTGATCACCAACTTAACCTTTTATCTCATTCCTTGAGAATTTGTTATTTGAGCAAAGTTCTATGAGAAAAATGTCCTCTCGTTTTTAGCATTGAGTAAACTGCATAGACAAAATGGTACACCTTTGAAGAAATTTACTTCTAATCTTTATAGATATTAAAGCATGGGCCTACTTGAGATTGGCGCATAAAAAGCAAATCTCAAAAGTAAAGTGATAATGTAGCAACACCCTTGAAAAAAATGCATGGGATTATTAGGGTGAATGTGGAATATTAGGGTAAGTAGAGATGCTGCCAATGGACTTTTGCAATGGACATAATTCTATTCCCAGTCTGATAATGATTCAGGTCTCCCTAGTTTTCACATACAGAAATAGTTTGTTCTCTGTTATATTCCATCACTTTGTGTATGAATTGGCTCTAGCTGATTTTTCATGCTCTTGACTGCTTTGCAGGGGATGTCAAGAGAGGCATGAGCTCTAAAACCAAAGCACTGCTTAAGAACATAGGGGAAGGAGAAGACCTTTCCAAGAACATGAGAGTACTGAAAGTGCCAATTAATATTTCATTAAAAGGTGGTTTTTTTTTTTTATAAAAACAAAAACAAAAAGCCCTCTTCGCATAGTAAAAGTCACTTCAGTGGTTGAAAGGAAATGAAGAAATGCAACCAGTCAGCCATTTCATTGGATTCCAAGTGCCAGCAAATCATAAGACCAACCAACCAACCATTGAACAAAAAAAGTACAAACATACCAAAAATCCCCTACTGTATCCTTTCGCCACCCAGGGCTCTGAAACTGAACTATGTGTACTACACAAGCCAAATGGAGCTGATGAGAGGTTTTTGATAAGGGGACTAATTATATCAGGAATTAAATGTAGTCAAGTAGTATTTAATAATGATAGGTGTGAGTTTGTGTCTCAGAGTATGTACTTGACAGTGCTTTTATGTTTTGGTACCAGAAAAACCACTGGCCTCAGCTAAGGGATTACATCAACTATACAGATAAAGGAATATCTAGTGGAAACACGACCATGGGATTCTTTCCAGGCAGTTGGTGGCTCTCTGAACTCAGTTTTTAGCTGAGGTATAAGAGCTGCCTTACTGAGTAAGGAAAGGAATACTCAGGGGGACTCTACAAAGGGTGCAACAGATCTTTACTGGGGGTGGGGTCCTAAATGCAGAGCATTTCTGGAAACCATAGAGCTGCCAAGACAGTCCAAGTGCTGAGTCCTGATTTTAGCTGATCAGGCCAAATGGCCATTTGCACTGCTTTGTGCTTATTTTGTGGAATTTTTTTTGTCCCTATGGTGAAGGTAGTCACCAGTCAGTGCCTGAGGGTGAATATCACCAAGACTGGACACAGCCTACAAGTCCCAAAGAGGATGTCCTGTAGACATTAGGATCCTGGTTCCTAATTCCCAGGCCAGGGTGACCAGAGGGTGATAGGAATATTTTGTGGGACCCTGGTGGTTGTACAGTTGGGTGAGGATATCCTTGCAGATCAAAGCCCCTGGGGCTTCACCCTAAAATGCTACTATTAACAACCTCCTAGCCATAGTTCCCCCAGCTTCCACTTGGACACCTTCTCTGACAGATTATTTTCTAGAGTGGTAGCTACTGTTTGTACAGAAGCTAGTGCGCCCTGCTAGCTAGCAGATATGTATGGCACAGTCCACCCATTGACAGTACAGGTTCCTGGACTTGAGACTCCTCTGGGGCAGCTGGCCTTGGACTCCAGTGTGGCTGCAGCCCCACACGCAGCTCTATGTACTGTGTGCAGAAGTGCCACCCCGAGGGTACAAAGGCCTTCCAAACACTCTGACACAGCCTACCTCCCGCCTTATTAAGGGAGCCATTCTTCCACATGGCTTCTCTAGACAAAGCTAAATCCCATTTGTCCTGAGGCCAACCTGGCTAGACATGTTTCGGACATTATAGCCCTCTATTTTCAGGCAGTGAAGTAAACCCTTCCACTCTCTCTCTACAGAAGCCATTGGTAGATTTATACATATAACAATCTGGAGGGACAGAGTAGGGCAGGAGACACATGGAGGGAATTTAGGACTAGATATATATATACCTACAGAGAGATAGAGACGATAGACCTATGGAGGTGAGTGTAAATAGAGATGGAGATACAGATGTATTTGTGTATATATATCTCACTGGCAAATATGGAATTTTTTTTCTTCCTTGTAAACTGTGAACACATATGCTTTGAAAACATACATACATGTGGACCTTAAGTGAGGAAATCCAAAATCTCTCATCTCCCAGGGTGCCTGCCCAGAAGTGAGCCGGCTGATATTTTGAAGCAGAATATATATATATATATATATATAGGCATCCACCTTGAAAAAAAGTGATAATTCTTTTATGACTAATGGATATATTTCTAAGAAATATTACATCTCCTTGTGAAATACTGTTCTTTTGCTTTGTAATAAGTACATGTTTGTTATTTAGAGCTTGAGTATAAGCTTGCCCAATGGCAACCTCTTTTTGTTGGCTGACCAATATATAGTTTCAAAGGTTTCTAAAAATAATCAATTTTCAAAGGACTGATAATCTGGTCATAATCTTTGGTTTTGGCTTGATAATGCCCACTTTAAGTACTTTTGTGCTTATTAGTGTTAGTGAGGGGGTACAATACAATAAACAATGGGAAAGCTATAATTTTGGTAGCTGCTAGTAACTCTGGTGATAAAGGTTCTGTGAGGCTCAAGCTTGAGGCAGATTCTGGTTCATCTATTGTAATAATAGAATATTATTAATTCTATTATTAATAATAGAATATTAAATATTAGGCTCTAAGATCAGGCTGCTTATTTTGATGGCAGGATGGTAGTCACTCACTTGGGTAGTATGGTTCCTTAAGGTCAAACTTCTTTGAACAAGGACAATTCTAGATGATTGTTTATGTATTTTATATTTTAAAATAAAAGTTATACATATTTAAGGGATAAAACATTATAAATATATATATATATTTATATATATATATATTAGTTATAGTCAAGTTAATATATCCATTTCTCCACATAATTACCCTTTTGTTGTTGTGAGAGCACCTAAAATCTCTTGGCAGATTTCCAGTATCTCTTTTCAGGTGTACGGTCTGCAAATATTTTGTCCTCATATGTAGGTTGCCTTTTCGTATGGAGAAGCTTTTTAGTTTGAAATAATCTCACTAAATGTTTATTTTTTACCTTCTTGCTTGAGTTGTGGTCATATCCAAAAAATTGTTATCAAAGCTGAATGTCAGGGAATTTACCCTCAGTGTTTTCTGGCAGACTTCTATGGTTCTTAAATCTATTTTGCATAGATTTTTGTGTATAGTACAAGATAGGGGCCAGTTTCATTCCTTTGTTGCATATGGCAATGCAGTTTTCCCAGGAGCATTTATTAAAGAGACCATTGTTTCCTCATTGTGTATTCTTGGCACCCTTACTGAAAGTAAGTTGATGGTATATGTGTCTGTTTTTATGCCAGGACCATGTTGTTTTGATTACTACAGGTTTGCAATATAATCTGAAATCAGGAAATGTGATGCCTTTGTTTTTTGTCTCAAGATTCCTTTGCTGTTTGGGGTCCTTTGTGTCCATGTGAATTTTAGGATTGTTTTTTCTATTTTTGTAAAAATGCCATTGGTGTTTTAATAGGGATTATGTTGAATCTTTTATTGCTTTGGGTAGTATGGACATCTTATTAATTTTTGTAGTCAATGAAAATGCAATAGCTTTCCAATAGTTGTCTTTTTCAATTACTTTCATCAGTATTTTATAATTCTCAGTCTTTGTAAATTATATTTACTTGTATTATGTAGATTTAAAACATGAAATTAAAAAGGATGAGATAAAGGGGAAATGATATTTTAGAAGAAATTAGAGGGCCATACTTCAAATAGGTTTTTAATAATTTAAATTGTTTTTGGCTGACTTCCTATCACATTTTATTTTTTAATTATTAATTTTTATAGCTTACATAATGTTTACACTAGGATGATGTTTCTTCCCTTCTTTTTTTTTTGTTTGCCTTATTAGTATTCTCTCTCATGTGATTTCTTTACAGAATATTTAAGTCTCTTGTGTACTTTGTGCTGCTAGTTTATCTAAAACTAGAGAGTATAATGTAAAATCCATTTAACTGAGCATATGCCAACTTTCACATATTGTAACACATACAAAACACACAAATGAAGTCAGCCCTTCTATGTTATTAGACTCCCAGTTTTCCTCAGCCAAAATTGTGTGCCCTCATAACATGTAAGAATGCCACTGTTAGTCTTCACTCAATATTAGTAAAGCTTAGATAAACAGAATATACTTTTTTATGTTCTTTTCTCACATTCCAGTAGATTGCTTTGTATCCAACTTGGGGGTGTTCTTTTTTGGGGACTGTATTAAGGGGATTTCAATCCCAATAGCTTAAGATGATCGAAGCACCAAGTGCTTATTTTAAGAGAAAAAAAAGGCCTTTCTGTTGGTGTAGGAGAGAAGTGGGAAGAGTTTTTGTCACTTTCAAAAATTAACTTTACACATAAACACAAATATTCCCAAAATAGTTGATACTCCTTTTCAAATCTTCTTCACAAATCACAAATAGTGGCTGGAGAAAAGGTAACCTTGTTATTGGAAATTAGTATTATATAAAAAAGTGATTTTTCTGACCTAAAGGATTATTTATAAACCTTAGATTTTTCAGATTCAAGTTTCAGTTGCTTGGGTCAAAGGAATAATGGTATTGATGGAATAGCCATAGAAAAAAGTCGAGCAAAAGAAAAAAGAAAGAAAAAAAGTAGAGCTAAGAGAAGAAGGAATGGCACAAAAGATAAAGCATTATGAGTAGCAAGATCATATATGCTGGTTTCCTCAGGACAATCTCAGTTTACCTTTGTTAGCCTGGTATAATGACTAGTAGTGCCCTTCTAATTCTAAAAGTCTCCTCATTCTTGCTTATTTTCAGCTTTGAACACCAGAAAGTGATGGTGACCCAGGATGGCTCAGGCAACAAGTTTTTATAGGTAAGGTGGATAATGATCATTGCTTGTTTAATATTTATTAATTTTTTTTCTTTTGTGAGAGAGAGAGGGAGAGTGGAGTGTGGGGGGCGGTCAGAGGAAGAGAGAAAATCTTAAGCATGATCCATGCCCAGGGTGGATCCTCAGCTGCTTAACCAACTGAGCTACCCAGGTGGCTTAATTTTTTTCTAAGTGGGGAGTTAGTAGGTTTTTGTAACAATTTTGGAATTTCTAAAGCTATAAATTGGATGGGATGATTGCAATTTCTTAATCAAAATCTGACAAAAGGAAAATCACCTCTTAGATACTTTACTTGGTAAGTATTAGATAACTGACATGAGGAAAATTGCCAGAATACTAACCAGTGATTAATTCTAGTAATCGGTGACTGATTCCACTGTAAAATGATCACACTGAAAGGATCTAATTCATTGGGCTATCCTGAGGATTAGATGAATTAACACATACAAAGCACAGGCCTGGTCCATTATAAAGATTCAGTGAATGTTAGAGTTTTCTTCTTATATTATCATTAGTATTGTTGTTAATATGAGGAAGAAGCTACCTTTTCTTGCCAGAGCTTGTTCTTTGTATTATGTCTATATTTTCTGAACAAATCAATGAGTTGACCATTGATGATTCAAACAAAATGGTTTCTAAATGTTTATTTAAAGTGTGAGTTGATTTCTTCAAGGCAGTGGCTAGCTTTAAGTAGATGGTCAGGGTATCAGATACTGAATCTATGAGATCTATTCAATATTTACAGAGAATATATTTACTATCTGTTAGTGGCTGAGGATTTAAAGATATTCTAAGACATAGAATTTCTTGAAACAGGAACGGAGTCTGGAACAATATTTCTCAATGTTTTTTAAAAAATTAGCAACCCCATAAGGGGAAAATAAGGTAAATTTGAGTATTCTAATCAATAAATGAACTTAAACCTGGTTTCTTCCTAATGAGAAAAAATAAATAGGAAGGAATAAGATTTTGTCAGGTAGAGTTAAGCTTTTGAGGGCCACAAACCAACATACTATCTAGGATTTTTGGTGGCTCCCCAAACCAATCTTTGCCCTCATTTAAAACGCATGGCCTGGGAGATAGTATGCCTAAAACTATCATAATAGTCGATGTATATATTATAATATGGGCAACTACTTTATTCCAAGAGAATTTGGATTGGAATTAATGGAATGAAAGCTTCTGCACCAGGAATTCACTTTCATATGGACTTAACCTCAACCTACTATGGATGACAAACTAATAATAATTAGTCTGGCATTCAGATATGGTTTAAAAAGTATCTAATAATATTATAATATTAGTACCTTCTAACTATGCTATTTTAAAGTAAAGAACACAGTAAAGGGCAGCCCGGGTGGCTCAGCAGGTTTAGCACCAACTTCAGCCCAGGGTGTGATCCTGGAGACCCAGGATCGAGTCCCACGTCAGGCTCCCTGCATGGAACCTGCTTCTCTCTGCCTCTCTCTCTCTCTCTCTTCTCTCTCTCTCTCTCTCTGTGTCTCTCATAAATAAATAAAACATTTTAAAAAAGAACACAATAAAAACAAACTTCATACTCTTTTTTCCCCCAACATATTATGGTGGGGGAAAAAAAAGCACAGTGCAGGGAAAATCATTCTCATCAAGAGATCGGAAAATTTGGATTCTGTGCCAATATTAAACATAACCATTTGGTCAGTCAAAATAGTTTCTCTGTATCTTGCAAGATGTTCATATGGTTTTCTTCTTTAATCTGCTAATGTGGTGGATTCGCACAGATTTTTAAAAATGTTGGATAATTAAAATCTATTGAAGTGATGGATCAAAGTGATAGATTTTCCAATATTTTACCAAGCCTTCATACCTAGAATAAATTCCATGTGTTCATGATACTCGTTCTCATATACTGATGAATTCAGCTTTATAAATTTTACATGGAATTTTTATTCCTATGTTTGTAAGGAAGATTGGTGTATAATTTTCTGTTTAATGTTATTTTTTCCCTGGTTCACCATGATTTTATTGGCTTTATAAAATATGTTGGCAAATAGGTGACAGTTCTACATGGGTATCTGCATATCTTGCAAACAAAAGTAATGACTGCCTCTGTTCTGTACTATTTTTTTTGAAAGATATTCTTATAGCACATAGTCTTAGTAGGCATGATGTCCCCTTCTGGGAAGGTTTGATTGTAGCCTTAGAACATAGTATATTTAAAGCTGTTATAAAAGAATGAATTTGGGGACCTGGATGGCTCAGATGTTGAGCATCTGACTCTTGATTTCAGCTCAGGTCACGATCTCACTGTCATGAGATCAAGGCCTGCATTGGGCTCTGGGATGAGTATGTAGACTGGTTAGGATATTCTTTCTCTCTCTTGTCCCCACCCCCCACTTGTGTGCTCTCTCTCTCTCTAAAAAATAATAACAATAAAATATAATTGAATTTTATAAGCTCAGAGCTCTCCATGTAACATACCCCACTGTGTGTAGATATCACCTGGCCTATCTGTAACATCCTATGAGAAAGGCTCAGGTATCTATCACCAACTGGGCTGTTTTGGCTATTGCTCTAAGTAACAGACTGTCCTTTGTTTCTGGTCCAGGAAAATCTTACACTTTTTGCAAGCATCCAGGAAAGTGGAAGACTAATTTGTTAGCTTGCAAATAGGGTAAATCTCAGACCCTGTCCTTTTTACTCTCTGACACAATATGCATAAAATTAAAATCCCTTATGCTTTGCTAAATCTAGCCTGTAAAACTATTTGAGCCTGTTGTCTTTTTAGATATGGGGGTAAATTTTTAAATACCAACAACTATTTATGTTGTATCAATTTCTTTATTAATTGCTGGTCTATTCATGTTTTATAAGTTTTTCCTTGAGTTGATTTTGGAATTTTTATACATTATTCATTCTATGAAGATTTTCAAACACATTGGACTAAAACTTGCATAATTGTGGTACATTTAGGGCTCTGCACAAATGATCTGATCTCCTGATTTATTTTGCACTTCCCTGTCCCTTAGAAATTTAAGCATGGCCATGAGACTTAACCTATGAAAATGATTGTTTGAAGAAAATATTGTCCGTTGCTTCTGGGTATAGCATTTATCAATTTGAGAGGCTATAGTAGTCTTTTTTCATCTTCCTCAGTAACCACCAATATACCAGACAGAGATTGCTCAGTCAGCTTCAGTCATAAAGCTTACGACAATGTGGAGCAGAGTACTCAGGAGTCAAAGGAAAATTATTTTAACATTACTTTGTGATTCTCAATCAGAATTCACAGTGATCTATATAACTATTAAAGGAAAGGGTGATAACTCCAAAAGTTGAATCTGACTTGTTTTTTCTTTTTTTTCTTTTTTCTTCATACAGGGAAGTGCTCTTGGAGAAATTTCATTGTGTGAAATTATAGTGAGAAAGGACTGTGAAGAAAATCTCCAAGTCACCATCAGGTTGAGAAAGGATATAAAGAAGAACCAGCATTTTAGAATCTCAAACAGGTACTTCTGCCACTTTATAAAATCTAATTTATAGAAACTATTTTACTTCAGAAGGATTTTTCTCATATCCTAGAAGATAAAGGCTCTCAATCCCTGCACCCTCCATATGGTTCAATTTTATGTTCACCATCAAAGACCATAAAGTAAGTTCCTATTTTTTTTAAAGATTTTATTTATTTATTCATGAGAGACACACAGAGAGGGAGAGAGAGAGAGGCAGAGACACAGGCAGACAGAGAAGCAGGCTCCATGCAGGGAGCCCAACGTGGGACTCAATCCCAGGACTCCAGGATCACACCCTGGGCCGAAGGCAGGCGCTAAACCTCTGAGCCACCCAGGGATCCCCAGGTTCCATTATTTTGAAGACTCTTTCAGAGCCATAAAGATTGTGAACAATTATCTCATACATTTTTTTCAATTGTAGCAACTTTCAGAGTGCTTATACTGGGTACTAAATGTGTTTGTTGAATGGATGGATGAGTGAGTGCCTGTATATAAGGAAAGATATTAGAAATATAATGAATAATTAGCCTTTGAGGATGTCTCAAATCAGGCCTCCCAAATATATTTTTAGCAGGAATGGATTATTATTATGAATGTATTTAAGATGCATTTTGTAGTTCTTAAGAAAAAATATTCTTTAGAGGTTAGCTTAGAGAACTTTGAAGTTTGTATTAAAAGGGAAAGAACTCTCAGTCATATGCTAAGCACTGGATAAAACCCTCAGGTATATCATTGAGCAAGATGGACATACTTACTATCTGCATGCTCAGGGCTTTAAAATGTGGTGGAATGAACAACAATGATAGAATACTATTAGTTGATTCTTATTTTACAGTCATGGCAGTAAGCATACAATTTATCAACATTTTATAAATAAGGGAATTCTGACTAAGGGAGGTAAAGTAACTTGTATTAATATTTGAACCTAGTTCCTTCTCTCTCACCAGGGGATGGTTTGATTCCCAGTTCTGCTAGTTGAACACTAGGTGATCCTGAGAAAGTTACTTCACCTTTCTTACTCAGTTTCTGGAGATGATGAATGAGGATAATAAGATACCTTCCAGCCTTACCCATCCTACATCTTACATGTAGCTAGATGCTTTAAAAAAAAAAAAGGAGGCATGTGATATCCTTCATGTGTGATGGGACAGACAAAAGGTTGAAGCATGGTATTTTATTGCTGTCTTTTTCATATTACATAAGACATTTATAGTGCCAAGTTGATTGATATAAGTAGGCCTTAGCAGAGGTGGAGTGATATTTTTACAGTCAAAAGTAGGTATAGAGTCACCCTGTTAATAGACTTGAAAAGCTAATACAAAATGGATTTTAAATGTCATCTTTATCTCCTGTATTTTTAGGATACCAGAATCAATTGTATAAATCCTGCAAAATTAATTTTTTCTAATGAATATGTTAAAATATGTGTGGATTACTTATAATTCTGTAACATCAGTTTAATTTTCAATATATAGTTGACCCATGAACAACATGGATTTGAGCTGTGCAGGCTCACTTAGAAGTGGATTTTTTTAAAAGATTTATTATTTGAGAGAGAGGGAGGGAGAGAGAGAACAGGGGGAGAGGCAGAGGGAGAGGGAAAGAATTTTAAGCAGACTCCCTGCTGAGCATGGAGCCTGATGTATGTAGGGCTTGATCTCATGACCCTGATCATGACCTGAGCTGCAATTAAGAGTTGGATGCTTAACCCACTGACCCACGCAGGTGCCCCACAAGTGGATTTATTTTTCAATGAATATATATACAGTAATGTAAATGTATTTTTTTTTTTTAATTTTTTTTAAATGTATTTTCTTTTCCCTATGATTTTCTTAACATTTTCTCTTGCTTTCTTTATAGTAAAAATACAGTAGATAATACATATACAAAATATGTGTTAATAGACTGTACCTTATCAGCAAGCCTTCTGCTCAACAGTTGGTTTTTAGTAATCTTGGAGGAGTCAAAATTTAAGTATATATTTTCAACTATGTGGGGATGTTGGCAACCTTAACATCTGTGTTGTTCATGGGTCAACTGTAGTTTATAAAGTTATCAGACAAAATCATAAAAATTTATAATGTTTTGTTTTTGTTAATCAAATACCATGGTTTTTAAAAAGAAATGGTTTTCTTAAAAAATTTTTTTTTTTATCCTGGCAAAAAATACACAGCACAAAATTTGCCATTTTGGCCATTTTTTTAGTATACAATTCAATCGCATTAAAGTTGTGCCACCATCATCACAAAGAGAAACTCCGTAGCCATCAAAGAATAACTTCTCTATTTCCCACTCTTCTCAGTACCTGATAACCTCTAATCTACTTTCTGTTTCAATGAATTTTTCTACGTATCTCATATGAGTGAGATCATAAATTCATTTCTTTTCATGGCTAAATAATATTCCATTTATGTATGTACCACATTTATTTATTCATTGATTTGTATGGATACTTGGATTACTTCCATTTTTTGACTATGATGAATAATGCTGCAGTAAACAGTAGGCTACAAGTATCTCTTTGAATCCCTGTTTTCAGTTCTTTTGGATATATATTCAGGGGCAGATCTGCAAAATCATGGGAGTTCTAGATTTAGCATTTGAGAAAACTCCAAAGTGTTTTTGCAGTGGGATGCATCATTTTACATCCTTACCAGCAATTTTTGAGGATTCCTACTTTACCACAATTCTTGTCAACACGTTTTGTGCTCTGTTAAATTTTTTTTATTGTAGCTATTCTAATAGGTGTGATCTCATTATGGTTATCATTTGCATTCATTCCCTTAGTGACTAATGATGTGGAACTTCTTTTAATATACTTATGGCTATTTGTATAGTTTTGGAGAAATGTCTACTCAAGTCTGCAGCCCATTTTTAATTCAGTTGTCTTCTTATTGAGTTCTTGATATATTTTAGGTATTAACCTCTTATGAAATATGATTTGTAAATATTTTCTATTATGTAGGCTGCATTTAATGAAGTTCAACTAATTTTTTAGTGTTCGTGCTTTTGGTGTCATATCTAAGAATCCAGTGATCATGAAGATTTACCCCTATATTTTCTTCTAAGAGTTCTATGGTTTACTGTCAGAATGGCTAAACTTAACAACACAAGAAACAACAGGTGCTGGTGAAAATGCAGAGAAATGGGAACTCTCTTGCCCTGTTGGTGCGGATGCAAACCTGGGCAGCCACTCTGGAGGACAGTATGGAGGGAGAACAGAATAGAGGTTCCTCAAAAAGTTAAAAATAGGACTACCCTATGATCCAGCAATTGGACTACTAGGTATTTACCCAAAGGATACAAAAATACTGATTCAAAGCAGCACATGCACCTCAATGTTTATAGCAGCAATTCCCACAATAGCCAAACTATGGAAAGAGCCTATATGCCCATTGACAGATGAATGGATAGAGAAGATGTGGATGGATAAAGAAAACATTATATATAAAATGTTTCCATTATATATATATATATTCCATTATATATATTATATATATAATGGAAAATTAGCAATCAAAAAGAATCAAGTCTTGCCATTTGCAATGACATAGATGGAGCTAGAATGTATTATGTTAAGCAGAATAAGTCAGAGAAAGACAAATACCATATGATCTCACCCATATTTGGAATTTAAGAAAGAAAACAGTTGAACATATGGGAATGGGGAAAACAAAGGGAAGAGAGAATAAACTGAGGGTTGATAGTGGTGGGTGGGGGATGGGCTAGATGGGTAATGGGTATTAAAGAGGGTGTTGTGATGAGACTGGGTGTTGTAAGTGATAAATCACTGGATTTTCTTCCCGAAACCAACACTGCACGTATGTTAAGTATAATTTAATTAAGAACGATGAACTAGTAACCTCATTATTTTTTGTTCTTTGTGAACTCTTAGGACATACCACATAAGCAATGTAGAATAAAATAACTTGAAAGCATAATATGTATTACTGAGTGAACTCAAAATTTCTAATCATTTAGTCAGTCTCTTTCAATTCTGTTTGGTATATTTTGGGAAATTATCCTTATAGTCTTTCATCTTCCCAGACCAGAAACAAGTAATGAGAGAAAAAGCAGTCCCTGTGCTATATGTTATTGTTTTCTCTCTTTTGTATTTTAGGAAAAAGGTTATTTAAATGTGATAATGAAAAAATAATGGGATAGAAGCTAAATGTTTTCAGATGATCAGATTCTACTATAAAATCTCCCTTTATATATAACCTTGTATTGTATCTAGTATACCTATAAAATATATTCTGCTATTTCAATACCAGTACAGTTGTGAAGTTTTTCTGTTTTAAGTATCTCAAGCTGCTCTGGTTAACTGTAACACAAGCCTAATGCTCGTAAGGTAAAAATTTGAAGTTTTAATCTGTTCAGGCATTTGAAAGTTCTCAATGGTAAATTATAAATCTGGAAACATGAAAATGTTTTCACATTATCCTTAACATTAAATTACATAAAATTAACATAATTTTAATGAGCTCATACTTTAGTAGCTGTCAAAATTTGTTGGTATACATCTCATTTCATATTCATCTATTTTAAGCCATAATAAGTCCTTTTACTTCATGTGCACTGCAAAAATAAAAGACACAGCTACACCTATGGTACAGTAAATCATAGCAATATTTGTGCCAGAGGGTAAGAGCTGGAACTTCCAAATGTATCTTCAGATTATTAGCATACTCTTCATGTCCCCTGAAACAAATTGGGACTTCCTTAGATACTTGTTACTTTTTATTTCTTTTTTAGAATTTGTTTGCTCTTTTGAGACTACCTTGATAGCCAATTCAATCCAATTTCCTCTTTTGACAGATACATTTTTTTACATTTTTTATATTTTACATATATAAAGTACAGATAAACAAATACTTAGTGCTTTGGATACAATATGGAAGTACTAAACCATTTCATGGCCTCCCCAAACGTCACAGCATTTTTCTTAAGGAAGTGTTCTCAAAATACTGGGCTACACTCTTATTTGTGCAATTACTTGCAGATTTCTTAAATTTGCAGTATAGTTTCAGTGAAGTTTTGTATATACTATCCAAAACAAATGGACAACTGCCATGCACTATTAAACTATTACTACACTGTGCCAGAGTTCATTTCATTTCAGTAAAACAAACACCATCTCTGTTATTTATAGCATTGCATTCCATCTAATTAATCTACTCTTCATAATATTATGAATATGTTACTTCCCGGAAGTCAGAAAATTAAATAAAAGGAACTTTTTAGGTATCTTCCCATTCCGAATCCACAATTCTGTACTGCTATATAGCTACAAGTCCTAGTAGCTTCTAGAGTAACGTACCTCAACTTTGGTACTTTGCACATTGGAATCTCTAGGGGATCTTTAAATACTGATGTTTGATTCATCTCCAGAGATTCTGATTTAATTGATCTGGGATATGGCCAGGGCACCAGGCTTCATTTAAGGTCACAGTGTGAAATAACAGAAATTGACTCCTAGAAACTTTTGCTTCAAAAAACAAAATAAAACTTTAGCTCTTTTCTTCCTTCATCCAAAAAAAAATTATTTTTCATCTGTCAAAGTCAGTTGAGGACCTGGAAATTTTCTGAGATGAGAAGTTCTGTTTCATAATAATGGTCTTATTATGTAGTTGCTCTATTTTAGGAAGCCCAATTCCTGAAATTCTGGATTAAGATTATGAATACTGATGATTATCTCTCTCGGAAGTTCTTTATCTTTTTATTAGTATGATCAAGCTAAATGCTCACCTGACTGATTAGAATGAGTATGAGTAGACTACATTTTACTTTCTGGGATAGTGTATAGGATACATAATGTAAACCAAATTCCCTAGAAGCTGGTTATGTCACTTTGAAAACAGTATTTTTACTATGCAAATTAAAAAAATTTTATTTTAGACTAACAAAAATCCTGAAGATTTATATATACTTATATGAGGAAATGCAAACTGTTTATAATTTGTTCTGTTTTGCATCTGTCATGACAGGTGGTATGAATGCTTTTGGTTGGATATGCCCTATTTTAAACAGAAATTCTAGTTTTCAAATCTTTCACATCTGAGCACTAAGTGTAATTTCATTAAGAAATCATTGAGAATATAGATTCCAGCTCTTCAATCCATCTATAAAATATTTTATTTAAATGAGCACTTCCATGTTACTTTATTTTTCTCTTGTAATAATATTAAGGTTATTATGGTGCTTTCTAATAAAGTTATGTGTGGAGGCATAAGTATCCAAGAGGCATGAAATACTCCTGTGGATAATTATCTTTCTCATTGTAGAGATTGTCCTAAGGGTCAAGTAGCCACACCTGTACGTCTAAGCTCTATTTATCATGAAAAGAAACAAGATATGGAATGACTATATACATTCACTTATGCTGTGCACTGCAGAATTCCAGAAAGCACCCTTCTAAAACACAGCTATAGAAAAGGTGCGTCCTGGTGTTTTGAACTGTGGCATTCCTGGCTTCAAAGTCCTGACTGCTTTTACAAGACTCTAGGAGGTAAACTCAGGTAGATAATCCTCTGTGAATCCTCTGTGAATCCCTTCAGGGGGTACAAACTGAGGAAAAGTAAGCTATGCCATGTAAACTATATTATCTAGATTCTGATGAACGGATCACTAACTAAACGAGATATAAAACACTGCTTCATTAATACAATCACCAGGTAATTTCATCAATCTGGGGTTATAGTAGACTGGTTTAAAGAATGGGGGCAGCCCGGGTGGCTCAGGGGTTTAGTGCCGCCTTCAGCCCAGGGCATGATCCTGTAGTCCCGGGATCGAGTCTCAATTCGGGCTCCCTGCATGGAGCCTGCTTCTCCCTTGCCTGTGTCTCTGCCTCTCTCTCTCTCTGTGTCCCTCATGAATACATAAATAAAGTCTTAAAAAAAAAAAAAAGAATAATTGGCTGCTTGCTTCTTCCTCTGGTCTTCAATTTGGGATCTGTATGTAGAGTGAGAAGCAGAACTAAGGCGACAGACTGAACTCTCAGTTTACTTCATCAGCTCAGTTGCACGGATGAAGTAGATAGAACTCAGAGAAGTATAGCAGATTTGTATCACTCAACCTATGAAAGGTAGACAGAATAAGAATAGTGGATTGGCTGAGAAAGGTCCTTGTTGGTTTCAGAGATAGAATGCAAGGGCACCCCTTGTATTTGAGTTCAGAAAGTAGAAGCAGGAGGAAAACAAGGTGCCAGCCCAAGGCCATGACTGTGAACAGAGGCTTGAGCCTCTAATAACATAGGACTCAGTGACTGACAATTCCCAGTCTTTTTTTTTTTTTGTAACTTCCATTTTTTATTGACATTGTCTACTCTTTTACCTATGTTGCCCATCTTTTTCTCTTTTCATTAGCATTTGTTTAAATAGTTATTTTATTTATATTTTTAATTTTTTTTTATTTTTTATAATTTTTAAAGTTATTTTAAAGTCCTATCTGATAACTCCAACATCTAGATCACTGAGGATCTTCTATTTTCTGCTTCTTCTCTTGCTTATTGATCACATTTTCCTAACCTTCTCTTATCTGATAATTTTGTATTGTATCAATGATTCATGCAGATTGAAGTAGATATTATTTCCTCCCAAGATGGTTGACCCTTTCTTTTGTCAGGCAGAGAGGGTGAGAGGCTGATCACCTGAACCCAATAATTAATAAGCTGAGGTAGAGGTGAAGTTAGATTGCAGCTTTCACTAGACTCAATCTACCTCTGATTTCAAATGGCTTAAGGATGTGGCCTATCCTGTGTTTTTTGCACTCCTTTAATGGGACGTTATCTCCTAAGCTCATGGATTTCACTGTGGGACCACAGGAAATTTGTACTATTGTTTTCCAGGCCTTGATCTCTTGAACATGGTTCTTTGGGTTTTTAGTTAAGAGTTTTGTAAATGTTAAGAGGTTGTAAATGGAACTCTATCCTTTCATCCTACAAAGTTTAAAATAAGGGAAATGTCAGATTTCTGCAGAAGATGATGGAGTAGGAGGATCCTAAGCTCGCCTCATCCCACAAATGCAACTAGCTAACACCCACATTAGTGTAAATAACTCAGAAAATGACCTGAGGACTGGCAGCACAGGCTCTCCACAGCTAAATGTAAAGAAGAGGCCACATCAAAGAAGGTAGGAAGGGTGGAGACATGGTAGAAAGCTAAGTAGACCCATGGGGCTGTCTGTAGGAGGGATGGATGCTGCAGACTCGGAGAGTGAAGAGAAACAGATCCTCACACCAGATACCCCAGATATGGGGAACCTGTATTGGGAGAACAAATCCCTACAAAATTTTGCTTTGAAAACCAGAGGGGCATAATTTTGTGAATTTTTATAACCCGTGGTGGTTTAACACCTGGGACTTTAAAAATCAGTGGGCTCAGCTCTTGGAGATTGGGAGGGCTAGAGGAAAATGAATCCTCACCCTTAAAGAGACAGCAAAACAAACAACCCCACTGAGATACAGCATAGAAGCAGCAGTTTGAAAAACACGTGGGGTGTATGTGAAGGAGGTTTGTTTACTAAACTCAGAGAAGGTGGTGGAGGGGCAGGGATCTTTGGGAAACTTCTCCAAGAACAAAAGACCTGGTAGGTGCTGTTTCCCTTCCCCAGCCTAGATACACTGACACATTTGGGAACCCCACAATGCCAACATTCTCCACCTACCTTACTTACAGGGTGGCCCGCTGCTATGCATGTGTGCAGATCCACCCCCTCCAACCCAGCTGGCCTCAGCAGGAGGTCTGGGCAACTGCAGGTTCCCTCCTATAGCAAACTATGCTGGGACTGTATACCCTTCCCCGCCCTCTCCTGGAGATTTTCCCCCTCCAGCCTTGCCAGAGGAGTTTGCTAAAGCAACTCCAAATCCTGTCCCACAACAGACATGCACAAACCTCATTAACAGCATAGGCCCCATCCCTGTGTTCTCCTGAGGATTTGCCTCCTTTCATACTCCCATGGCCAGAGCACATCCAGGGCACATCTACAAACCTGGAAGTAAGAAAGCAGCCCTGCCAGAAGCCAGCACTACTCCAGTGACTCCTGCCATGAGGAAAAGGGAAGACAACCACACATACCAGTTTGTGGCTCCAGCAGGGGGTTGGGGACAGACATCTGGTCAGATTGCAGGTCCCACCAACCAATGGAAGCTTCTTAGAGGACAATACAAGGAAAGCACTCTGCAGTTGGGTGCTACCCTATCTCTGGTAAACATGTGCTCTGACTCAGCTAAAGCCCAAAGTGGCCACCAGATTAGCTCACTAACAACACAAGGATCAAACACTGCCCAAAACAGGCAAAGAGAACTATTGCACATGAAAGGCAATGGCTCCTGACCCACAACACTGGGACACACCCAACACACACAGGAGACACTGCACTGTAGGACACTGTAGGACTTCTTCTCCATAAGACCACTACTTATAAGAGCAGAAGTTGTAGTTGACTTTCCTAACACACACACAAAAAACAAATACAGATAATTAAAGTGAGAAGGCAGAGGAATATGTTGGAAATGAACGAACAGGACAAAACCATAGCAACAGAACTAAATAAAACAGAGATGCGTAATATGTCCGAGAATTTAAAGTAATGGTCATAAAGATACTCACTGGACTAAAGACAAGAGTGGAGAATGTCAATGAGGCCCTAAGTAAAAAGAGAACAAAAAAGAACCAATCAGAGATGAAGAACTCAATAATTGAAATTAAAAACATACTAGATAAAATAGTGGATTAGAGGAAGCAGCAGAATGGCTAAGTGACCTCAAGGAAGAATAAAGGAAAGAAATCAAGCTGAATAGGAGACAACAACAACAAAAATAGCATAGGGAACACAGTGTATCATCAAACATAATAACATTCACATTATAGCGATCTCCTAAGGAGAAGAGAGAGAAAAGGGGGCAGAAAATTCATCTGAAGACATGAATCTAGCGAAATAAACAGAAATTAACCCATGAAGTTCTACATCGGGACACATAGTAATTAAAGTAGCAATAAGTAGTGATCAGGAGAGATTCTTAAAGCAGCAAGAGAAAATACAATAGTTACATATAAGGGAAAGCCCAGAAGACACAGAGAAATTTTTCAGCAGAAACTCTCCAAGCCAAAAGAGAGTGGCATGATAAATTCAAAATTCTGAAAGAAAAAAAACCCTGCAAACAAGAATACTCTATATAGCAAAGCTATGATTCAAAATATAAGGAGAGGGGGATCCCTGGGTGGCTCAGCGGTTTGGCACCTCCCTTTGGCCCAGGGCGCAATCCTGGGGTCCCGGGATCGAGTCCCACGTCAGGCTCCCTGCATGGAGCCTGCTTCTTCCTCCTCCTGTGTCTCTGCCTCTCTCTCTCTCTCTATGTCTAAAATAAATAAATAAATAAATAAATAAATAAATAAATAAATAAATAAATAAATAAATAAATCTTTTTAAAAAACCCACCAAAATATAAGGAGAGAGATGAAGAGTTTCCCAAAGAAAAGTTAAAGGAATTTATCACCACTAGTAGAAAGGAAAGACCATAAAAGTAGGAGTAAGAAGAGTAGGAAGCAGAAAAACACTAAAATTAAATGTATTTTAAAAAATCAGTCAAGGGAGACACAAAATAAAAAGATGTAGAGTATGACACCATATACCTAGAATGTGGGAGAGAAGTAAAGAATGAGTTCAAACTTAAGTGACCATCAACTTAATAATGTTATATAGAAACTTAATGGTAACCATAAAAGAAAAACCAATAATAGACACAAAAAATAAAGAAAAAGGAATCCAAGTATATCACTAAAGAAAACCACCAAACCCGGAGAGAAGAGATATACATGGAGTCAAATGAAAATGAAAGTCTTTGGGATTCAGCCAAAATTGTTCTAAGAGGGAAGCTTATAGCAATACAGGCCTTCCACAAAAACAGTACAGAGGATAAAAACCATATGATCATTTTAAGAGATGCAGAAAAAGCATTTGACAAATTACAACATCCATTCATGAGAGAAACCCTTAACAAACTAGGTTTAGAGGGAACATACCTCGACATAATAAATCCCTTGTATGAAAAACCCACAGCTAACATCATACTCAATGGTGAAAAACGGAGAACTTTTTCCCTATGATCAGGAACAAGACAAGGATTTCCATCCTAAATATTTCTATTCAAAATAGTACTGGGAATTGGAAAAAGTCTCTTCAACAAATGGTGTTAGGGAAAATGGACCACTCTCCTACACCATACACAAAAATAAATTCAAAATGGATGAAAGACCTAACTGTGAGATCAAATCATAAAAATGCTAGAAGTTTCTCTGACATGGCCATGGCAACATTTTTCTGGATATGTCTTCTCAGGCAAGGAAAACAAAAGCAAAAATTAACTACTTGGACCACATCAAAATAAAAAGCTTCTGCATAGGGGATCCCTGGGTGGCTCGAAGGTTTAGTGCCTGCCTTCGACCCAGGGCATGATCCTGGAATCCCGGGATTGAGTCCTGCTTCGGGCTCCCTGCATGGAGCCTGCTTCTCCCTCTGCCTGTGTCTCTGCCTCTCTTTCTCAGTCTGTGTCTCTCATGAATAAATAAATAAAATCTTAAAAAAAAAGTTTCTGCATAGCCAAGGAAATTGTTAACAAAACTAAAAAACATATTGAATGGGGGACGCTATTTGCAAATGACATCTGATAAGAGGTTAGTATCTAAAATATATAAAGAACTGATACAACTCAACACCCACAATACAAACAATCCAATTTAAAAATGGGCAGAAGACACTTTTCCAAAGAAGACATATAAAAGATGTTATGGCTAACAGACAGATGAAAGATGCTCAACATCACTCATCATTAGGGAAATGCAAATCAAAAACACAATAAGATATCACTTCACCTGTCAGAATGGCTTCAATCAAAAACAAGGAAAAAAGTGCTGGCAAGGATGTGGAGAATAAAGAACCTTTGCGCACCATTACTGGGAATGCAAATTGCAGTAGCCACTGTGGAAAACACTATGGAGGTTCCTCAAAAAATTAGAAATAAAATTACAATTTGATCCACTGATTCTACTACCGGTATATGCACCCCTATGTTTATTATTACCCCTAGATTTATTACAGAATTATGTAAGCAACCCAAGTGGCCACTGATAGATGAGTGGATAAAGATGTGACACATATATCTACAATGGAATATTACTCAGCCATAAAAAGAATGAAATCTTGCCATTTCCAACAACATAGATGGAACTAGAGAGTGTAAAACTAAGTGAAATAAGACAGAAAAGGAAAAATACCATATGATATCACTCATATAATTCATTAAGAATCAAAAACAAACGAAAAAGTGACAAAGCAAAAAACACACTTCTAACTATAGGGAACAAACTGATAGTTACCAAAGGGGAGGTGGGATGGGGTGGATGGAATAGGTGAAGGGGATCAAGAGTATACTTACTATGATGAGCACTGAATATTTGAGAGTATTGTAGAATTACCATATTGTTTACCTAAAACTAACACTGTATATTAACTATACTGAAATTAAGATGAAATGAAATTAAAATTAAGGGAAATTTCCTAAGGAGAATTCTTACTATATATTTATGGTAGGCCCCTTTCTATACTATAACTTGATTCTTCAACTCTGTAAGACTCAGGAAATAGCTTTTGGGGGCCAACTACTTAGTCCTTGGTACTGCCACAGCTCTTAGCAAATGTCTCATGGGGAAAATCTGCCATATGTTTGGACAGTTTTTCCAATCTGGCATGCCAGTCCATATGGTTATTGAAACTTCTGCTCATTTCTCTTACTCCTAGTAGAGTCCTCTGCCTATTGCAAGACTGATCCTGAGATAATCCCCAGACTTAGTAAATACTCCCAATGAAGCAAAGAGCCAGCAATATGAACTTTCCTGGAAGGCTTTCCCCACAATGGAATTTTAATTCAATTAGCCTTTTTAAAATTCTATAGCTCTCTGATTTATTAATATGATTTTTGTAATTTATCATCCCCCCAAGATAGTACCATTGATATTGATTACTCTTATAATTAATTATACTTTAATATATCTTATTATATCTTCTATATCCCAGAAGAAGAAATCTCTACTGCTGTTATTACCAGAAATAATAAGCTTGACTTATTATTTCTGCTATTTTTCAGGGTTCTTGGCTATTTTCTCATTTTTGTGCTCTGAATCAGGTGCCATGAACCCCCCCCCCCCCTTTTTTTTGCTGGTGATCAAATGAGATTGTTATTCTTCCAATGCTAAACCAAGAGAGAACAGCCCTGCATTCCATTTTGTCACTATATCTCAAATATATAATAGGTCTACAATACAGTGGAGGTCTACTAAAATCTTTCACATTTCCTGATCATTTGGGATAAAAGGTGCAATACAATATAAACAATATTTGTGTTGCACAGCTATTGCACAGACCCAGAATCACCGTCAGGGTACCTTTACTCTCCCTATCTCTGTCATCACTCAAAAGAGTATACCACATGCCATGATCAGAGAATAGGTTAAAGTCATCACTAAGTCTCCCAGTGATGGATTAAGTTTTCTACTACTTCTCTTAAGGTCCACCTCCTTAATCTTAATTTTTTATTCCAAAATTGACCACAATTTCCCAGAATGATTCATAACCAATACGTGTACTTCTCATTGCCCCAACAAAGTCACCATAGAGTGGTCAGACATTAGAACACTTGAAAACTGCTGAAATCTTTTTTTTTTTTTAATTAAATGACACCATTTGTTAGACATTGACAGTCCATTTGAATTGAGCTGTGCAGAGTTTCTTCACTTTCTTTCTAGCCTTTCTCAATCAGAGGTTCAAAAAACCCAGTGTCTGTCCAGTACCAGAATCATCTTTATTATGTTTCAACAGTTTAACTTTGTGTAGTTTATTGTGCAGGGTAGTTAGGGAAAGCAGTGGTATTAGGGAAAGCAATTAAAATTGTCAGCTCAGGGCCAAGGTCAGATGCAGCCACCCTCTCTTACCATGAGAATCTGTCTCTAGTGCTAATTTCAGATGCCTGGTGGTCAGTGGGTGGGTTTTAAATTTATGTGCATATGCATACATTTATGTTATATATCCAAGTGTTTGTAAATGAAGGTAGTATTTTTTTCCAACATCCAACTTCATATGGAATTAATAAAGCAATTTCTATACAAGCAAAACAATAAAGTGGATGACATTTGTGTGAGTATGTGTGCATATTGAGAGAAAGAGTGAGAATGAAAGTGCTGGTAGTTTTTAAAATAAGAGCTATGGAATGGTGATGGTTGAACAAAATGTATGATCTATATTACAATTCATTTGGATCATAACTCATTTCTTAAAACAGAAAAGATTTCTAATTTTGAATCCAATGCCTAACCAAACTATTCTGCCTTAGAGACCATGGATTCAGTGACCCAACACCAGAATAACACTGGGTCATGCGAAAAGGGATGGAAATTTTCTAAATAAATGTGAGCTAACAGTTTACACCTTTTATCGGGTACTAGTTGAAGACATGACTCTGTCAATTTTAGTCCTTTCCCCTTGGAAACTGCTTTTTCTAGACATTTCATCCTCAGTTTATTAGTATCCAGTTTCCAATTGGCATGGTTTCCAGTCTTCTTACTATCTCTGAAACAGGAGACTATCTCTGAAACTATCTCTGAAACTTACTTATCTCTGAAATAAGAACAAAAGCAACCTAGAAACCAGGTTCCATAAGGAATGTGAATACTTCGCCTGTGGAATGAAGACTTGCAAAGGACATCAAATGTGTCTTTGTATATTATAAGAACAGTCACATGAAGCAAGATTAAGACATACCTGAACCAATAAAAGAAAACTGTGAGAAGGGAGATTTTATTCAAAACAGAAATTTGCCTGATAGAGTTGTTAAAATGTACAAACTTGCTTTTTCAGGTAGTGAGCTCCCTGACATTGCATGTGATAAGAAAAACATAGAAGTCTGTCACTGAGTGTGATTGTTGATGCTATTTGTGTACTGTTTGGAGCAGTTATGTATCCTCTCTAGCTTCTTATAATCTATGCTTTACATTTTAGTGGGAATGCATGTAAATACTTGTTTTTAAAGTAGTCTATGATATTGTCAGGCTTTGATACTTGGTTGGCTTTTGCAATAAATTTAAAACTCCCGAGTAAATCCTACATCAGGAACAGGGTCTGATTTTGCCCCTGGAAAATCAATAAAAAGGAAAAGAATCACTGGAATTTGTAAGCCCTTTCAAAAAATTGTTAATAAAATTCTTCCAGTTTCAGAGGAAACATAAAGGTTAATGCACTTTCTGCTATAAGGCATCACCGAGTCTGGCATATTTGAAAATTTCCTTGACTTACCCCCAACTTTCTGAGAAGGCAGATTTCTGGGTTATATTCAAACTCCTGCTGTTCGAGCATGTACTGTTTTGTTTTCTATTATGGATAGGCATTCTTTTCCATGTGGGTATTCCTTATTTATATTGAACATGTATAAACTTGCAGAATTATTCTAACACCTTTGCATAAAATTATGAACAAATAAAATAATTCCCCAGGCTTTTACAAGAAATGAATGAATTGTCATAAATAGATCTCAGATGCCTGAAATTCACCTCCATGGTTTGTATCTGCCAGAAAAAATAAGACATAGATTTATAAATCATCACTTTTTTTTTTTCATTTCTTTGACTCGAGTATATTCAGAAAAAAAATCTACATGGAACTTTTTCTTTTCTGCAAAAGATCTTGGTAAAACCTCTTCATTAGTTAGCTTTACATGTATATTTATGTAAAAGTGTTTTCTTAGGGAACCACCCATCATGGAATAGCTGGAAATCATGTTAACAGGATACTGATAAACTGAGGATACAATGCCTGGAAATGGTAGACACTTCAGATAAGAGAACAAAGACTGACTAGTTGCACTAGTTCCTGAGAAGAGACATAAAGTGCTAGCTCATATTTATCTAGAATATTTCCATTCCTTTCCACATTACCCATTTTATAATATAAAATATGAATTTGTAGGAAGAAAAACATTTAAAACATGTCTGCTTTGATCTGTCCACAGAAACTTGGCAGGCCAGAAAAAAGTGGCATGAAATATTCAATGTGCTGAACGGTAAAAATATGCAGCCAAGAATACTTTATTCAGCAAGGCTGTCATTCAGAATAGAAGGAGAGAGAAAGAGTTCCTCAGACAAACAAAAACTAACGGGATTTGTAGCCCTGCAAGATATATTGAGTATGGGAAAATAAGAACAAAAGCAACAAACTCTAGAAAGAAACAGAAAATATCACCAGAAACACCAACCTTACAGGTGACACAATAGTACTGATTCTTATCAATTCTTATCAATTCTATCAATTCTTATCTTATTCTTAAGAATCAGTACTATTGTGTACAATTACTCTGAATGCAAATGGGCTAAATGCTCTAATCAAAAGTACAAGGTATCAGAATGGATAAAAAACCAAGACCTATCTATACACTGTCTACAAGAGACTCATTTTAGAACAATGGACAGATTATCTAAATAGAAAATCAACAAGCTAATGGCTTGAATGGCTAAAATGGCTTTGAATGACACACTGGACCAGACAGATTTAACAGATATAATCAGAACATTTCATTCTAAAGTAGCAGAATATACATTCTTCTCAAGTGTACATGGAACATTTTTCCGGAAAAGATCACTTGGTGGGTCAAAACTCAGCCTTCAACAAGTACAAAAAAACTGAAGTCATACCATGCATATGTCCAGACCACAACACTATGAAACTTGAAGTCAACCATAAGAAAAAAATTGGAAAAGGATGCCTGGGTGGCTCAGCAGTTGAGCATCTACCTTTGGCTCAGGGCATGATCCCGGTTCCAGGATTGAGTTCCACATTGGGCTCCCTGTGAGGAGCCTGCTTCTCCCTCTGTCTGTGTCTCTGCCTCTCTGTGTCTCTCATGAATAAATAAATAAAATATTGAAAGAAAAAGAAAAAAAATTGGAAAGACCACAAATACATGAAGGTTAAAGCATATCCTACTAAAGAATGAATAGATTTAATCAGAAAATTAAAGAAGTGATTTTAAACAAATATATGGAAGCAAACACAAATGAAAATGATGCATGCAAAGGCAGTCCTGAGAGGGAAGTATGCTGCAATACAGGCCTACTTCAAAGGAGGAAGAAAAGTCTCAAATACACAAGCTAACCTTACACCTGAAGGAGCTAGAAGAATGGCAAATAAAGCCTAGTCAGCAGAAGAAGGGAAATAATGAAGAATAGAGCTGAAATAAAAAATATAAAAACAGAAAAAAACAGATCAATGAAACTAAGAGCTAGTTCTTGAAAGAATTAATATAATTGATAAACCCCTAGCCAGACTTAACAAAGAGAAAAGAGAAAGGACCCAAATAAAATCAGAAACAAAAGAGGAGAGATCACAACCAACACCATAGAAATACAAATAATTCTAGGAGAATATTATGAAAAATTATATGCCAACAAATTGGGCAATCTGGAAGAAATGGACAAAATCCTAGAAACATACACACTACCAAAGCTGAAACAGGAAGAAACAGAAAATTTGAACACACCCATAACCAGCAAAGAAATTGAATCAGTAATCAAAAATCTCCAACAAACTTAAAACAAGGGCTATATGGCTTTCCAGACACAGGAAATGTCTTTCCAGATGTTAAATGTCTTCTAGACATTTAAAGAAGAATACCTATTATTCTTAAATGTCCCCCTCCCCCCAAAAAATGGAAGAAACATTTCCAAACTCATTCTACAAAGCCAGCATTACCTTGATTCCAAAACCAGATAAAGACTTCACTAAAAAGGATAATGCTAGGGCAATATCCCTGATGAACATGGATGCAAAAATCCTCAACATGATACTAGCAAATCGAATCTAATGATAAATTAAAAGAATTATTCACTACAATCAATTGGGACCTATTCCTGGGCTGCAGGATTGGTCCAGTATTTGCAAATCAATCAACATAATATACCACATTAAAAAAAGAAAGGGTAAGAACCATATCCTCTCAATCGATACAGAAGAAGCATTTGACAAAGTACAGCATCCACTCTTCATAAAAACCAACAAAGTAGAGATAGAGGGAACATACCTCGACCTTATAAAGGCCACATATGAAGGATCCACAACTAATATCCTCCTCAATGGAGAAAAACTGAGAGCTTTTCCCCTTACAATCATCAGGGACAAGATAGGGATGTCCACCCTCACCATTGCTATTTAACATACTTGAAGTCTTAGCCTCAGCAATCAGACAGTAAAAATAAATAAAAGGCATCCAAACTAGGTAGGAAGAAGTCACAGTTTCACTCTTTACAGATGAGATGATACTCTGTAAAAACCTAAAAGACTCCACCAAAAATTTGCAAGAACTAACACATGAATTTGGCAAAGTCACAGGATACAAAATCAACATACAGAAATACATCGCAATTCTATACACCAATAATGAAGCAGCAGAAAAAGAAACCAAGGAATCAATCCCATTTACAGTTGTACCAAAAACCATAAGATACCTGGGAATAAACCTAACCAAAGAGGTAGAAGATCTATACTCTGAAAACTACAGAACACTTATGAAAGAAATTGAAGAGGACACAAAGAAATGGAAAAACAGTCTATGCTTGAGGATTGGAAGAACAAATACTGTTAAAATATTTATACTACTCAAAGCAAACTAGACATGTAATGCAATCCCCATCAAAATACCACCAGTATTTTTCTCAGAGCAAGAACAAACAATCCTAAAATCCCTATGGAACTACAAAGACCCTGAATAGCCAAAGTAATCCTGAAAAAGAAGAGTGAAGCTGGGGACATCATGATTCTAAACTTCAAGCTATATTACAAAGCTATAGTTATCAAGATAGTATAGTACTGGCACAAAAACATATAGATCAATGAAACAGAATAGAAAACCCAGAAATGGACCCATAACTATATGATCAATTAATCTCTGATAAAGCAGGAAAGAATAGCCAATGGGAAAAAGTTTCTTCAACAAATGGTGATGGGAAAACTGGACAGCCACAGGCAGAAGAATGAAACAGAAACAGTTTCTTATATCATACACAAAAATAAATTTAAAATGGATGAAAGACCTAAATGTGAGACAGAAAACCATCAAAATCCCAGAGGAGAACACAGGTAGTGACCTCTTTAACCTTGGCATAGCAACTTCTTACTAGACACACTGCCAGAAGGAAAGGGAAACAAAAGCAAAAACGAAGTATTGGGACTTCATCAAGATGAAAAGTTTCTGTAGAGCAAAGGAAACAATCAACAAAACTAAAAGGCAGCCTATAGAATGAGAGAATATATTTGCAAATAACATTTGATAAAGGTTTAGTATCCAAAATCTATAAAGAACTTATAAAACTCAACCCTCAAAACCCAAATTATCCACTAGGAAATGGGCAGAAGACATGAAGAGACACTTTTCCAAAGAAGACATCCAGATGGTTAACAGATCCATGAAAAGATGCTGAACGTCACTCATCATCAGGGAAATACAAATCAAAACCTCTATGAGATACCACCTGACACCTATCAGAATGGCTAAAATTAACAACACAGGAAACAACAGATGTTGGTGAGGATGCAGAGAAAGGGGAACCCTCTTGCACTGTTCTTGGGAATACAAACTGTTGCAGCTGCTCTAGAAAACAGTATGGAGGTTCCTCAAAAAGTTAAAAATAAAACTACCCTACAACTCAGCAACTGCACTGCTAAGTACTTATCCAAGGTATACAAAAATACAGCTTTGAAGGGGTACATGCACCCTGATGTTTAATAGACCATTGTCAACATTAGCCAGACTATGAAAAGAGCCTAAATATCTATTGACTGATGAATGGATAAGGAAGATATAGTGCGTGTATGTATGTATATACAAAATGGAATATTACTCAGGCATCACAAAGAATGGAAATTTGCCATTTGCAATGACATGAATGGAGCAAGAGGGTATTATGCTAAGTGAAATAAGTCACTTAGAGAAAGATAAATACCATATGATTTGTGGAATTTAAGAAACAAAACATCTGAACACATGGGAAGGAAAACACAGAGGGAGGGAAGCAAACCACAAGAGACTCTTAATGACAGAGAACTAACTGAGGGTTGATGGAGGGAGGGAGGTGGGAGATAGGCTAAGTGGGTGATGGGTATTAAGGGGGGTGCTTGTTATGATGAGCACTGGGTATTACATGTAAGTGATGAATCACTAAATTCTACTCCTGAAATCAGTATTATAATATGTTTTAACTACCTAGAATTTAAATAAGAATTTGAAAAGAAAAAAAAATTCTGCTTGACTCATCAATATTTCCAATATACCACTTAATAGGATAAAGGGAATAGGTCTATTCTAGTAGACATGGCTGAATGAATTCTGTAAAAGTTTATATGAGCTTTATTCACTGATACTAAGAAAGCAATGAGGCTGAAAAGCAGAAAGAAAAAAGATTAATAAAAAAAAGTGAGAATGGGTTAAGGAAACTGTGACATTATTAAGAGTAATAACATCTACATTATAGGGATCCCAAAGGGAGAAGAGAGAGAGAAATGGGGTTATGAAACTTATCTAAAGAAAAAAAAATAGCTGAAAATTTCTTTGATATCCTGGTCTAGAGAGTACAGGGAGTCCCTAACAAGATGAGCTCATAACTATACCAAGACACATTAACAGTAAAAATGACAGAAAGTAATGATAAAGAGAATTTTAAAACCATTATGAGAAGTGTGCCTGGGTGGCCCAGTTGGTTTAGCATTCAACTCTTGGTTTCTGCTTAGATCATGATCTCATGGGTCATGAGATCACACCTCCCATTAGGCTCTATTCTCAGTAAGGGGTGTGCTTGAATTCTCTCCTCTGCCCCTCCCCCCATCATGTGGATGCACTCTCACAAATAAATCTTAAAAAAAAAAAAAAAAGAGCAGTAAGAGAAAATAGTTACATACAAGGGAAACCCCATAAAGCTACTTTTTAGCAGAGACTTTGCAAGCCAGAAGGGAGTAGCATGATATATTCAAAGTGCTGAAGGAAAAAAAATATACAACCAAGAATCCTCTTGGTTAGAGCAGAACCGTCAAATCAATATGTTGTACACCTGAAACTAATAGAACATTGTAGTTCACCTATACTTAATTTTAAAAAGTACAGTTTTGGCAAAGAATTAGGACAAGAGAAACAAATAAGGACCTCAGAAACAGGCTCACATACATGGAAATATAAATTATGACAGACTTGTGTACATCAGTGGGGAAACGAATTATTTTCAATAAATCGTGAGTGAAAAAGATTAAATGGGAAGAAATCCCAAGGTAATTGGATCCCTACCTACAATATAGCAAAGCAAACAATAAAACCCTCACAAAATTCAAAAAACAACAACACAAGTCTATTCCAAATATTTTTAAACTATTTGAAAAATACCAGGAGGATATCTTTTTGATATTGGGGAAAGAGAAGAATTTCATAAGGCAGGTAATACAGACCAGAAAGATGGTGAAACAAACACAAAGCCATGATTTATTAAAATATACTGTAAAGACAAAAAACAAACCACAACTGGGAGATGGTAGCTACTATTTATACAACTAAGAGAAAAAGAAGTCACCAGAAAATATTTTAAAACTCTCAAAAATTAATAAGAAAAATATAATCAACAGGGAAATGAACAAATTTATATAGGGATTTCACAGATGAAGAAACTCAATTGTCAATATGCATATAAAGCTGTGTTTATTCCCCATTAGTGATTAGGAGATTGAAATTAAAAACCCAATGAGATACCATTTTATACCTATCAGACTGGAAAAATCTAAAGGCCTGAAAATATCAAATGTGATAGACAAAGGTGATGATAAATCAGTACGTTCAGGAAACTGGTTTGGTTTAGGTAATAAAGTTAAAAACGTACCTTTCTTATGACCTAGTAGTTTTCTATTGGCATTTATTCTAGAGGAATTTTACCTTATTTATTTATTTATTTATTTATTTATTTATTTATTTATTTATTTTTATTAAAAAATTTTTTTTAAAGATTTATTTACTTATCTATGATAGAAAGAGAGAGAGGCAGAGACACAGGCAGAGGGAGAAGCAGGCTCCATGCAGGGAGCCCGACGCAGGACTTGATCCCAGGACTCCAGGATCACACCCTGGGCCAAAGGCAGGTGCTAAACCACTGAGCTACCCAGGGATCCCCGATTCTAGAGGAATTTTAAACGTGAAAAGAATGTTGATAGGAGCACTGTTTGTAGTAACAAAAAACGGAATAACTCTATTGTTCATCAACAGGAGAATGGATTAACTGTGCCATGGTCATATAATGGACTATAGTATAGCAATAAAAATAAATGACTATTGCCCATGCTTACTGAAATGGATGGATCCAAGAAACATAATGCTGAGCGACCAAGCAAATGCAGAGGAATATATATCCTGTTAGCACTACAGAAATTCAAGAACAAGCAAGATTAAATAATACTGATTAAATATACTTATATACTTGTATACTTGTACAGAGAGATGATAATGCAAAATTCAGGGGAACAGGATGGGAACAAAGAAGGACAGAAGGTGATTCAGGAATACCGATACATGAGAAGTCTGGTTAATGACTAAAATCCCATGTAGGGTTTTTCAGGCCTGACCTTAGGCAGTCACAGATGCTTTACCTGGCTGGCCTCACAGGACAAACTGCCCTGAGGTCTCCCTGGCCTGTGATGCTCCTTCACATATTACATACCTATGCCTAGCACCTGCATTCCTAGGTTCTTTATCTGAAGCCTTGGTCAAAGGACTTCTTCAGGTGCCTCTACTGTGGCCTCTTTAAAGAGGCAGAACAAGGAACCTTTTCCACCCACTCTGAATTCGTAATTAGTACTCAGGGCTATTCTGCTCATAGGTGTTTGTCATCCTGCCCACCTTTCCTCTCCATGCTCCCACCCTGCCCCGACCCTTGGTGCTCACAAAACTGCCAGTGCCTTTTGTTTGGGGATCCCTCAACAGTGAAATGACACCTACATCTGCGCCGATCCCCCAACCCTGGACTAGTGCACTGTTCCTAAAGGGAAAATGCAATGGGATTGAGGGGCATCAGCATTTCCTCCAGTTTTAGACTTCTGTTTATAGCACTGCACCAAGCGATCAAAGGCTTAACTCTTTCATTTCTGAGGCTCAGCTTTTGTTTAGCTCAGCAGACTCTTGACAGTAATATATTTCTTTCTGTTTTTTTTTTTTTGAAAGTAATGTATTTCTTAAGTTAGGCTGTGTAATAAAGCTACTTTGAACCTCCTCCGTAAAACTTATAACAACTTAAGTTCCGTGGAATCATTTGGGGAGGACAAATATGAAATCACAAAGAAGCAAGTGTCTAAATCATAGCTTTAGTATCTCAGGATACAGAAAGGTGAAGGAAGTTGTGAGGTTATCAGAAAGCTGCATCATTCTTTTTAAAATCTGGGTGTACAGTAGAAGGGCACAATGGAATCTTTTAAAGCATATAATTCTTTTTATAAATTTTCTCTTTTTTGTTACAAAAAATTTCAAGTAAGCTTGATTTTCTTGCATTTGCTTTCATATTCTGTTTAAATGTATCTATACCAAATCCGTGGATGAGTTTCTACAGTTAATTACTATTTCATAAAATAATACACATTTATAAAATGTCTTTAAACTATTTTCTTTATTCAAACTACTGTATAAAGTTATATTTGTCCTTAAAATACTTTCTTCATACCTCATGGGTTTCATAAATCATCTTATTTTTTTGCCTCAACCACATAGGCTCCATTTCTGTCTCTTTTCGGTTTATGTCATTGCAGTACTGATTTTTTTTTAGGTCTTATGTAGAAGCCTCCCCCCATCCTGGCTTCCTGAAGATCAGAGTTCCCCATATCTGAAGCTTTCCAGACTCTATAATATCACAAGTGGTAAATGCTAAAACTGCACAGTAATTCATGTTCTGGCCATGATTTTTATAAAAGGAGAAATTATATAGTATGTCCATATTGTATGATTATCTTTTTACAGTAACAAATTCTCAAAAGTGAAAAAAGGTATTAGAGATTGCTTTGTCCTTATTTTGATAATTCCCTATATCCGTATAGTACAATTAGTTATATTTAGGATGTACTTTCACATTTGTTCATTTGATCCTTGCAACTATATTAATTAGGCTGCACATATATACATACTTTATATATGAGAAAACATAAACAGAACAATCGGTTCCTATGACACCTCTGAGGTCATTCATCTAGTCAGACCTGAACCCAGAAATTGGATTCCTATTCCAGTACCTCTAAAACACTCTGTACACCTAGGCTCTGCTATTTTCTACTTGTCTTAAACTTGTGGGACAACTATAAAATATTAAAACTAGATAAACTTACCTGTAATAATGAAATATTCAGAATCTTTATAAAGAACACTAGTGCTTTTGTCAAATCTGTCACTTTTGAGATGAATTTCATTATCTACATATTAAACATTATTGATCGCAAGGCAGAGTAAATTTAATCATGTGTTCCTCTCAAATTTTGTTCTTATTCTATACTTTCTATTTTCTTCATATACATATGGAAGCTTTTAGCAAGAAGATACTCAGCAAAATCTTCACTGAAAACTTACCGATGCAGAATTATGTTTCTACAAACATTTTAGTTAAAAAAAGAGACCCTGGACAAAGTTACCAGACTTTTTTTGCATTAGTTTCCTTACCTCCAAAAAGATGGAATGCTTTTCTGCAGCTTGGTAGGGGCCATTTTGCAGAGCTGGATTTCTGAAAGCTTTGTTTTATTTTCAAATATTCTTTAGGAAAGAATGTTTTTGTGGCATTGTTCAGTTCTAGAGTAAAGAAAACAGGAGATTTAAATGTTAATTTGAGTAAAAGGGCAAAACTATGAAAAATTACTATTGCAGTATTTCGATAATAAATTCAGACCTCTTTAAGAAAGAAGACAAAAGTGGAGTCAACTTTGTAATTTTAACTCAAGCAAACATAATTTCCCCCAAATTCACATTTGATGGGAACTTTGATGTACCTGCACATAGAATATATATCTCCTAGTTTGTTCCTACATCATTTGCTATATCAGATACAGCCAAGAATGAGACACAGTCCCTGTCCTCAAGAAGACTAGAGATGAAAAGATGGAAACAAACAGGCAGACAAAGATGGGAAAAATGTGTTCTAGGTATAGCGACAGAACAACTTGAGTGCAATCATGGTTCAGGAGTGATGATGAAAAGGAAAAACTTTTTTGCACTTTTTCTTTCTTTTTTTTTTAACCCTTCAAGCCCAGGAGAAATCTGCTAGTATTATAAGACTTTCACAGGTTAAAGCCTTTACCCAAGATTTCACCTCAAGCAGTGGTGTTCGCTTTGTATTTACTGAGGTTCTTTAATGACTTTGGAGCACTGAACAAATCATTTTAGTAACTGTTTCATCAGCCAAGAGTAAATAGTTCACTCTCTGCTAGAAGAATAATAAAGTTAGGAGGAGATTCAGTAAATTAAGCCCAGTTTAACCATCACATTTACTGAGGTTTTATACTATGATAAAGACAAAACGTTAAGTACTTTATATTGTGATGATGCATACCATTATTATTTTGTATGTAAAGTCACATTTTAAGATTAAGAGGAAGGCTTCTGACAGGGGTATATTGCTGGATCCTCAAAAGGTTATCACAGCATCCATTCCTGGTTTCAAGAAACCATAATTCTGTGTTCTGTGTGAAAAGAAATCAGGTTCCATCTTCCCTGCCCACTACAGCACAGTCAGTACTATAGTCTGGTTTATAATTTTTAAAAACTGTCAAAGTCACACATATCTGTGGTTTAAAAAATCCAACAGGGCAAAAACAAAACAAAATGAAACAACAATGATCTGTTCCACTTCTTATTTCTGTCTCCACTTCCAATCCCTAGGGACTGTTTAAGTGTTTCTGTTTTCAGTTTTTTTCTGGAGACTAACCTCCTTAAGTGAAAGTCAGTGGTTTTCAAGACTTGGTTTGCAAAGCACAAGCAATATGTGAAATGATTTTGGGTGAGATTGCATAAAAAGTTTTAAACATGACAAAGTTACCTATTTAATGTGTATTAGATGAAATGTATAAACTAGATCAAACAAATTCACAAATAGATCGCTAAGGATGAGGCTAATGTAAGTAAGGAAACAAGTCTTGATACAAAGAAAATTCTTAAGAACAAATAATTCAGGTGGTACATGGATACAGTAAAAATTGTAAAAATGGTACCACATGGGTGCTTCACATGGGCACAAAAGGAGTTTCACCAGGAGAGTTAAGGTCTCTTGCAAATGGCACTTTCTTGCCCCTCTTACACAGATGCTAAGTAAGCATTGCTTATGAAGCCCTAAAGATTTTAAGACAGTTTGTGGATTTTCACTGAGTATGAGAAAAGCTGCTCTAAATATGCTTACTTTGATATTTCTTTTTTATAATAAAAAATTTATTTCCACATTTTAAAGCCTAAGGATGACTGCACCAGAAAACATGGCATAGTCAGATACTCTTACCGACAAAAAGAACGAGTTTGGATTTCTGGTTCCATGACTATTCTGTACAAGCCAAACGAACAAACAAAAAAGAGTGGAGGCATGGATGGACAGAAGAACAAAACCACTATTAGCATAAGAGTGAACAGACCAGACTTACTGGTGGAGAATAAGAGGAAGTGTGAAATGCTCTTAATGGAAATAGGGATAATAGACCAAGACCATAATAGACTGTCACAGTGGATAAAAAGAGAAGTGTGATATTCTTTTGGATGAGCTGCATGTCCTGGATAAAGCCCAGCAGGACATGAGAATGTCAGACAGAACACAGAATAATCCTTCACTGTGTAGGACTGGCCCAAACACTCTAGAATATCTGTCATCACTGCCCCCACTGACTAGATGCCAGGATCATCCTCCAATTATTGAGACAGCCAAAATATCCTGGTGAAAAATCATAGGTCTTTTCCACACTTAAAGTCCTAGATTAGCTTAAATGTCATTTCCTTATTTAGTTAGGGACTTCTATACACAAGGTAGAATTTAATTTTTTTTCCCCAATGGAGTTCACCAGTTTATCTGCTCATCAGCACCTACTTCTACTAAGTAAAGACACAAGAGTAGTGCATATGGCAGCAGGGGCATCAAAAGAGAGCCGGAGTTTGATGGGTGAAAATAGTGGAACAAGAGCAGGAGTCCTTCCAGCTGAGGTTTGGTGCATGTGAACAGGGACGAGGGATGGCGCTGAGTGATTTCACAGTTAGGGAATAGGTTATACTGATCCTGTGGCTCCCTTTGCAATACCTGAGACACTCCCATTGATGATATAACCATGGGTTAGGATCCCTGAACAATGGTTAGAGGTCTGTAGTAGGATTGCCTACAGGAGGATCCTCCAGTCAATCCACAATGGGGGAAGTGCCTGGCTTGGTTTGAAGGCTTCAGTCAGAAAGGCAATTCAAGAAAATATGATACCTTCCCTCACAATGAAACCATGATATCTTTGCCTGGGGTATTCCTCCTCTGTCACCTGGATGACTCCCACTCCACCTAATGCCTGTAAACCACAGTCTTTGCCTGTCCTTGGCCTGCTGATTTGAGGTGGCCTGTAGATACTGTTATGAAGCATACAGCACCTCCCTGAATAGACCTAGCATTGGGGTGCTGCTGCTGGGTCTGAAAGGATGTGGTGAGGTTGTCAGTCAATGAATGGGAAGGGTCTCACCTATTCAGACGTCTTATTCCTCAGACCTGCCTACACTGGTGTCCTTCCCATATTCAAAGATAAAAGCACTCTAATTAATTTAGGACACACTAGAACTTTTCCCAATCTCATAGGAAGCTTAGAGTCTGCCTTGTCCAAACTTATCCTTCTTTTTCCCAAAGTGACTTCACCATTTTATATTTTAACAAAAAACACACAAGTTCCAATTTCTCCATATCCTTGTCAATATCTGTTACTGTCTTTGTGATTGTAGCCATCCTAGTGAGTGTGAAGTGATATCAGAGTTTTGATTTGCAACTAACTAATGATGTTGAGCATTTTAAAATATGTGTATTGGCCATTTTTCATCTTCTCTGGAAAAGTGTCTATTCAAACTCTTTGCCCATTTTGAAATTGGGTTTTCTTTTTATTGTTGAGTTGTAAGAATTCCTCCTATATTCTGGATACTAAGTTCTTGTCACATATGTATTTTATAAATATTTTATTTCACTCTGTGATTATCTTTTCACTTTGTTGATAATATCCTTTGAAGCACACAAGTTTTCAACTTTGATAAAGTTTGATTTGTCTGTTTTTTCCCTTGGTTGTTTGTGTGATTTAGGTGTCACATTTAAGAAATTATTGCCTAATCCAATTTCAAAAATTTTTCACCTATGTTTTCATCTAAGAGTTTTATATCTTTAGCTCTTACATTTAGGTTTTTATTTCATTTTAATTAGTGTGTGTGCATGTGTGTGTGTGTAAATAGTGTAAGGTAAGGTTCCAAAGTCACATTTCTTTGTGTGTGGGTATCCAAATGCTACAGGGTCTTGGTGTTCTTCCTGAGAATAGTGGTATATATTAGATTAAAAAACTAAGTGCTTCTCTATTTTCTGTATCCTTAGAGAACCATTTCCAGAGGCCTTAATTTAAAAGCATCATTTTCATCAGTTAAATGGTGGTTTTGCTCGGGTGAGGATTGAGCCTCTCATACCACCCTTCCAGAAACCTCTTTACTATTTATTATCTTTAAATAATGTTGACTTCCATCTAAGAGGATTTAGGTCTTTTCATACTATCTTCTTTCCTTTTAACCTCTCAAGATTTTGTGAATCATACTATCATTTTTAGTTTCTTTGTTGACTACCTTTATTCATATGCTTTTATTGGTTAGGATACTCTTGGTTGAAATTAACAGAAAATTTACTCAAACTGTATTAGTTAATTCATAAAATTAATATTTAATGGAACTAGAAATCCGTAGGGTGGGCTTCAAAGCTGGCTGACTTAGCAGTTAAACAATGCCATTAAGACCCTACATTCTTTCCTTCCTCAGTTCTGCCATCCAAAATAAAGGCTTCATACTAAGCTGATTCCCCACTTACTCATAAGACCGTTGTCAATAGCTACGCCTGTTAGACACTTTCTTGTTTATGTCATGGGAGAGAGAGGGCTTCTTCTCCATCTCATCTCTTAAGAGTAGTAAAGACAAACTTTCTTTTCATCTCATTGGTCAGAACTGGACCACATGCTGAATTGTGAACCAATCACTGGCAAAGGGGATAGGTTAACAAGGAGTCAAGGGGGGGGGGGGCGATCTGCTACCCAGAAGCCACTTGGTCTATGTTGGGGGAGCTGAATAATACTCAGGCTAAAATCATTTTGATGAAGTATACTCTATGGAATAAATCTGGGGGAATCTCATTATCTCTACCCATTGAGCTACTATAACAGAATGGTCACAACCAACCCCTTATTCATTGGCCAAATATCTTCAGTACCTTTAGGAAATGATAGCTTTCCCACTCTGATCTTTGATAGTAACTATCCCCTGGTTTGTCCACAATCGGAATAGTGACTGAGATGATTCATTCACTTAATAATAACTATCAGGGTTCAGTAAGATTAATGGAATACTCTAAGACTGTAAACTAACTTCGCCAAAGTACTACCAAAAGCATATGAAAACAGAAAAGGAAAAAAATCTCATTTACAATAGCAACAACAAAAATACACAGGCAGAAAGCTAGTAAGAATTGTGGAGAGATATTAAGAAGGAAATTTCAGGGATCCCTGGGTGGCGCAGCGGTTTGGCGCCTGCCTTTGGCCCAGGGCGCGATCCTGGAGACCCGGGATCGAATCCCACGTTGGGCTCCCGGTGCATGGAGCCTGCTTCTCCCTCGGCCTGTGTCTCTGCCTCTCTCTCTCTCTCTCTCTCTCTGTGACTATCATAAATTAAAAAAAAAAAGAAAAAAAATAAAAAAAAATAAGAAGGAAATTTCAGAACTTTATTGAGTGGTGATATGCCATAATAACAATCACTCAGTATTATATCAATGTCAATTAAAAATATGAACTAGCCCCACATAATTTATACTTTTAAGTCACTTTTGAATTACTAATCATACAACATAGAATAGTGTTCAGAGTAAACTAATAGGGGAGGTGCCTGCGTGGCTTAGTTGGTTAAGTGTCCAACTCTTGGTTTCTGCCCAAGTCATGATCTCAATGTCCTGGGATCCAGTCTGGCACTGGGCTCCACTCAGCAGACTCCTGCCCCACCCCCTGCACCTGGGCATGTGCGCGCGCGCGCACACACACACACACGTTCTCTCTCAAATAAATAAATAAATCTTTAAGAAAAAAAGAGTAAAGTAATGGGGGAGCGTGCCTGAGTGGCTAAGCATCTGATTCTTGGTTTTGTCTTAGGTCATAATCCAAGGTCCTGAGATCAAGCCCCTGGAAGGGCTCCATGCTCAGTGTGAAGTCTACTTGAGATTCTCTCTCTCTCCCTCTGACCCTTCCCTCACTTGCAGATGCATTCTCTTTCTCTCTCTCTAAAATGAATGAAGTCTTTTAAAAAAGAGTAAAGTAATGGTGTAGGGCAAGATAGAAATATGAATGGAAAATAACAGCTGCCAAGAAACACACATATTTTTGTAATTATTACTTTTTAAAGAATGGCAATTCAATTAGGATAGGAAAAATGGCTCATTCAACAAATGTTGAACAGAAAATGTTTACATACTTCTTTAGTGGGTATGACCTTTTAATACCTAGCTTTGAAATTAGAAATAATAAAGAGCAAGGCTGCTACATGAGACTACATAAAAATATAAAAGTTCTGTACATTCATAAAACACAATAAACATAACTAAAGTACAAATGACAAACAGGAAAATGATTTACCACATGTGACAAAAGCTGACACTAATTTTTAAAAATCTTATTGTTAATAAACAAGAAAAAGATGAATAAACCATAAGAAAAATCAGCAAAGGTCAGGGCCAGGGATTTAAAAAGAAAACAAAAGAAAACAAAAAAAAAATGCCCAGAGTTTAGAGAAAATAAGCCCTTGCATAATGCTGCTTACAGTAGTTTTGGAACACAATTTTGCAACATATATATAGCTGTAAAACATACAATGACTTTTTAACTGCCAGTTCTACTTCTGGAAATCCCTTGCAAAGAAATAGAGATTGTGCAATTATTTATCCCCATATGTCAGCAAATAATAACAAATAACTAAACTAACTGTTCCATATAGTAGATAGCTTAAGTAGATCATGATATAATCACAAAAGTTTTTAAGTAAAACTAAGCAGGTTAAAAACCTTATTTATAATATAATTATATTTCTTTTTCTGTAAGAAAGATAATTAAGTACACATATATAAAATATTCTGGAAGGATACTCATTCAAGGTGGTCTTTAAATGTTAGGACTATGTACGATCTTGAGTTTATAGTTTTATCTGGATGTTCTGATTTTTCTCTAATGAAATTCAATTATGTGTATAATTTAAAAAGTTATTTCTGTAAGAAAACTAGACCATAATGTTTTGGCTACTAGCAATGTCACTTTCCCTAATTTATACTCTGGTATTTCCTCAGCTTTTATCAGAGTATACCAGAAGACACAGTGTCAGGAAACCTGATACTGCATTTGCTCTGAGGATATTTTTGAGGACACTGACTACTCCGCTTTTCAATATGCCCTAGAAGAGAAATCACATAAAAAATTCCATTTCAACTGCCAGAAAAATGGTTGCTTATTCTTAGGAAGTGGGGTGTTTCTTTTACTGAATCATGAGAATCATATAATTGTGTACTTTTATTTTTCCTTAGGTGTCAGAATATTTAAAACCAAATACTTCATCTAATTATAGTTCCTATGTACAGTCATATGGTTTATGTATCCTGCCCATCCACATTCATCTGTAGAATGTGGAAATAGCATATTTCCCCCTAATTTTGGCACATAGTTGTGCACTCAGTAAGTATTGGCTCTGCTTACTTCTATTATTCTTCACTTTTTCTTAGCAATTCATTAGTTTTTCCTCTCTCCATTAATATGTTTTAGATAGTATGTTATATTCCATTTTTACTAATACTTAGGTAAACAAATCCTTGCTCTAGTTTTACTTTTCATTCAGGAAGACTTCAAGAACCATAAGGATGTTGAGAAGATGTGGAATGTGGAGGAAAGACAAGTTTTCCTCAGCTATTTACAGATTTACTCTCTAAGACTCCAGAGGAAATAGCAAGGGCCAAAGAATGAGTAGCAAAAAGGCAGCTATGAGGAATGAATCATCAACAGGGCTGCTTCAAATTTTAATGGAATGTCCTTGACATTGGAGATGTCTAAAACCCTTAGAATGTCTTAGAAAAGATCTCATCATAAAGTAGGAATTAGACATGAGAATCTCTTTTCATCGAGGATTCTATGATTTTCACATAGTTCTATGAATTGAGGAAGCACTGTTTTATAACATGGAGAGTAATAAATTATCCTGTATGGTTTGCAATAACGTTCTCAAAATAATTTATAATTTCTCATAATAATTTATAAAGTACCTTTAGAACTGGAACAAAACAGGAGTCAGAAAAATCAGGAAATTCTGTTAATGAAAGAGCAGAGTTACCTGTCTGGAAAAAGACTCTGGAAATAATTGTCCGACACAATGGGCAGGGAGTGCTTGCAGGATTGTCTTTGGCAAGAGTCCGTAAGCAGGGCTCACAGAAGATGTGGTGGCAAGGGTAACACATGTATGGGTTGAAATAAACATCCAGACACACTGCACAGATGTAACTTTCCTTTTCTTCTGCATATTCATTGTCATCATCTGTACTCATCTCATTATTCAAGGTCTGCAAAACAAGCAAAAATAATTTTTTCCTAGTTCAGTATGAGATTGGTTTCCTTGAGAAAGAGGACTGCCTTTATATTTTGTTAAAATGAATACAAATATTTATGAGAAGCATATAATATCTATTTCGGTGACATATTCTAAGTGACAGAAAGGCTATCTTGCAACATGAGAAGAAACTCAAAACATACATGAAAAATCCAAAAGTCTTAATTATTCTTTTTAATATTTTTATATAATGCTAAATGCTAAACCTTACCCAAACGTATTGAAGTATACCAGTATCTATTTAACCAGAACTAGTTAAGTAAGTGTCACATATGCTAGTCCCAGGATTATAGATTCCCCATCTATCCCACTTCCCATTCTCACCAAAGCAATAAAGTGATTGTCATGAGGTTATAGAGCTTTCTATGGGCATGTGTATATGATGAAAAGTAAAGGCAACAGGATATCATTGTTAATCCTCATACCATGCATGAATTCTCTATACTTTGTCCCTTTGTGGACCTAAAGGCCCAGAAATGGCCAAAGCCTAACATATGTCAGGAAGTAGACAAGGCAAAGGGAATTGTGGTAATTCTGGGATCAGGCTTGTAGTTGGAAAATAGGATGAGTCCCTTCCCATCTCCCAAAAAGATGAGGTAAGAAAGAGGAACGAAGGAAAGAGGTAGTTCAAACATTGGCAGTATGAGGTCTGGTAACCAAATTCTTTGACTTAGTCTAACAATTTCCCCATCTGTGAGGATGATGTGAGGATGACATGAGGTAATGAACTAGATAAAGAGCATTCCATGAGATTTCAGATAACATAAACAAAGTTCAATACAGAGAGGATATGAAATAAATGTCTCTCACCAACAGAAAGCTTGTGGCTATGATCTGAACAATAATAAAGAAAATCTGCAGGAAAGGCAACAAAATCCATAATTTTTGCACATTATTGATATACAAATATTCTCTCCTAGACTTATAAGATATTTACAAAACAAAAAGTATAGGTAAATAACTAGCACTGAACTGGGCATCACACATAAAAACATCTATGGACCTAGATGCTGACTGACTTAAATTTTATTCCATGATGCTAGCTTATTCTGCTTGCTTTAGACTCTCAGGACTGTGCCTTGAGATTTGAACTAATTAACCTTGAAGAAACCCATGGCATAAAAAAACATAATTTGTAGAACCTCTTAAAGCATTTCAAATTGTGACCTAAATATTTGTGCAGTATTTTATTTCTATGAAGTACTTAGCCTCTATGTATACCACAAAAGTAACTAGACTTCAGTAAAATATACAAAGAAATAATATCTTTGTTATTGAAAAACACAATATTTTGAAAATAAACTTAAGTTTGGAAATAGAAAGTGAGGTTGCAACTATTCATCTATTATTTAAGCTAAGTGAAGCAATCCTCACAATAGAAATAACATATACAAAGACCTGTAGGGTTCACTATGTTTTAAGGAGTTAAAAGGCTTAAGAGTTTTTATTAATCCAGAAAACTGCACATATCTGCTAATTAATACTGTTATACAAGAAGACAGCAAATTACCTCAAGGATAGAATTCTACTGAGTTTTTCTCCAAATTGCAGAGATGCAGGGTTGCATAATAGTAAATTTGCTGTTGGATGGATAGTTAATTTTTTTAAAAGATTTTATTTATTTATTTATGAGAGACAGAGAGGCAGAGACACAGGCAGAGGGAGAGCCAGGCCCCCTGCAGGGAGTCCGATGGGAGACTCGATCCCGAGATCACACCCGGAGCCCAAGACAGATGCTCTGCTGAGCCACCCAGGCATCCCTGGATAGTTACATTTTTTAAAGTTTTTATTTAAATTCCCATTAGTTGGTCAATTATGTTTTAAAGATTAATTACTCATTAATGGAACAATGCCAACCTAGAAAGAGGTTTTTAATAGGTGTGTCTATGAACTCATCCTCTTCTCCTCAATATTTCAATTGTCATAGATGCAAACTCCAGAAATGTTTATCAGAAATGTAGGGGGAACGGATAGAAAGGAGAGCTGTCTAGTTAAGAGCCAAAATCTTTTCTGAAACAAGGTATGCCATTAGCAAATAATAGAAAATTGTAAATTACGCTAACCCAGTTGGCAGAGTCAAGATGAAAAAAATAACAGTCTCAATAGGTGGCTGGGCAGAAATCAAGATTGAATTTAACAGAGATACCTATAATTTCCGAATTGAAGACTCCAAAACAGGCTGCACACGTAGAAGATGAATAAAACTTAGCTAAAAGCAATTTATGTAAAAAGAGCTCGGGATTTTAACTGACTTAATGAAATTCAGTATATGATGTGGTTACTTAAAAAGCAAATTGAACACTTCAAGCACAGGACAGTGTGGGTTAATGTGTCTCTCATTGTATAAGGATCACAACACATCTGCAGTTCCTTTAAGGAACACAGACAAACTAAAGTCATCCATAGGAACACTGAGGGCCAGGGCAGCAGGACTTCTGAAACCACCTCCCTGGCAAGTGCTGTTAAAAGATAGAGGACACTCATTCAGAAAATGACATAAACAAGCGTTTGTATGAGAGTGATTCTAATTTTCCTTTGCGTAGTTTTCATGATTAGATCTAAAAACAAATGGATGTTAAAAGAAAATAGATCATAAAAGACATATCTATTTATAAACCAAAATGACATGAATCCAGCATAACCAGTTTCCTCTTACACAGCGCATGTGCCATGGAGCTAAACATTTATCTTGTATTCCCCATGAAATACGTTGGGACTTAGAAACAAGGCAATCAAAGTTGTCTTTTTCCTCAACACAAAACCCCTATGAGGTAGGTATTATTACTATCATCATTTTTTAGAACAAAGAAAAGTGAGAAACAGTGAGCTCCTCATTAACTCACACCACTCATGGTGAAGCTGGGATTTCAATCCAGCCAGTATGGATCTGGAGCAGCACTCTTCGTCACTACCACATTCTTAAGTGAGTTAATGGACTTTAAAATGTCCTACCAAATAATAAATGTTAACGGGTGATGGTTATGATGCAGGTTAAAAGAAAAAGACAAATTTAGGTAGGATCTATAGGGAAGTAAATTTTAAGGGATTGTTACTGAAATTAAAAGATGAATATAATAGGTGCCCAATGTACAACTACTCTTGGCTCCAGGGGAATTATTCTACAAAGAACCGAACACAGTCTCTCAAACTGCTTTCTAGGGGCTTCCAGTCTCAGACGAGGAGAAGATTAAACGGATAAATAATATAAAGCAATGTTTCAAAAAAAATCAGTAAAAATTAGCACAAAAATTAAGTCTATGAGTTATTAGTAATAATGACAACAAACAGCAGTGCCTTTAGTTCATTTACAATACTGTGATTACTGCTGTATTTGGCCTTATTCCTCCAACTTACTATTTTTTAAGAGTGATAGTAGGGCAGTGAATAAGAGCAAGACTCCAGAGCCTGTTTGGGCTGTGCCACTACTGTCTGTGTGACCTTATGCAAATTACTTAATTCCTTTTCCTTATTTGTAAGGTGGGGATACTAACACTACCTAACTCATAGTTGTTGAAAGGATTAAAAAAGTTAATATATATAAAGCATTCAGAACAATAGTTGGAATATGTTTGCTCTGTCATTATACTTAAGAATACTGTATTTGAGAGTTTTATATTTTTGGAAAATCGTACAGAAAGTACAAAGAATTCCCACATACACCTTTCCAACACACACACACACACACACACACACACACACACACACAGTTTCACCTTCTGTCACCATTACTGATATATTACTATTAACTGAAGTCCTTGGATTATTATTTTAGTATACATGCTGCTGAGGCGAGCATGAGTCCATAGTTTGTTTACATTATGGTTCACTCTTGGTTTTGTACATTGTATGGGTTTTAACAAATGAATGTCATCTATCTGCAATTACAATATCCTATAGAATAGTTTCACTGCCCTAAAATCCCCTGTGCTCCACCTATTCATCCCTTTGACCTTGTCTCCAATCCCTTGTCAACTACTGATCTGTGTGTATATAGTGTTCTTTTCCCAGAAAGTGTTAAAAGAAGAATTACACAGGATGGAGCCTTTTCAGACTGGCTTCTTTCACTTAGCAATACACATTCAAAGTTCCTCCTAAATGATCCTGAAATTACTCCAGGTCTCAAATGAGAATTGCTCTTAATTCTACATCAATTTATGTCTTGGCCTTTGAAAAAAAAAACAATTTCTTCATTTTCTATATTGATACAAACTGCCATCCACTCTTTAGATATTCCTGAAAGACTACAGTCCACTGATGGTATGTTGTCTTATTTTCCAGCTGTGGTATTTCTTTATTCTTTTCAAAAATATATTTTTTATAATTCTATTTTCTTTAAAAGTATGAGGTGAAATCAACATTATAATTGGATTTCACTTAAAACTGTCTCCAGAGAAGGTATTCTTCTTTTATTCTTTCTACCCCACATAAAGGGGAGAAAAAAAAGCCAAAGCCAGTTTCTGCTAAGAATGCCCTTGATGAAGGAAAAAGATTAATTTTTATTAATTGATGATTTATCTTTTACTACTCCATGTGAGAGAAACAAGAAGTACACAGAGAGCATTTCTGCTGCATACCAAAGCACAATGGTTATTTTAAGAAAAAGCATGCTTATTATTGTTTTCATTGTGAGCTGAACTAGCTGTTTTTTCCATTGAATACCATAGTTATGTAATAAACAATGGCCAGGGAAACTTATTATTCAGATCTGGTTATTTCTCAGGCATTTTCACAAAAATGAAGAAAGCAAATCTCTCACTTCAAGGGAAAAAAACCCTGATTGTATTTGTTGCCAAATAAAGTGATAAGATTTGGGCTTTCAAGCAAAAATCAAAATTTTGGAAAATTTCTACATGCTTATCGCTTCCCAATACTTCCAGACTTTTCTGAAGACAAGATAGTAACAATTTTTTTATATTGCTTAAGAAATATGACATTAAGAGGACCTGTATAACTCAATGAACCAATAGTTTCCAGAGGTCTAATGCACGATAGTACAAAATTATGCTTAAGTAAATGAAGGGCTCAAAGAGTAAAGACAGACCAATGGAATTTAATATAATAGAATTCACATTGTCAGATTCCACACTGCAACTAGTCTTTAATAATCTAGCCCTCGTCAAGTTTTGGTGTAATATCAAAGACATCTATCCAAATCATTTGAAAAGCTATTGTAATACATTCTCTTTTTGGACTATGTGTCTGGCTGGATTTTCTTCATGTACTTCAATCAAAACAACATATGGCAGCAGACTGTATGCAGAAGCAGATGTGAGAATACAATATGCTGTTTATTAGGCCAAATACTAAAGAGATTTGCAAAAGTTAAAACAAATGGCATCCTTCTCAATCTTTGTTTTGAATAAATTATTTTTATAATATTGATGATATATTTATAATATTTATGATGCCATGTAATGGTTTATTATTATCTGTGTATGAATTTAAAAATATCTCAAAATTTTTCTGTTTTATCATATGGTAGATATTTATAACCCACATACACAAAAATTCTTTGGGGTTTTCAATAACCTTAAGATTTTAAAGGGATCTTGAGTCCAAAAAGTATGACAACAAATGCACTAGGAAGTAGAAAGCAAGGTGGTTTGGGCCATAAACCTGTATTAGATACTGTATTGAAGTATGTAAGTTTTAGTGAATTGGTAATATTGGCAATAATTTCATCTTACTAAACAAGATAATTTAGGGAAAAAATATAATGGGGTCTAAATTACGATGAGTTCTCATCTATCTGAGAAATAAAGAAATAAAAGCTCTAAGGCATCCAAAAAAAAAAAAAATGGTGGGACAGTGTAGGGAAGGAGAAGAAGAACGTATTTAGTGTTTACTTCAAAAAGCCACACCTAGATGCATCATGTTATCAAGAGAAAAACCAATCAGCTTAATGTTTAGAGTTCTATTAGATGATAAAATAACTTCATTTGGTTTTTATTTTAATCTTTTTAAAGATTTTATTTATTTATTTGAGAGACAGAGAGAGAGAGAGAGCAAGTGTATGTGCATGCAGCAGGAGGAACAAAGGGAGAGGGACAAGAGACTCCACACTGACTCTGGAGCTGGATGTAGGGCTTGTCTCATGACCCTGAGATCATGACCTGAGCTAAAATCAAGAGCAGACACTCAACTGACTGAGCCACTCATGCATCTCAATAAATAACGTCATTTAAAATGAAAAGCAAGATCTGCTATGCCTCTAAAGCATCAAGGAAAGATTAAGTGATCTTTGATACAGTTTTAGTTATACTTTCTACATTATAATTCTTTGATAATTGGCAATTCATATGGGGTTGCTTGATACAAATATTAAGAACACCTCATTAATAAGCTTTTCTAAATAGATTGAAAATTACTATATCTGAATCATTTTTTTATAGCAATCACTTTGCAAGACAGAAATAGAGCTTTAGGTTAGAGTTAACTCTAGGAATCTATGTCAAAATGATCTAGCTGTCCTGGCCTGAGTGCTTGTTTCACTTAAAAAAAAATCCAAAATAACATCCCAAGGTCTAGAGTGAATGTCAGTAGTTAGTAGCTTCGAAGGAAGAAACACACCAAATCCCTACAACCTGTAGTAAAGGAAAAACAGAATTTGTGGGGTCTCAAATGAACACTGGAGCTGCTATAATCCAAAATTCTGAGTGAAAATTTCCCACAATTTATTTATTTATTTTTTTTAATTTATTTTTTATTGGTGTTCAATTTACTAACATACAGAATAACACCCAGTGCCCGTCACCCATTCACTCCCACCCCCCGCCCTCCTCCCCTTCTACCACCCCTAGTTCGTTTCCCAGAGTTAGCAGTCTTTACGTTCTGTCTCCCTTTCTGATATTTCCCACACATTTCTTCTCCCTTCCCTTATATTCCCTTTCACTATTATTTATATTCCCCAAATGAATGAGAACATATAATGTTTGTCCTTCTCCGACTGACTTACTTCACTCAGCATAATACCCTCCAGTTCCATCCACGTTGAAGCAAATGGTGGGTATTTGTCATTTCTAATAGCTGAGTAATATTCCATTGTATACATAAACCACATCTTCTTTATCCATTCATCTTTCGTTGGACACCGAGGCTCCTTCCACAGTTTGGCTATCGTGGCCATCCCACAATTTATTCCTGTAATCTACCAGCATACCATAGAAAGGAAGAGACTAAATGAAGATTTTCCATGTCTCTAAGAGGAGACCAGTGATGGCTTAGAATATTTTTTCCCCACTCACCATCATACTTCTCTGTATGTTTGCAGATCAATACAATACTCAGTATCGCCCAGGCCATCAGATACAGAGGTATTCAGAGACCATTTATTCATTATGTTGCTTCGTAAATAAAGTCCCTTCAGGGCTCCACTCTATATACTGATGGAACTAGATTCATGTATAAAATAGAAAATTCCAGAGAAGTACATACTGTCATTTTCCCTCTACTGGCCATTTGAAGAATTCTATTTATCCCATTAAAAGCTCTCCAGAATGCAACTCTGTGCAGCTTACTTGCTCTCCCAAGAAATATGAATATTAAACCAAAATGATACTTGATTTACTTATAAAACAGAAAATCAAGTTAAATGAAGTAAAAAAAAAAAAAAAAAAAAAAACTAGAGAACAGTCCTAGCCTTGGAAGAAGTGAGAATGACCCACATTCACAGTAACCAACTGCAAATGCTCAGGCTAGGACTTATAAATTTCCCCAAATTACTTTGGTTTGGGGACTAAAAGCAATTCATTAGAATGGAAATCTTTCATTAGAATGGAAATCTTTCTTCAGCAAAACTCAAAGAGTATATATCTGCCATTTCTGGCTCTCTTTTTGAGAACATATGAGCTCTAAAATGTACTTTTTTTTTTTAAGAGAAAAACTTATATCAGTTGTATTGTTCACTACCCCCATTTTTGGCATTTGAAATAAAATGTTTGCAATATTTTGTAGTGCTGGTCACTTTTTGAAAGTATCTTCTGTTTTTGGTTTGAAAACCAACGCTATGCTAGTAGTTATTTTAAAAATACTACATGTTCTGTACAAGTTAATACATCTTTATTAAATGATAAATGATGCAGTATATATTCCATGCATATTTTCGTGGAAGCATTTAAATTTAATAATCACATACACTAAAAAAATTACTATCCTGTCTGAAATTAAAGGAAGGGTGTTTTGCTACATAACATTTCTAACATTTCTAATATTCTGGGATGTTTTCACCTCATTTACAAAGTCATGTTGACTTAAAGGAAGAAAAATGTGAATCCCAGGTTACTGATTAGCTCCAAAAGGAAAATAAATAGATATTATATCTTTATTCACACTTATAGTTGCTAATACACAACCACATAGTTAAAAGGCACTAGTTGCCATGTTCTTAAAGACTACAAAATGCAATCATTATTCTATGGAAGACATTTTACTTTGTTTCAATGTTGGAGAGAGAATGAGTTTACTTGGTCTTTTCTGGCTTCACTGTAATTGTCCATCTGCTTTATTTACCTTATTCTTTAAGTCTTTTTTTTTCTTTTTTTTTCTTTAAGTCTTATACACAATTTATTCCTCTTACAGACCTTTTTTTTAAAAAGAAAGATTTTATTTATTTATTCATGAGAGACACACAGAGAGAGGCAGAGGGAGAAGCAGGCTCCATGCAGGGAGCCCAATGTGGGACTAAATTCTGGGACTCCAGGATCACGACCTGAGCCAAAGGCAGATGCCCAACCACTGAGCCACCCAAGTGTCCCTTTGCTGACCTTTTTTTGAAATGCAATTCACACACCCTAAAATTCATCATTTTAAAGTGTGCAATTCAGGGGCTTTGGTATATTCATAAGGTTGTGCAGTCATTACCAGTACCATCTAATATCAGAAAATTTTCCTCACTCCGAAAAGAAACTGCAATACCCATTATCAGTCATTTCCCATTTCCTTCTCTTCCCCCCTCGTGGTGCCCCACCCTTGGCAACCACAAATCTTTCTGTCTCTATAGATTTGACTATTCTGAACATTTCATATAAACAGAATCATACAAAACAAATCCTGTTGTATCTGGCTTTTTCACTCAAGGTTTCCAAAGTTTTCATTCTCTTTTATGATGGAATAATATTTCATTGTATTGATATCTCTCATTTTGTTTATTGTTACTGGCTTCTTATATATATATTTCTCTGTCAATGTCCTTGTAGTAATGGTCTTTACAAAGCTGGTGTTTTGCATTTTCTATTTCCCTAGATGAACTTACCCTTTCTTACTGTCCTCAGAATCTACTTCCTTAGTACTGATGTCAGCAAAATCTTTGTTCAATCTTATCCCTCTTCTAATCTCCAAATACAAATTTCTAACTGCCTTTTGTAAATGATCACGCTAGGACTCCAATCTTAATATATTCTTTTTTTTTTTTTTTTTTTATTGGTGTTCAATTTACTAACATACAGAATAACACCCAGTGCCCGTCACCCATTCACTCCCACCCCCCGCCCTCCTCCCCTTCTACCACCCCTAGTTCGTTTCCCAGAGTTAGCAGTCTTTACGTTCTGTCTCCCTTTCTGATATTTCCCACACATTTCTTCTCCCTTCCCTTATTTTCCCTTTCACTATTATTTATATTCCCCAAATGAATGAGAATATATAATGTTTGTCCTTCTCCGACTGACTTACTTCACTCAGCATAATACCCTCCAGTTCCATCCACGTTGAAGCAAATGGTGGGTATTTGTCATTTCTAATAGCCGAGTAATATTCCATTGTATACATAAACCACATCTTCTTTATCCATTCATCTTTCGTTGGACACCGAGGCTCCTTCCACAGTTTGGCTATCGTGGCCATTGCTGCTATAAACATCGGGGTGCAGGTGTCCCGGCGTTTCATTGCATTTGTATCTTTGGGGTAAATCCCCAACAGTGCAATTGCTGGGTCGTAGGGCAGGTCTATTTTTAACTCTTTGAGGAACCTCCACACAGTTTTCCAGAGTGGCTGCACCAGTTCACATTCCCACCAACAGTGTAAGAGGGTTCCCTTTTCTCCGCATCCTCTCCAACATTTGTTGTTTCCTGCCTTGTTAATTTTCCCCATTCTCACTGGTGTGAGGTGGTATCTCATTGTAGTTTTGATTTGTATTTCCCTGATGGCAAGTGATGCAGAGCATTTTCTCATATGCATGTTGGCCATGTCTATGTCTTCCTCTGTGAGATTTCTGTTCATGTCTTTTGCCCATTTCATGATTGGATTGTTTGTTTCTTTGGTGTTGAGTTTAATAAGTTCTTTATAGATCTTGGAAACTAGCCCTTTATCTGATATGTCATTTGCAAATATCTTCTCCCATTCTGTAGGTTGTCTTTGAGTTTTGTTGACTGTATCCTTTGCTGTGCAAAAGCTTCTTATCTTGATGAAGTCCCAATAGTTCATTTTTGCTTTTGTTTCTTTTGCCTTCGTGGATGTATCTTGCAAGAAGTTACTATGGCCGAGTTCAAAAAGGGTGTTGCCTGTGTTCTTCTCTAGGATTTTGATGGAATCTTGTCTCACATTTAGATCTTTCATCCATTTTGAGTTTATCTTTGTGTATGAACATGGATGCAAAAATTCTCAACAAGATACTGGCCAATAGGATCCAACAGTACATTAAGAAAATTATTCACCATGTCCAAGTAGGATTTATCCCTGGGACACAAGGCTGGTTCAACACCCGTAAAACAATCAATGTGATTCATCATATCAGCAAGAGAAAAACCAAGAACCATATGATCCTCTCATTGGATGCAGAGAAAGCATTTGACAAAATACAGCATCCATTCCTGATCAAAACTCTTCAGAGTGTAGGGATAGAGGGAACATTCCTCGACATCTTAAAAGCCATCTATGAAAAGCCCACAGCAAATATCATTCTCAATGGGGAAGCACTGGGAGCCTTTCCCCTAAGATCAGGAACAAGACAGGGATGTCCACTCTCACCACTGCTATTCAACATAGTACTGGAAGTCCTAGCCTCAGCAATCAGACAACAAAAAGACATTAAAGGCATTCAAATTGGCAAAGAAGAAGTCAAACTCTCCCTCTTCGCCGATGACATGATACTCTACATAGAAAACCCAAAAGTCTCCACCCCAAGATTGCTAGAACTTATACAGCAATTCGGTAGCGTGGCAGGATACAAAATCAATGCCCAGAAGTCAGTGGCATTTCTATACACTAACAATGAGACTGAAGAAAGAGAAATTAAGGAGTCAATCCCATTTACAATTGCACCCAAAAGCATAAGATACCTAGGAATAAACCTAACCAAAGAGGTAAAGGATCTATACCCTCAAAACTATAGAACACTTCTGAAAGAAATTGAGGAAGACACAAAGAGATGGAAAAATATTCCATGCTCATGGATTGGCAGAATTAATATTGTGAAAATGTCAATGTTACCCAGGGCAATATACACGTTTAATGCAATCCCTATCAAAATACCATGGACTTTCTTCAGAGAGTTAGAACAAATTATTTTAAGATTTGTGTGGAATCAGAAAAGACCCCGAATAGCCAGGGGAATTTTAAAAAAGAAAACCATATCTGGGGGCATCACAATGCCAGATTTCAGGTTGTACTACAAAGCTGTGGTCATCAAGACAGTGTGGTACTGGCACAAAAACAGACACATAGATCAGTGGAACAGAATAGAGAATCCAGAAGCGGACCCTGAACTTTATGGGCAACTAATATTCGATAAAGGAGGAAAGACTATCCATTGGAAGAAAGACAGTCTCTTCAATAAATGGTGCTGGGAAAATTGGACATCCACATGCAGAAGAATGAAACTAGACCACTCTCTTTCACCATACACAATCTTAATATATTCTAAGTTGAAATCACTTCTTCCCCAGATTTGACTCTGTTCCTCACGTCCTACATCTGATCCTTGCCAGGTTTCATTCTTCAACTCTTTCAACGTTCCCCTGTACTCCCCTCAACCATGATTCCCTTTATTTTCATTGCTACTTTTTAAAAAATATATTTTATTTATTTATTCATAAGAGAGAGACAGAGAGAGAGAAAGAGAGAGAGAGAGAGAGAGAGAGAGAGAGAGAAGGTAGAGACATAGGCAGAGGGAGAAGCAGGTTCCCTGCAGGAAACCCAATGTGGGACTCAATCCCAGGACCCCAGGATTACGATCTGAGCTGAAGGCAGATGCTCAACTGCTGAGACACCCAGGTGTCCCTCATTGCCACTTTCTAATTCAGGTTTTTATCTCTATCTTCACTCAACAAATACTTATTGAGCACCTACTGTGTACTAGCCACTTTCCCAGGCCCATTATGGAGCTTTTGGTCTTGTGGCAGAGAATAAAAGGATGCTAAGAAAGCATAAAACAGAGGAACTCAAATTAGTCTGGGGTCCATAAAGGCTTCTTTGAGGTAGTGGCATTTAAGTCAAGATCTTGTTAGAAATATTTTTGTTACAAGTGACAGACAATCCAACTCCAAGTGGCTCAAAAGTTAAAATACGATCTGCTGGTACCAGTAACTGGAAAATCTAGAAGTACATCTAGCTTTAGGCAAGAATCAACTCAGCACCCCAAACGACATCTCTAAAAATTATCCTTTCATTTTTGAATTACACCAAATTCCTCACTGCTTTTGTGACTTTTGCACAAGCTTTTCCTTCTGTGTACTCTTTCATCTCTATTCTTCCCCTAATTCCTACACCATTCCTACCATTCAGATCTGACATGGTTTGGTTTCATGGACATTTTTGGGGAAACCTCTCCAGCATCCACTCCACCCATCTTCTGCCAACAATCTATTTATTTTTTTCAATTTGGAAATTCACCCTTCCCTATTTATAGCCCCATCTGTGCATTCCAATTGGCCTTAAGTGATTCAGGGGAAATAATATGGGATGAATACCAGGAGGCTAATCCTGATATAGCCCTACTCGAGAGACTATACTTTCTGTGAATCAAAAGTGTCCTCCAGATTCTCTATACAGGACATCTCTTATCCATTTGCAAGTCCCTGCCATAGGAATCTAAAATAGCCTGGTGTCACATTAAGAATAAAGGTCTTTGAATCTAAAATTATTAAAAATATACCAGTATTCATGTTTTTAAAGATACTATTATTTCTGCTATTATCAGGGCAAAGCTATGGGAGCAAGGCAATAGAAGTGACTAGAAATGGCTAATCAATAGCCTTCAAACCATTTCTTTTTTTTTTTTTCAAACCATTTCTATATAAATTCTGGCTCAAAAAGGAATAATGAATATTATGTTTAGGGTCCACTTCTGGATTCTCTATTCTGTTCCACTGATCTATGTGTCTGTTTTTGTGCCAGTACCACACTGTCTTGATGACCACAGCTTTGTAGTACAACCTGAAATCTGGCATTGTGATGCCCCCAGATATGGTTTTCTTTTTTAAAATTCCCCTGGCTATTCGGGGTCTTTTCTGATTCCACACAAATCTTAAAATAATTTGTTCTAACTCTCTGAAGAAAGTCCATGGTATTTTGATAGGGATTGCATTAAACGTGTATATTGCCCTGGGTAACATTGACATTTTCACAATATTAATTCTGCCAATCCATGAGCATGGAATATTTTTCCATCTCTTTGTGTCTTCCTCAATTTCTTTCAGAAGTGTTCTATAGTTTTGAGGGTATAGATCCTTTACCTCTTTGGTTAGGTTTATTCCTAGGTATCTTATGCTTTTGGGTGCAATTGTAAATGGGATTGACTCCTTAATTTCTCTTTCTTCAGTCTCATTGTTAGTGTATAGAAATGCCACTGACTTCTGGACATTGATTTTGTATCCTGCCACGCTACCGAATTGCTGTATAAGTTCTAGCAATCTTGGGGTGGAGACTTTTGGGTTTTCTATGTAGAGTATCATGTCATCGGCGAAGAGGGAGAGTCTGACTTCTTCTTTGCCAATTTGAATGCCTTTAATGTCTTTTTGTTGTCTGATTGCTGAGGCTAGGACTTCCAGTACTATGTTGAACAGCAGTGGTGAGAGTGGACATCCCTGTCTTGTTCCTGATCTTAGGGGAAAGGCTCCCAGTGCTTCCCCATTGAGAATGATATTTGCTGTGGGCTTTTCATAGATGGCTTTTAAGATGTCGAGGAATGTTCCCTCTATCCCTACACTCTGAAGAGTTTTGATCAGGAATGGATGCTGTATTTTGTCAAATGCTTTCTCTGCATCCAATGAGAGGATCATATGGGCAACTAATATTCGATAAAGGAGGAAAGACTATCCATTGGAAGAAAGACAGTCTCTTCAATAAATGGTGCTGGGAAAATTGGACATCCACATGCAGAAGAATGAAACTAGACCACTCTCTTGCACCATACACAAAGATAAACTCAAAATGGATGAAAGATCTAAATGTGAGACAAGATTCCATCAAAATCCTAGAGAAGAACACAGGCAACACCCTTTTTGAACTCGGCCACGGTAACTTCTTGCAAGATACATCCACGAAGGCAAAAGAAACAAAAGCAAAAATGAACTATTGGGACTTCATCAAGATAAGAAGTTTCTGCACAGCAAAGGATACAGTCAACAAAACTCAAAGACAACCTACAGAATGGGAGAAGATATTTGCAAATGACATATCAGATAAAGGGCTAGTTTCCAAGATCTATAAAGAACTTATTAAACTCAACAGCAAAGAAACAAACAATCCAATCATGAAATGGGCAAAAGACATGAACAGAAATCTCACAGAGGAAGACATAGACATGGCCAACATGCACATGAGAAAATGCTCTGCATCACTTGCCATCAGGGAAATACAAATCAAAACCACAATGAGATCCCACCTCACACCAGTGAGAATGGGGAAAATTAACAAGGCAGGAAACAACAAATGTTGGAGAGGATGCGGAGAAAAGGGAACCCTCATACACTGTTGGTGGGAATGTGAACTGGTGCAGCCACTCTGGAAAACTGTGTGGAGGTTCCTCAAAGAGTTAAAAATAGACCTGCCCTACGACCCAGCAATTGCACTGTTGGGGATTTACCCCAAAGATACAGATGCAATGAAACGCCGGGACACCTGCACCCCGATGTTTATAGCAGCAATGGCCACGATAGCCAAACTGTGGAAGGAGCCTCGGTGTCCAACGAAAGATGAATGGATAAAGAAGATGTGGTTTATGTATACAATGGAATATTACTCAGCTATTAGAAATGACAAATACCCACCATTTGCTTCAACGTGGATGGAACTGGAGGGTATTATACTGAGTGAAGTAAGTCAGTCGGAGAAGGACAAACATTATATGTTCTCATTCATTTGGGGAATATAAATAATAGTGAAAGGGAATATAAGGGAAGGGAGAAGAAATGTGTGGGAAATATCAGAAAGGGAGACAGAACGTAAAGACTGCTAACTCTGGGAAACGAACTAGGGGTGGTGGAAGGGGAGGAGGGCGGGGGGTGGGAGTGAATGGGTGACGGGCACTGGGGGTTATTCTGTATGTTAGTAAATTGAACACCAATAAAAAATAAATTTAAAAAAATTATGTTTAATCACTATATTCCTATTACTTAGAAGAATGTGTGGCATATAGAAGATGCTCAGTAAATATGACTTAAGTTAGAGAATAGGAAGATTGGTAAAAGAGAAGTATGTACTTGTCATACTGGAAAGACCCCAGAAAGACACTTCAGGTGAATACAAGGAAAAAAGATTAAAATAACATCAATTTCTACAGATAGGCTGCATTAGCTGGGGCTTTCCAGAACCCAAAGTATGGAAGAAGTTTATATGCTATTACTTGATTAGGGAGTGCAGGCATGAGAGTAAAAGAGAATAAGTGAGGTAAAGAGGGAGAGAAAATATGAAAGGATAGATTTCTGAGTAGGCCTTTAATTGGTATCAAATACAGTCTTAGGAGAGGGTTATGAACTATTGTGCCCCAACTACATGTAATGGGGTCTATAGTCTGCTGAAGGATGAAGGGAGAAAAACGTATCTGCTGGTGCCCATCTCCTATTGATCTAAAATGTGTCAAATTGGGCATTAACACCCCCTCACTTCCAAGTTACATACACATAAGAACTAAGTGGGCCTCACTGCATCTAATGCTTCAGTGACAATAGAGAAGACCCACAAGGCAAAGGCTGTTAACTCACTTGCTGGAGTAGCTGCTGGACAGAGCCAAAGTTGAGTTCTCCAAGGCAGTAGCTAGGCCAGAACAAATATTGCAAAGGGGATTTATGGTGGCACGGATAAATACCCTTTAGTATACTCATATAGGGGAATATAATTCAGCAATAAAAAGAAATAAATTACTTATACACAAAACATCGTGAGTGAATTGCAAAAACACCGTGTAATGGAAGAAGCCTTACACCAAAGAGTACCTAGCACATAATTCTACTTTTGTAAAATTCTACAATAAGTGAGATTACTCTATGGTTGAAAAAAAAATCAGAAGAATAGTTGGCTCCAGGATATGAAACAGAAATTGGCTGGGAAGAAGAATAGGAAACTTTTTGGAATGATGTAAGGTTTTTATATCTTAGTGTATATATACACAGGTGTGTGTATTTGTTAAAACAGTAGATGAACATCTAAGGTTTCTATATTTCACTGTATGTACTGAGAAGTATATGTATGTACGTATGTAAAAATATTTATAATAATGTTAGTATATGGTTTGCTTAAATAAGCTCCAATTATTAGCTATTTAGAGTACTTGCCTTTCTTTTTTTAACTGTTTCATGTAACTCTGTGCTTGCTATTTGTTCTGCCTCAAATGCTTCTTCTTATCTCTGTGAATGGCTTTTTGTTGTTGTTGTTGTTGTTTCTTTAGGTCTCAGCTCAAATATTATTTCAGAGTCCTATCCACAAGACGTTATCTAAATGAAAGCAGCACCACCATCTCCTAATGCACATACCAAACCTCACACTTACTTTATCACTGAGTTTAGAAAATAATGGACAGGAGTGTCTGGGTAGCTCAGCTGGTTAGGTATTTGCCTTCAGCTCAAGATCATGACTGAGCCTTGTGTCGCGTTCCCACTCAGTGGGGAGTCTGCTTGTCCCTCTCCTTCAGTTCCTCCCCTAATCATGCTCTCTCTCTAATAAAATCTTTAAAAAAATTTTAAAAACAGAAAATAATGGCCAAACCACTTAAGTTTCATCTTCTCCTAAGTAATAGCCTTTGCCTAATCTACTTCTCAGTATACTCACGGCTATTATAATATTATACATAATATATGAAAAGGTTATGTGATCTAAAATTGTTTATCAGCATAGCATTTTATTATGGTCTTTTTATGGAAGGCAACACATATATACATCATTTCTGTCCAGCAGGGCTGAGGACAAAATTATTTCTAACCCAGGTTTCCTTGTTCTTTATTTACTTTAGTTACTGAATAAATTCTTGCTCCTGGCAATCAAAACAGCCTGAGATTCTACTTTTAAAAGATATGAGGCCAACAGCTTGGTACAGCCTTTATCTCCATGCAAAGTCTGTACCAATATATAGAATGGATAAAAAAACAACAACACAAGACTCATCTACATGCTGCCTATAAGAAACTCACTTCAGATCTAAAGACACACAGAGATTGAAAGTGAAGGAATGACAAAAATGTTCATCATGGAAATGAAAGCAAAAAACCCCCAAAACCAAAAACCAAAAACAACCCAAAAAATAAAAAACAAAAAGCTGGGATAGCAATACTTTTGTCAGACAAAACAGATTTAAAAACAAAGACTAGGGACGCCTGAGTGGCTCAGTGGTTAAGCGTGTCTGCCTTCGGCCCAGGGCATGATCCTGGAGTCCCAGGCTCGAGTCCCACATCGGGCTCACTGCATGGAGCCTGCTTCTCCCTCTGCCTGTGCCTTGTGCCTCTCCCTCTCTCTCTCTCTGTGTCTCTCATGAATAAATAAATAAAATCTTAAAAAATTTAAGTTAGAGAAAAAAAAAAAAAACCAAAGACTGTAACAAGAAGGAAAAAAAAGGGCATTATATAATGATAAAAGCATCAATTCAACAAGAGGATATAACAATTGTATGTATCTATGTACCCAACTCAGGTACACCTACATACATAAAGTAAATGTTAACGAAATGGAGAAGTTGATAGTAGTATAACAATGGTAGGAAACTTTAACACCACACTTATAACAATGGATAGATCATCCACACAGAAAATCAACAAGGAAACAGTGGCTTTGAAAGACACATTGGACCAGATAAACTTAAGAAATATATTTAGAACATTCCATCCCAAAACAGTGGAATATACATTCTTTTCAAGTGCATATGGGGCATTTTCCAGAATAGATCACGTTAGATAACAAAGTATTAATAAATTCAAAAAGAATGAAATCGTATCACGTGTCTTTTCTGACCACAAAGGTATAAAACTAGAAATAAATCATAAGAAAAAAATATGGAAAAAACACAAATACATGGAGGCTAAATAATATGCTACTAAATAATGAATGGGTCAACCAAGAAATCGAAGAGGAAATAAAAAAGATACATGGAGACAAAAGAAAATGAAAACATTACAGTGCAAAATCTTTGGGTTGCAGCAAAAGCTGTACTGAGAAGGAAGATTATAGCAACACAGGCTTAGCTCAAGAAACAAGAAAAATAGACAATTTTATACTTAAAGCAGCTAGAAAAAGAAGAACAAAGCCCAAAGCCAGTAAAAGAAAATAATACTGATCAGAGCAGAAATACATAAAATAGAGACAAAAAACAATAGGATGGATCAAGAAAACCAGGAGCTCATTCCTTGAAAACATAAACAAAACTGATAAACCTTGAGCCTGACTCATCAGGAAAAAGAGCCAATCCAAATAAAATCAGAAATGAAGTAGAAGTAACAACTAACACTACAGAAATACAAATGATTATGAGACTAATATGAAAAATTAAATGCCAACAAAATGGACAACCTAGAAGAAATGTATAAATGCCTAGAAACATACAATCTTTCGAAACTGAATTAGGAAGACAAAGAGAATCTGAACAGACTGATTACTAGTAACAATATTGAATTGGTAATAAGAACACTCCCAACAAACCAAAGTTCAACCCAGATGGATTCACAGGTGAATTCTACCAAACATTTAAAGAAGAATTAGTACCTATTCTCAAACTATTCCAAAAAATCGAAGAGGAAGGGAAGCTTCCAAATGCATTCTACAAGGCTAACATTACTCTCATGCCAAAACCAGACGAATACACTACAAAAAAAGAAAATTACAGGCCACTATCCCTAACGAGCACAGATGCACATGTCCTCAAAAAATATTAGCAAACCACATTCAACAATACATGAAAAGAATCATTCACCACAATCAAGGGGGATCTATTTCAAGGAAACAAGGATGGAAATTTGTTTCATTTCTAATACTAATAACAAAGAAGCAGAAAGAGATACTAAAAAAATGATTTCTCTTACAATTATGCCAAAAAGAAGAAAATACTTACGAATAAACTTAACTAAGGAGGTGAAAGACTCATACTCTGGAAATTGTAAAACAGGGAAAAAGAAACTAAAGACAATGGAAAAACATAGCATCCTTGTGGATTAGAAGAAAATCAGCAGCATTTTTTACAGAACTAGAATAATACTAATGTTAGTGTGGGACCACAGAAGACTCCAAACAGCTAAAGAAGTCTTGAGAAAGAACAAAGCTGGAGATATTACAATCCCAGATTTCAAGATATACTACAAAACTATAACAATCAAAGCAGTATGCTACTGGCACAAAAATAAACATGTAGATCAATGGAACAAAATAGAAACCCCAGAAATAATCTCATGATTATACCATCAATTAATTTATAACAAAGGAGAATACACAAAGAATACACAGTGGGGAAAAGACAATCTCTTCGATAAGTGGTGGTGGGAAAACTGGTCAGGTACATGCAAAAGAATGAAACTGGGCTACTTTCTTACACCACACACAAAAATAAACTCAAAATGCAGTAAGGACCTAACTGAGAGATATGAAACTATAAAACCCCAGAAGAAAACATATATAGTAATCTCTTAGACACTGACCTTATCAACATTTTTCTAGATATGTCTCTTGAGGCAAGGGAAATAAAAGCAAAAATAACCTATTGGGACTATACCAAAAAAAAAAAAAAGCATTTTCACAGTGAAGGAAACCATCAACATAGTGAAAAGGCAACCTACTTAATGGCAAAGATATTTGCAAATGATATGTCTGGTAGGGGTTAGTATCTAAAATACATAAATAACTTAGTTCAACAACAAAAAAACCCCAAAAATCAGATTAAAATGGGCAGAGGACCTGAATAGACATTCTTCCAAAGAAGATATTCGGATGGCCAACAGACACATGCAGAGATGCTTAACATCAGTAATCATCAAAGAAATGCAAATTAAAACCATAATGATGTATCACATCACACCGGCCAGGATGCCTACAATGAAAAACAAATGACAAGTGTCGGCGAGGATGTGGAGAAAAAGGAGTCCATATGCACTGTTGGCAGGAATGTAAACTGATATAGCCATTGCGGAAAAGAGATGGATGTTCCTTAAAAAAATTAAAAATAGTAATATTGTATGATCCGGTAATTCCACTATAGGGTATTTACCCAAGAAAGCAAAAAGATACATGTAACCCTATGTTCACTGTTGCATTATTTACAAGAGCCAGGATATGGAAGTGACCTAATTGTCCATTGACAGAGGAATGGATAAAGAAGATGTAGTATGTAATAGATGCACTTAATAGATGCACTGTATAGAATAAAAAAATAAAGCGATCTTGCCATTTGGGACAATACAGATGGACCTAGAGGATATCGTGCTAAGTGAAGTAAGTCAGACTGGGAAAGACAAATTCATATGATTTCGCTTATATGTAGAATCTAAAAAACAAATGAGCAAACAAACAAAAGAGGCAGAAAAAGATCCATAAATACAGAATACAAACTGATGGTTGCCAGAAGGGAGGGTGTTGAGGGGTGGGTAAAAAAGGTGACGGGGAGTGTGAGGTGCAAGCTTTCAGTTATGGAATGGGTAAGCCATGAGGATGAAAGGTGCTGTATTGAAATTGAAAATACAAGTTCAAATAGAACTGTAATAGCGTATGGTGACAGATGGTGGCTACATGTGGTAAAAACAACATAAGGTATAGGGTCGTGTAATCATTATGTTGTACACCTGAAATGATTTAACATCATGTGTCAAGTCTACTTCAATAAAAAAAAAATCTATACCAACAAAGACACTTTTGTATTACAATTTAGAAATCATATCTATGTACTCAATAGTTTGGCTGGTAATTAGCTTTATAGTGTAAGTATCATAGACCAAAAAATTACAATTTTATCACACATGAAATTAAATTTTCATATGGTTTCTGGAAAGTACTAAAAACTATACCTAGTTCACAAATGTGAAGTGCAAAATGTGGGATAAGAGCGAAGTGACATTTAAGCAATATTTGCATCCTGATATTTTAAGATTTAATGGTCTATTAGTGTCTCTGAATCTTATTTCATATAAAATTATGTTTAGGAAGCCATTTCAACACTTTAAAGACATGGTTAGCTAAGAGCATTTTTACATATATTGTAGTATTTTTAAAATTTTATGAATATAAGTCATTTCTTGGCTGTTTCCATCTCGCTTTCTTCTGGTGCACTTGTTTTTTGATGTTTGCAATCAGACTTCCTACCTGAAATTTCTATCATTCAATTTTATGTGGGTATCAAACATTTCTATAATTATTGACTATGTACAGAATGAATAATACACTTACTAGTCTCATTATTTCCATCTCTACTATCCAGGTGAAAAGAGGTTATCTCATTTTAATATCATTAGCGAGACTTTATATGGATCAGTGCAATGTAAATAAAATATTATAATTATTTCTAAATGAGACTGCCCTTTCAACAAACAGAGGGCATGTGTCTTACTTATGGAACTAGAAAATACGTGAATAGATTATGATGTTATGAAAATTTCCATAATTCGGCACATTTAATAAGTCCTTTATATCTAAATTCAAACGTTTAGTTTCTAAAGAAAAAAAGGTATTTCTAATTTAAAAAGGGGCAGTTGTGGCATTTCAGAGTTTCCATGTGTTTGAGGTAAGTAAGCCACTAGACAAGCAAAGTAGAGGAAAATGAAAGCATCTCACCCACAGGAAGAAGAAAAGATAGCCGCAAAGTTATTACAGCACCAGCTAAGTGAATCAGAGCTCTAGGACAAGCTGAAACATGAAGGAAGGAAGACCACAGGCCATACCTGGTAGCAGGACAATGTCTGACCCTGCCTCTGGTACCTCCTAAGTTAACAAGCTTGGGTAGAACTGGTTTAGATGAAATGTGAGACCGAGTTGGGCAATGCTGGGGCAGGCAATGATTTACATTGTCTATGTTTATACCCAATAGGATTCCAATCAAAATAGTCTGACTATATATCTCCATGATTGTGATTTGGTTTCTCTTGACATTTTAACATTTCTGAAATTCATAAACAATTTTAACCCAATACAGTTCTTTCATTCGAAAATCTTCCCATCTCTCTCCAATGGCTTCTTTTTTTTTTTTTTTTAAAGATTTTATTTATTTATTCATGAGAGACACAGAGAGAGAGAGAAAGAGGCAGAGACATGGGCAGAGGGAGAAGCAGGCTCCCTGCAGGGAGTTTGATGCGGGACTTGATCCCAGGACCCCGGGGTCACGACCTGAACCGAAGGCAGGTGCTCAACCACTAAGCCACCCAGGTGCCCTTCCAAAGGCTTTATTAATTAAACTATCAATCCACAGTGTCTTAAAAATTCAAGGGAAAAGGCAAATCTTAAACTCTGTTTTCCTCTTCTTATAAGGACAATAATTCCATGAACAGCAAGAAGGTGGCAGTCTACAACCAAGGAAGTGGAAGCTCACCAGGAACAAATTAGCCGGCACCTTGATCCGGGACTTCCTAGCCACCAGAACTGAGAAATAAATGTCTTTTTTAAGCCATTCATTCAATGTATGGTATTTGGTCACAGCAGCCCATCTAAGGTAATCCCCGTTGCAGAAATTAGGAATCGGAGGCTCAGAGTGGTTGAGTAAGGTTAAGGTCAAGATAACTTATTTCAGCCACAGATCTGGTTAACCTAAAAACTCAAAACTCTGAACTCCTTCTTTGTAGTACATCCATGAAATTCAACATTGTGCTCTCAATCACAATTTTTTCTTGTTTTTCCTATACTTTTTCATATAATACACGCACCCTGGTCCAAGGCACAATCATCTTTTGCCTAGATTACTGCACGAGCCTCCTACTAGGTTTCCCTACTTCTACTTGGTACACGTATATATTTCTCTTTGCTCCCTCTGTATTCCCCACAGTTTATTCTTAACACAAACTAGGGGGGTCATTTTAAAATATCACATGTTTTAAGACTGCTTAAATCTACCAGGTTCATAAAACCACTCGGAAAAAAAAAAAACAAAACAAAACAAAAAAAAACTATAGTCTTGACAACGGCCCATAGATCTTGCACGATCTTCCCAACCACTCTTACTTTTCTGACCTCATCTTCCACCACTATCTCCCTCTCACCACGCTCCAGCCACGATGATCTGCTTGTTGGTCCTACTATTATCTTAGATCAACACACACTTGTGTGCTGACTTTTACATTTACTGTTATGTCTAGAATGCTTTTTTTTTTCCAGATGGTTTTTTTCACCTCCTTCAAGTCTCTGATCAATTCTCGTGTTCTCAGTAAGCCCTACCTTAACTAACCCTATTTAGTACCACAGCTTGACCCCACCTTCTGACATTTCTGGTTTGCCCCACTTTTTTCCATATTTATCAACTTCCAATATATACGTAAATTTATTTATTATGTTAATTGTATGACCCTTATGATAGAATGGAAGATCCAAGAGAACAAGAACCTTTATCTGTTTTCCTTACTGATGTAATCCCAAGTGCCAAGAACAGTGCTTGACATGGGGCAGAAAACAATAAATATTGGTTGAATGAATGAGTGTAAAAGATAGATTACTTGTCACTGGAAGACAGACTATATTTTAGGTGAGATACTGAGAATAGAAGGACTTAGTCAACCCCTCATTAGCTTAACAACAGAATGTAGAAGTAGCTAACTCTAACTAGTCTCACATGTGTTTAAAGTCTCAATAAATATTTATTGTGGAAAATTAAGAAATGCAGACAAAAACACAGTGAAAATGAAAGCCACCCATTTGCCAGAACAATCACTAACGCTATATGCATGACTAGATTCTTCCTTTGTATAAACACACATTTAAATTTTTCTTAAAAAAAAATAAGATTTTGGGATGCCTGGGTGGCTCAGCAGTGGAGTGTCTGCCTTCAGCCCAGGGTGTGATCCTGGAGTCACAGGATCAAGTCCCACATCAGGCTCTCTGCATGGAGCCTGCTTCTCCCTCTGCCTATGTCTCGGCCTTTCTCTGTCTCTCATGAATAAATAAATAAAATATTTTTAAAAATTAAGATTTCCTCTCTCAACATGTTCTTCTCTAAAGGAGATGCACATACAACAAATCTCTTCCACTAAACATAACAGAAACATCTCTCCTTTGATGCTACATTTTTATCTAGCTATAGTCACTTTTCTCTTTCCCTTCAGAGTCAAGTCCTTAGAAAGAAAAGAACACCAGTTCTGTCCATTCTTTCCTGCAACCCACTACTAGACCAGAACTGCTCTAACCAAAAGTCATCTATGACCCAATTGCCACATTTCACAGTTTATTTTCGGTTCTCATTATACATGATAATTCCACAGCATTTAACATTCTCAGCCAATTTCTTCTCTTAAAAACTGTCATTTTCAAGAATGCCACTGGAATGGAGTCTCCTTTTAACTTCCTACCCTGGTTCCTTTTCTGGCTTTTCTTCCATTGGCTACCCACGGGAATGTTGGTATTCTCGGGAGTGCTCAGTCTTGGACCTTTTCTTTTTCAACAGTACCTGTTCTCCTTAAGCAACCTCATCTTTCATTCTTATAGTTTTAGCTACTACCTGTTATACTGATGACTCAATAATCTCTAGCTTTAGCCCAGATTACTCTTCTGAACTCCAAATCCATTATTCTCTAGCTATCCACTCATCTATTAGATATCTATCTCCTTGTGCATTTGCCACCCAGGGACAGGAAAACAGTGTGTTCAAAGGTAATTTCACTTTTCCCTTAAATCTGCACCTCACTTAAAATCTTACTGTTACCATAATCCACTTTTTATTTATCCAAGAAAGAAATTTAGCAATCATTTTAGATTTTCCCTTTGTCTTCATTTTCTGTATCTTATCAGATATCTGATAAGATATCTATATATCTGTATCTATTTATAGATTGCTTAAAAGCTTCATATTTTATTATCCTTTTCTTTTCCCACTGTTAACACCTTAGTCCAGGCCATATAATCTCTTGCCTGTCTTTGGAGTCTACTCCTCCTCCATGATCACTTCAGTTTATGCCCTATACTGCTGCCAGACAGATCCTTCTTTTTTTTTTTTAAATTTAATTTTTTATTTGAGAAAGCAAGACTGAGGGAGAGAGAACATAGGCAGGGGGAGGGGCAGAGGGAGAGGGAGAACCAGACTCCCCGCTGAGCAGGGAGCCCCATGTAGGACTAGATCCCAGGACTCTGGGATCATGAACTGAGCTGAAAGCAGATGCTTAACTGACTGAGTCACCCAAGTCTGTCTGTCTGCCCTGGACAGACAGATCTTTCTAAAAGGAACATGGAATACATTGCTGTCTATGTTCCTTACAGGCAAGAGAAATTTTCACCATCCTGTTCAGTCCCAAGAAACTTACACCCAGCCTCAGACAGAGAATACACAATCAGGTCATATCAGTTTAGAAGTAACTGCTCAAACCATGATTACTAAATGGTGGCTGAAGGCACTAGGTCAAGGATACAAGCCCTGCCACCATCCTCCTTTTCTTTTTCACATGATACTATAATGCTTAGAAATGTGATGTTTTTAGGCTGAGAGGCCAGCTTGGTGACTGGGGGCAAGTTTAAATTTGGAGATTTTCTTATAATAAAAGGAATACATGCTTATGGTAACAAATGAAGCAATATAATAACTCATAAAGGCAAAGCACATTGTGGCAGACACTACTGGTTGTTTAGGTTCTCAACCCTTTTTTCCTTTATGAGAACTGTCCTCCATTGTAGGAGCCAGAAAGCTTAAATAGTTGTTTACCCTGGCTTTCTTACAGCTAGAGTTGGCCCAACTTTGACCAATGAGACATAAGTAAATATGCTGAAAATTCCTGGTAAAAGTCTGGATTTCTGTATGAAAAGGTTAGAAATAGCTGGTACTATCCCTTCCTTTCCCTTGAACATGATGACTCCAAAATTTGGATCTTGTCAGCCCTCTTCCAACATGAGGCAACATACATAAGAGCGGAAGTAGAGGCAAGATTAGAATCCATACCCTTGATCACAGAAACTGACGATCTCTAGATTTACAACATGACAAAAATAAACACTGACCTATCAAGCTGCTGTCAAGTTTATTTTATTTGTGGAGATAATCACAATACCCATCTCCGTGCTGCCTGCCCACTCCCTAGCTTCCAGATGCAACCAGATGCTTCCAGATGCTCCCTACCTCCCTGAGGCAACACTGGTGATTCCTTTCCTTCTTTTGGCTCATACCAAATATAAAAGCACATGTGTACATAAATACTCTGCTGCCACCTTTTTCACTTACCGACATACCATGTTAGTGGATAATGACTTTTCCTCTTATTTTTTAAACCTAGATACATACATATTTTACATACATAAACATTACAATCTCATAAATGCTTTTTATTTTTATTTTTAGATTTTATTTATTTATTCATGAGAGACACAGAATGTAGAGAGAGAGAGACACATACACACACAGGCAGAGGGAGAAGCAGGCTCTATGCAGGGAGCCCGACGTGGGACTCCATCCCAGGTCTCCAAGATCACGCCCTGGGCTGAAGTTGGCACTAAACCACTGAGCCTCATAAATGCTTTTTATATTTCAGATTTTCCCTTTTCCTCTCTTGATTGCCTTCCCCCTCCCTGCCCTCTGTGGTCTTGATCCTCTGCCCAGTGTCCCACCTCATTTCTTGTAGCATCCCATCTTATGCCTTTTCATTTCCTCTACAAAGCCTGATCATTCCCACTTTACTACTATACCCGCTGTAAAATGTTCCAATTCTTCCTTTGTGCCCTTAACTATTCTTTTCACACCTTCCGTAAGACCTACGTTGACTGTTTACGTGTCTCCCTCTGTGACATTTCTAAGACCCTTGTAGGTATGGGCTACTGCTACTGGAAAGGAATGGTCATACTATAGCCTAAGGGCCAAATACAGTCTGTTGCCTGTTTTTGTAAATAAAATTTCACTGGAACATAGCCATGGTCATTTGTCCATGTACTGTGTATGGCGATGAAGGCGTTGGGACAGAGACCCTTTTACTCAGCACAGTCTACAGTGTAGGCCATTACCTGCCAGCCTAAGAAGCCTCATCGGGTTTCTGAATGTAATATATTAATTTCCACCACAACCAACAAATATTTGTTGAGTCAGCCAAGAATTATTACAGGTTCTGGAGATTTTCTTAGCGGGCTTGGGCTATGATAAAATACCATGAACCAGGTAGCTTTAACAGGAGCCATTTATTTCTCAGTGTTCTGGAGGTGGGAATCCACAATCAGGGTACTAACATAGTTGGGTTCTGGTGAAGGCTCTCTGACTTGCACATGCTGCCTTCTTCCCTTATGCTCACATGACCTTCCCTTTGGAGGTCATGTGTACGTGGAACAAAATCTCTCTGTTCCTTTCCTTATAAGGCCACCAATCTGTTGGATCAGGACTCCACCTTTATAGCCACTTACCCTTACTTACCTCCAAAAAACCCTATCTCCAAATGCAGTTACATTGGGGATTAAGGCTTCAACATATGGAGGTGTGTGTGGGGGTTGCACAATTTAGCACAGAGCAGGGATACAAAGGGTACTAGGGATACTGCTGGTGAACATATCAAGCAACGTTTATAAAGTAATTAGAAGTGTCAAGAAAAAGAAGAAGTGTCAAGAAGAGGTGTTTTCAAGAATTGGACCACTAAGTAGTAGAGAGGGAATAATTACAGAATGGAGCACACCAAGGGTCTGACCTAGAGTTCTTAAACTGGGAATTGAAGACATTTTGAAACCAAAATCAGTAGAAGTTAATTTTTATTTGAGTGGAGGAGGATACATTGGTTTTATAATGAACCATTCTGGTTTTTTCCTTATAAGCCTTGAAATAATCATATCTCTTGAGTTCACATTTTTATTTGCATACCCCTATTTCTTTTGAAGATTTTTTTTTAAAAGAAGTCCAAGATATTATTTCCTGACTTCCAGGCAGGTAAAAGTCCCATGGGGCTACCACTGAGAGAGAACACAGCTCCATAACACAAGCCATTTTCAGCCTCCAGCAATAATCCTTGCACCTGACAGCTTTTCCAGAGGCAGGGAACTCAGCTACTGCTAAGCCACAGCATGTCACATTTTATTTTACAGAATAGAGAGATCTTTCATTCTTCTCTCAACCATTTGGGCTCTTTTTCTGCCTTATTCCTTTCTCCCTTATTTCTTTGTAGTAGAAAGCCATTTATATATTAACCAGTATCTTTGGTTCTCAGTTTGGGTATCCATGACGCTTCTCCATTCAGGCAGAAATAGGTATCATTTCCCTGTTTCAAGGAATGGATGACACAGCAGCAGGTAGATAACAAATACATTTAATTACTTTTTAAAAGATTTGATAGCGTGCGTGCACAGCAGGGAGTAGGGGGAGGCAGAGAGGAAGAGGGAGAAAGAGAGGATAATCTCCAGCAGAATCCCTGTGGAGCAGGAAGCATGAGGCAGGGCTTGGTCTCAGGATCCTGAGATCGTGACCTGAGCTGAAACCAAAGTCAGATATTTAACCAACTGAACCACTCAGTTGCCCTAAAATATATTTAGATTTTATTTATTTACTCATGAGAGACACTGAGAGAAGGGTGGGAGGAGAGAGAGAGAGAGAGGCAGAGACACAGGCAGAGAGAGAAGCAGGCCCCCTGTGGGAAACCCAATGTGCGACTTAATCCCGGGACCCAGGGGTCATGACCTGAGCCAAAGGCAGATGCTCAACCACTGAGCCACCCAGGTGCCCCCAAAATAAATTTCAGCATTAAATTTTTGGCATTTGATTTTCAAGAGACTAGGGTTCTGAGTATGAAATAGATTTGGGAGATTTTTTTTTTCTGCTCTTCCTATCCCTGTTTCCTTGTGCTCAAGATACCCTAGATGAAGATTCTATGGGACTGGGGCAAGAATCTGGTGGATCTCTGAGAAAGCACTTGGCAACATATTCACCCAGGCTTCATACCATCATCCCCAGGTGGGGGGATGATGGACAAGACAGAAAATCTCATCAGGTTTAGAGTTTTGATAACAGGGAAACCTACAACCTCCCATCTCAAGAACAGAATCTCAGGAGGAAGTCAGGTCTCAGAATTCTTTCATGCTTAGTGTAGTAAGGGAGCAGAGAGAGGTTGGCACTTATTTGGCAGAGTGGGTAGTAAGGATTTTTAAGACAATACAAAGAAAAGTAATGTGACTAGGTACATAGCTCAGGAGGCACCACTAGGCCAAATATCCATCCCATGTGCCAACATGCTGACACTTGGAAGGCTCTAGAAATTTCGGATACAGACCCAAGGGAGAAAAGAAAGGGAGAAAGGCCTGTACCAATTAAGATTTAGTTTGCAGCCTCTAGTAGAAAAAGGCTCAAAATATTCATTCATTCATTCATTCATTCATTCATATGTTCATTTATTCAAAAAATACATACTACATATTATAGACGAAGGAAAATTGCATTTCCTGAATATGTGACTTTGTGGACTATGATTCAATCCTTGAATAAATACCTCCCTGTCTCATCTTTTCATTATATCACTTAAACTCTTTTCATAAAATTGAAGTACATCTACCTTTCCCTAAATTTTATTCTCTTGTATTTTTTTAATGCCTAACAAAAAGTATGCCAGGTCATGGAAAAAGTTTAGATATTAAAGTTATCGGAAAGTATCAGTGATTAAGAAATGAAACATAGAGACTACTTTAAATATATAGACATATATATTATAGAACTTGTTTCATTTCTGATTCTTAAAGAAATACACATTTAAAAAATGTCATTGTTGTGTCATAAGAATCTGTATTTCTAGTCTCAAAATAATGACTTTACATTTGCATAAATACATATTCCAAATTTGACAGTTTTGAATTTCTAACATATGCTACCTTCCATATCGGTCATCAGAAATTTATTTTAAGAAACAACTGGAAAATATTTTTGTATTGCCAAAAAAGACTTTTGGTCAATATGGGGAAGCAAGGCAAGGCAGTAAGCCTCCCTCCAGTGCTAATTAAATATAAAAGCTAGGTAAAATGTTCAAAAACCTTAAAAATATGTTGAGGATATAGGTTAGGAGTCAAAACTCTAGGCTCTATATATAGCAAGCAAGCCAGGAAGACTATTTGGTCTGTGGAATGTGGTACAGAAATCAGCTACTCTGGACAAAGAGTCAACAGAAGGATACTAGGACTTCCAACCTGCACTATTTGTTGATGTGAGGTCGCAAGTAGCACTTCCAAAGAAGCTTGGAAACCTTGAATAGAGAAAATAATATAAAGTTAAGTCCTGTATCCTGAAAGTGTAAGATGACAACAAGGCCAAACACAAAATTGGCCTTAAGGGGTTTTTTCCATTCAAGGCACCTGATATTCAAAGAGAACCAATTCCTCCTGAAGGTAGTTTATAATCAAAAACTGCTATGGATGCCCTAAAACAAACTGCTAACTAAAAAAGTACAAGTAGATGTATTAATGGAGGAATTAACTTGAACATAACTGAGAAGTATATAAGAAACTTTAAGTGCATTTAAAAGAGATTTTAAAAGTAGAATATCAATAAGGCACGAACAAGATATAGTCAAAATATAATTAAAAAAAGAGCAAATTTGAAACCTAAATGGAGACTATAAATATTAAAAAAGATTTATTATGAAAATGCTAAAACGGTACCAAAAGAAACATACAGAACAGCAAACCTTTAAGCTTTTCAGCTTAAAGAAGGTAGAGACATCCTTGAACCCTACCAAGCAGCAAATAGGGCTCTACGGAATTTTAGAAAATAACCTACTTCAGTACTACAATCAAGGCTTTTCTAAAAATTCCTTTTAAATAATACTTCATACATTTCTCAAATAATTAAATTGTAGTCTACTCTTCTAGTCTGCTGGTTTCCAACTTCACTGTCAAATCTGTGGGAACAGTTCTAATCTGTTTTGTTTGTTTGTTTTCTGGCTTACTAAGTCACTGACTGGCTCTCTCATGTGACTTTTCTAAAACCTGCACCATTCCTTTCAAATTCTTCCTGGATCTACAGTTTATCTTTCTCTGATGGCTTCTCACATTAAACACATAACACACAGAATTCTCTCAGTCTTGCATTTTGTTCCAGCTACCCTCCTCCTCCTTCTTATCACAGCAGAATTTTAAAGAACTGCCTCTACTTATTTTCCTAATTTTTTTCACTTCTGCAAATATTCTTCAACTCCTTTCTGTTGGGTTACCGTTATTAGATTCAAAAAATATTTTTCAGTTTTCATCTTTTTTGATCTCTTGAATTTGACACTACTGATTATTCCCTTCCTAAGCATTTTTAAATGTCTTGAAATAGGTGTCACTTCTCTTTGACTTCAATAATGAGACATTCTTACACCTGCAACTAATATAACACTGTATGTTAACCAACCAGAAGTAAAATGACAACAAAAATATAAAAAATATAATACAACATTCTTTTTCTTATCTTTCTCCTTGTTCCTCAAGGGCATCTCCCTCTTTCCTCCCACAAATTGAGGAGCTCCTTAATGTTTAGACCTAAACAGCCTTCTTGTGTTTTTCTTTCCTATCTTTACCATTTCCCTAGGCAATGGACCTACAGCCTCCACTAATACCTTATACAGATGACTTTGAGCTCTAAAACTATGTATCTAGTGTTTATTTGGTACTTTTGTTGTGATATCTTAAAGCACCTCAATTCAATATGCCTCCAATTGAATTCGTAACCTTCTCTCCATAACTGAGTCAATTCTAACTTACTGAATCCATCCAGCTGCATAAGCCAGTACTCTAGTTGTTATCCTTGATATTTCTTCTGAATTTATTAGTAAATCCTATTTATTCCAGTCCTTAAATTTCTCTTTAATCCATTTCTATCTTAGAAAGAAAAAGATAAAATTCTTTACAATCTTCAGCTGGACCACTTCAATAAACTACTAAATGGTTCTTATAATCATTTTGCATCTTAAAACAATTTTTGCATATTTTGCCAAAATAATTTTTCAAATTGCCATTCTTATCACACAACACCATGGTTTAAACACTTCTAACGGGGGCTCCTGGGTGGCTCAGTTGATAAAGGCTTCAACTCTTGATCTCAGCTCAGGTCTTGATCTCAGGGTTGTGAGTTCAAGCCCTGTGCTGGAGTTCATACTGGGCATGGCACCTACTTAAAACAAAGAAACAAACAAAAACACACGAAAGAAACCCTCTATGCTTTCCTTTTGCTCCCAGGCTAAAGAGCCAATATCTATACCATGGTCCTTCCTCTCTACTCCATCCTCACCAACTTCATTGCTCACCATCCGTGTTACTACTACTCTCTGAGGTCTATCTAGCCTGTCCTCCTTTTACTTCCTTAAGTGTACCATCCTCCTTCAAGATACAAATCTTGGCATGCAGTGGTTTATTTATCTGGGATGTTGGACCTTCATACCTCTTCATCCAGTTATCTCCTTCTCATTTATCAGATCTTGGCTAAAAAGACACTTTTTCAGGAAAGCTTTTTCTGACTCCTTAATCTAAAATAGATCCCCCATTTACATGCTCTCATAGCAACATATACTTCCCTTTCACAGCTTATACCATACTTTGAATTTCATGTATTTGTGTGTTGAGAGCTTGATTAAGGTGTGGCACATCCACTAAACTTTCAGTTCCGTGCCTGATACATTGCCTGTTATGTAGCAGCCATTCAACTGGTATCTGCGGAATGTGTTTAATAAATTACCATTGTTTTAAAAAAATAAATTACCATTGTTTCAAAATAAGTTAGTTATTTAAATTCCTTATTTCTAATCTATTCTATTTTATTATCCCTGCACTCTAAATCTTTTTGCATTCTGATTTTCTTTCTTGATTGGGGCAAAAGAGGAAGGATTATAGCTGGGGAGTTGAGAGCTATGTATAAACCTGGAGATGTTCTTGAGAATGTGTGTGAAATTCTCCTTCTTTTGTGTCACCATAAGGGAAAACACACACACACACACACACAGACACCTGATAACTGCTGCTCTAGACTGCCAATTAGTACATTGTTTATTTAAAAAAATAAAACCTAAAGGCCTAAGAAAAGAAATAATTTTAGGACACCTTAAGACATGCCTCTTTAGGATATCAGGAACATGTGACAAAAGGAAGTAATTTTATTCACTCTGTTGTATCCACTCTATGGTGTCCTAGTTTTAACCTCCCCTGTGGGAATAAGCAAGTTTTTTTGATAAGTAACTATAGCAGGCAGAAAGTAGAACAATCCAGTTTTCCAAAATAGTGTTTCAAGTTTACAGGATAGTATGTTCTATATACTGATGGTTACACAAAAGAAGAAATTATCAACTATGTTGATATTTTGCTTTATTCCAGTTTCAGGGACATCAATAAAAATTCAGTTCACATAATATTTACTTCAGCTCTTCAAACATGATGCTGTGTATAATATTCTAAGTTAAATTTTAAAATGTTGACCTATTTGTGATCTGTGGAAATCACTGTACATTATGGAGTGTTTGTATACTCCTCAAATGCATCGGTTGAATCCTAATCTATATGATGGCATGTGGAGGTGGGGCCTTTGGGAGGTGCTTAAACTATGAGAATTGAGCCCCCATGAATGGGATTAGTGTCCCTATAAAAAGGCCCCAGGGAGCTTTTCCACATGTGAGGATACAATGAGAAGATGGCCTTCTATGAAGGAGGAAGCAGGCTTTCCACCAGGCACAGAACCTGCTTGTGCCTTGGTCTTGGACTTCCCAGCTTCCAGAACTGTGAGAAATAAATGTTTGTTTAATCCACCTGTCTGATATTTTTATTATAGCAGCCAAAGCAGATGAAGACATCCGTATGATCCATTTAAAGGCTGAATATTATATAAAGTACATTACTGTTCTAATTAAAGAGGAAATAAATGCAAAAAAAAGGAAATAAAATACCAAATAACACGTTTCCTTGATAACCAAGACAAATATGGTTAATGTTTTGTTATTTGAATTTTGGTTTTGGTGTGTGCATAATTTTTTTTTTTTTTACAAAAATAAGATCACAGCACACATGTTTTCCCAATGTGAATTTTGTAAACTTGTATTCTTTTCTAACCTCGTAACATGCAAAATTTTACAGAGCAGCGGCTGTTATAAAGTTTTGGGACACTGGCCAAGGTCTGCAAGTAATTTTTATTGACATGACTGGATGACTGGGGATGTAGGAAGGCTACTAGAACCTGTGGATCTGGTGTCTAGAGGCCAGGAATGTTGCTAATATCCTGTAATGCACAGGCAGTCCCCTTAACCAAATTATCCAGTCCAAAATGTCAATAATGACAAGGTTGAGAAATCCTATTTTACTGCACAGTGCATTTTAAGTGCTGTAATCAATGGAAAGTGAAATCAAATCTTACATTGCACTGTCATTAGTTTCTGAAGAAATATTACTGAATCTCCACTATACTTTGTGGGATATGTAGTCTCTTTTAATATTCCAAAAATCCTCTGTGATGTATTACCATTGGGTAGATTTTGAAACACAAAGGAAAATCCTTCACACAAAGCTTGAACATTCAGTCATAAAAATATAAATATCTCAACACAGCATATACAACTCTCACAGAGCTCTGAATCTCTCCTTCCTAGAATTTATCACAATGTAATTTCACAATGTTTTATGTATCTTCACAAAATTACAACTTCCACTCTGTCTAGCTTTCCTCATCATTATGTTATGTTTCCTAGCACAATGCCTTCCTTCCACATAGTAAACTTAAATCTTAATTGAATGAATGAGTAACAGTAGTAACTAGCGCAATGAAGTAATTACTTTTTATACTTTGGTTGCAAAAACAGAAGAAGTATAAATAAAAACTAAATGAAAGTCATGTATATTAACTGCATTTAATATTCAAAAGCAGCATACCCATTTACTACATCAAATGTTCACTATTAAAAGGAGGGTTATGCATAGTTAAAATGGCAGAAAACACCAACAGCATGTATTTGTACACCTTACAATTTGTGATTTTTTTCATGAATGACTTAACACAATAATGTGCTGCATACCCAGTAACAGTTCAGTTTCTCCATTTACTAATTCATCTGTTTATTCTTTATGTCAGATTAGTACACAGGTTTAGAAAGCCAAGCACATGAAATTCCAGATTCCTTCATATTAAGTATTTTATTACCCAATTTTGTTTTGCCTCTTTCAACCCTAGTAGGGATCAAAAGCCAGAAATTACATTTAAAGGAGTCAGTTGAAAGATCTGCAAGACCATTAGCTGATATCTCAATTATACAAGATCAATAAAAAGAAAAATACATCAGTTATTTTGTGGTCACACCTGAAGCTCTTCTTTATTTTCATCAAAATCACCTGAATTTACCTTCAGATAATTTTTTGGTATAAACAAAATTTCTATGTTATATCCTTTCCTCAGCAACTCAAAATCTAATTTGGGGCAGCAAAACAGACTAAGAGCTTAAAAAAAAATTGATTACAGCTAATATACAAACACTTTAAAAAATCTTTAAAAATTCATGCTGGTGTTAAGTTCAATTCCCAGTTTTGCCACTTACTACATTTTGTGATCTTAGATAAATTACTCAACCTCTGAGTCAGTTTACTCATTTGCACAATGAGAATAATACCACTCACCTCACAGATTTCTTGTTAAGATTAATTGAGCTCTTACGCATAAAGCCCCCAACAAAGAAGCTGACACAAGACATATTAAATAAATGACCCCTATATAGCCGTGGGCATACCCAGCAAATATAATCCAGGCTCTAACCTCAAATTCTTACACAAGAAAAAAAAAGAATATTTTGCTGTAACTTGCTTACTAGTTAGACACGTGTACAGGGAAACGAATACTGCATTTACTCAGTTACATTCCCCTTTCCTTGCCTAGATACTTACTGTCAAATTGAAGAGAGAAGCATATACTGCTTTGGTGGTGTAAAACCATTTATTTTCTCCTCAGCTGGGCAGGGCTGGTTATCAATAATAATATTGGCTGGTTATCCTCTCTAAAATGTGATGAATGCAGGACAGACAAATGCAATAGTTTGCCTATTTATTTCAAAGACACCTTTTTAAGTCTTTCTGTGAAAATATATTAGTTCCTTAAAAACAAAAGGAAACAAAACAAAAACTACTAAAGTCTTTTGTTTTTGTGCCTGTGTTCAGAAGGGAGAGGGGAGAGGAGGAAACTCTTGTCAGCCTGCCACCGCACCGCCGGGGGCACGGTCTACCTGGCCCCTGGGTTTCAACCAGGCCCTGTTGCCTGCGCTGAATGCCCACACCATGGGAAAAGCAATGGGTGTCTCTAAGTTCTAAAAGTGGGTCATTACTTCACATATGTGACAAAACCATTCATGCTCCATTGGAAAATCAGCTTTATTTCAAAAATAGACTTAGAAAATAAGTCAAAGGTGAACAACTGTGACACTAATCCCAGTTTCTAAAGGCACATGTGATTTACTCGGGCACCCTGCAGCTCAGCTGAACAGTACTGTATTAGGAGAGCACTTTAGCTCAGAGGAATACATTAGGCCTTTAGTAAGAATTTTTGAAAATTGTTCTCCTTTAGCTTGGAAAGGAACTATTAATTTTCAGGCTCTGATCTGGGCACACGAGGATATGGAAGAGAGGCTGCAGTACTCTAGGAGGCACAGGGAAGCACAGAGGAGATCACTCAAATTTGTTCCACGTGGGGTGCTGCCCTCCACGACAGACTATCACAGCAGAAATTTCAGGGAAAACAAAATGATCATGCATCTCCTCCTTAAAAATTGTGAAAGAGAGAGATGATAGTTTTCAATAAGTGGTAGGGATTTATGAACAAAGACAGCGTAACAAAAGTAAAGCACATCCCAAGAGTGACTAGAGTAGGATGGAATGAATTTAACGATGTTTCACTGGATGGGTTGTCTGGAATCATCCCTCCAAGGAACTGAAAGATACCAACTACTTAGAAAGGGCACATGGTGCCTCAGAATAGTATGAACGGGGCTGTGGATTGGGGGAATCCAGGTATGCAACAAAAGGTAGAGATAATAGAGGAAGTAATAGATCACTGTGGGTTGGCAGAGGCCGGATGGAAGATTTTGATGCTGTGCTGTGACTCAGGACAGGCTTCAAGGGACGGTTCCTGTGACACAGGGGAGAGCTTAAGGAAGGGGGGGCCAGCTCTGCGTACGAATGACAGAAGTTAAGAGGGACTCAAGGCAGGACACATTTCTTCCAGGCTGTTGCCGCGGTCCAAATATAAGATAACAACGGGCTGGACCGAGTTTTTGGCTGTAGCATTTGTAGACAAATGGGCAACAGCAGATGATAAATTTTTCTTAGCCAGTAAATCAGAATATATTAGTTCTTTTGGAATTAATCAGATGCTTCTCAGAAGTTAAAAATCTCAAAAATCTTACTTTGGTGAGTTCTTCTCCTCCATGTAGAAGATGTACTTTGATTTAAAAGTAAAAAAAAAAAAAAAAGTCACTTAGATGGTAGTATCAGAAATGTCAGTGTTGAAATGTCAGCAGAGGATATACAGAGAGCTTTTTGTCCCCTCCATGCAGATTCTCTCTACCTGAGACATTTGCAAGTTTATAATAGAAAAGAAAAATGTGGGAGGGCCTGGGGAGCTCAGTTGGTTAAATGCCTGTTTTCGGCTCTGGTCGTGACCCCAGGGTCCTGGGTTCGAGCCCTGTGTCGGGCTCCCTCTTCCATGGGGAGTCTGCTTCTCCCCCTGCCCCTCCCCCTGCTCTCTTTCTCTCTGTCAAATAAATAAATAAAATCTTTAAAAAAAAGTGGGAAGTCATGTATACCAGGAAAACAGAACAAAGATTTTAATACAAATATTGCATTGCTTCCTAATTTACAATGTGGCCAGAGGGAGAAAACCCTAAGAACTAGTAGCATAGTTAGAATTCAATCTCTAAGTAACAAACACTCTGATGCTTTGTCTATTGTGTGGGGAAAAAAAGCCCTCAAAATAAGGTAGGAACCTTAAAAATTAATTCTAGCTCAAAGTAAGGGCACGACGTGAATTCCAGCTTCATCGCCGCCTGAATCAAAACTAATCAACACTGAAAGCCAATAAGGAAGACAGAAAAATTAATGGTGAATAGCATTTGTAGCCAAGGTTTCTTAACCTATGATCCATGGATAGAATGAGGGGGGCAGGTAACACGAATCTGGGTGGAGGCATGAATATGTACCTATTTTTTTCTAACCTCTATTTGGAATTTATCAACTCCCTTCAAAAATAAAGTAGAAGACAAACCTCAGCAATTTAGCAGTCCCTGTGACACTGTCACCAACAGAAATCAAAGATATTTTGATACGACATGACGGTTACTACAGATATCCACAAATACCATTCAGACTTATTACTGTGATGACTTTAGAGTAACATTTAGACCCACCGCTAGATTCTGTTATTTAATGCCTTACCAAAGAAGCATATATATTACTAGATCAGAAATCTGCATCATTTTGATAAGTTTTTCATTATTTCTTTTATGCATCTAAAACATTTTTTAAAGAAAGTATCTTTAGTCTTTACCAGTTCACCAAAGAGGTCCATGGCACAAAAATGGTAAAGAACTCATGGTCTAAATATAAAATAAAAATAATTTACTTTACCATGGTTCACAATCTAGTAGTAGAACCCTTTGGGCCAGATGTATTTCAGAATTCAGAATTTTAAAAAATTCAGAGAGGTGGAGAAGCTGCATATAATGTAATTTGTCAGCACAGTCTGGGGCAGCATTTTGGAGTCAAACATACTATTTCTTCAGCAAAACATATGAAAATATACACCAAGTGGAACAAATAAAAGCAATAAACAGTTTCCCATTACTACGTCAGGTTTACTGCCAAATGCCTTCTAATCAGGATAGGTTTTGTGATCAAATGAATTATGAAACTTAAAAAAACTTTAGTTTTCAGCGTTCTTTGAATTTTGGAATTGTGATAAGGGGTTATGGTCCTATTTTTGTTGTGGATAAATAAATATTCATCTGCTCTTTCTCCCTATCTACATCTACTCCTCCACTCCATAATTGTGAATTAATAGCTTTTTTTCCTCTTAAGTTTTGAATGCTAGTAATAAGGTTTTCTTAGATATTCGGTTATAGCACTTCAACTTGTAGTAGAAAGCCATCAGGTCTTTTTCTACAATTCAGAGAAATCAGGTGATGAAATTTTGGCAATAGGTTCTTGTTCTGAGTGAGCAACATCCCTTTTAGTGAGGACTCTGGTATTTCTGGTACTAGTCACCTATAATATTCTGGCCTCATTCTCTCAGTAACAATTTATTCATCAGTTATATACCACACATATACATTTTAATCATAAGAATTTTATAATAGAGGAGGAGCTAGTATATTATAACTACTCTAGTTACAACAATCCTTAACCAACTTGAGGTTGAAATGTGAACTTCAAGTTTAGCTATTGATAAATCATCTTTAGTAACCATAATAGAATTTTTCCGAACATTTTCTTCTATGTGGCACTGACACATATTAAGATGTTCTATTGATGTATGACCCACTTGGGGGAAAACACATCTACCAAAAAATACAGATACTGGAAAGAAAATGCAAGAATAGAAAAGAGAAGACATTTTATAATCCATCAATTTGTGAAAAAAGGCATGTAAAATAAGTAAACAAAACAATACAGTTGCTCTGTTGGGAAATTAAACTAGTATACCAATAACGTTGTAAACCAAGCATGGCAAACACTGAGTAAAAGGTATGTAGATTTATACCATAAGAATGAATAAGCTACATTAGAAAAAAATGTAGATGAATCTTAGTAATGCAAGATTAAACCAAAATATTAATTTCAGAATGGTAGGCTTGCTCTATAAAATTCAAAATAAATAAAACTAAATAATATATTCATCATACGTTTGTGTGTGTGTGTGTGAGTGTGTGTGTTGTGATAAAACTAAAACAAACCAAGACATATATGTAACAGAGGATACTCTAGTTCTGGGTTGGACAGTGGGTTCATGAGAATTCATCAAATCGTTAATACTTAAAAAAACTCCAAATAAGTAAATTAAGATAAAGTAAGTAAATGTTGTGCATAAATGAATGATGATATTTTGTCATGTTCTATAAAAAATCCAATTTTGAGCAACTGAGAAAAACAAGAAATGTTTTACATTAAAAAAAAAGATTTTAAAAAAGAAAGCTAACAGGTCTTCATGAAGCTACTCTGTCAGTTGATTTTTTACTTCATAGCTGTTAACCAAAATACAACAGAATAAATTAGGAAATGTCAGTGGTTAAAAGGTTCCTTACATATAGGAACCAGCTCAAATAGCTAAATGTGAACCCATCTTTTCAATTCTTCATTCACTGATTTCATATTGATTGCTTGAGATCAGCCATGGTGAGAGTATTTATACCATGTAAATTGGCAAGTGCTCCAAGTCAGGGCTCCTCACCACCTCCTACTTCCTGCCTAGAGAAGTATTTTACTCAAGTATAACTGGCATACAGAAAATTCATAAATGCACCATGAATTCTGACAAATTGAAAACACCAATGTAACCACTATCCATATGAAGAAATAGAACATTACTAATGCCCTGATGTACCTCTCATTCTTCTTCCCAGAAAACCCATTCTCAGGCAGGCAACTGATTCAAAGTCACAGAGAGAGTAAGTTTCAAAGCCAGGACTTAACTACAGTGCTCTTTTACCATGTCATTTTCATTGCCATCCTATTTCCCAGTTTTACATCTTGTTGGGACTCCCACAGCCCAGGATATTTGAACTAGCAGCTTATACAGAAGCCCTTAGCTTGTACTGGGAATTTTGTTTGGGCAGAGACATCATTGTCAGTGTATGACAAACACTCCTTTGGAGACCCTAAAGAAGGTTCGGGGGCTGGGGAGAAAGTATCTGCTGCTCACGTAAATGTTGGGAGGACCCTTTAAAAGGGCTTTACTCCTCAAAAAAAAATCATTCAAGGCTAAAATTAACTTTCTACGTGACAGGTATGAAAGAAACAAAAACCCTTTGTTACTCATAAAAAGGTATCTGAAAAGAGGGTTTGTTTCTCAACGCCACTGTGTTTCTAAAAATTAATGCTACGTATTTCCCTATTTAAGAAATATGAAGCAATTAACTGAGACTTTGCTCATGATTAAATAGTTACTAGTAAACTATGTATTTAAAATTCACATTTATTGGTTGTTTGAACTTTTGGGCATGGTAACAGGAATGAGTCATCAATCTCTACAAATACCTTAGAGTAGGGGTGCTAATTCAGCTGTTAAGTTCTTTTTTTGAAACATGAAAAGGGCAGTATATAAGTAAGTTGGTTTCTGCAGGCATATAGCATAGTGCCCAGCACATAGGGGACAGTGAGTAAGCAACGGTCTTGTTCTACTTCCCCCAGATTGCTTTTACTTATTTATGTATATAGCAAAGGGAAAAAAGAATGGATATCTTAAAGAATGGATAATTCAACAATCTCATATTTAGCTTTGAAATAAATTCATCAATTTTCCCTTTACCTTTCTATTTATTTGATTAAAACAGTTTGTGTCAACTTAGTGACATTTACCACTCACTGTAAGTGAAGGAAGATCTATGGGTGGGGTTGGGTACTACCTGAGGTATATAAGCTGCTAAGGTAATCTAAAAGGAGAAACATTTTTAAAGAATAATAATAAAGTGATAGTTCAAAAGATGTTCTTGAGTATACTGATAAGACTGGCTGTAACAATATAGTTTTGTTTTCTGGTCAATAAGACCCTCAAATTGCATCAACTAAGTAATGCAATCCTAGTGTCAAGCAGTATAAATAACCAAGATAAAAAGAGCCAAGCTTCCAAAGTTCAAATTTTTGGTTCCATCACTACCAGTTGAGTAACCCTGAACAATGATTTAACTACTTTATGCTTATGTTTTATCATCTGCAAAAGAAGAAGAATCAAAGTACATTCCTCATGGGATGGTGCTGCAGTTAAATTAGCTAATAATAATATGGTGTTTAGATGAGTGCCCAGAAGTCAGTAAAAGCTACATGTGTTATTATTTTCACTTTATCCTATTGCAATATTCATATTTATGGATAATGCCTTAAATTTTCCAAGAATATAAATATATGTTAATCATGATGTGCTTAAATCACAGTGCACTGTAATTTTTTATTGTTCACTCTTTGTACCTAACTACCAGTGTCTCTGGAAAATATGAAGAAGTTATTTGAATATTTAACATCGTGAATAATGGAATATATATTTTGTTAATTTATATTTTTACCACATTAAGTGATACATGTCTAAAAGTACTACCTATAGTATGAACTAACACTCATTATCTACAGTATCAGTCCTAGAGTTCAGACTACTATCTCTATCAACCAATCCAGAAAGCCAAGCAATAACCTTCAAAATAACTGGCCCCAAAAGGCCCCCGCTTTGTGGGTTTTTTGTTTGTTTGTTTTAAGATTTTATTTATTCATGAGACACACAGAGAGAGTCAGAGACGCAGGCAGAGGGAGAAGTAGGCTCCCTACATGGGGACTCAATCCCAGGAGCCCAGGATCACAACCTGAGCCAAAGGCAGATGCTCAACCACTGAGCCACCCAGGTGCCCCCAAATGGGCAGGATTTGATTAATAACACCCTCTCTAATTTTTTCCCCACTTCCAACTTAGGACAAATATTCACTCCTAACCAATCACCTGGGATACCTTGCGTTTAGTTACAGCTTCTCTATGCCAACAATGTCTAATTGGGGTACAGCTGAAGCTTCCCTTTTTTCCACCATAACAATTTCCCATTTGGGGTGCCTGGGTGGCTCAGTCAGATAAATGTCCAAATCTTGATTTCGGCTCAGGTCTTGATTTTAGGGTCATGAGTTCAAGGCCTGCACTGGAGCCTCTTAAAAAAAGAAAGTTCAAGCCCAGCGTGGAGCCTACTTAAAAAAAGAAAAAAAAAAAATCCCATTCATCTGCCTGCCTCTGAGTCTGCCAAATGCAAGTGATGGTGGCTAACTCCCATGCTGTAGCAAGTTTAAAATAAATAGCTTTTGCTTATTCGCATTTGGATGATCTTCGTTTATCTCCATGTGGTATTCATTAACAAGAGACGGAAAAGAAATAACCATTTAAAGCATATATTTGCAATATTTAATCAGATAATGGCATTTTCAGAGAGAAAAGAACAGGGGAAGGGGCACTCAGTGAGGTTACTGTGCCTAAAAGGGTGTTTGTGTTTTTGTTGTTGTTTGTTTTCAGAAAAAAGGAAAAAAAATCCTATAATCTAAGTATTATAATATCCTGAGAATGAGTGAGTAAAAAATATTGGTATTAGAAGTATGTAAAAAACCACAATTGATAAATAAAGTCACTTCTATCCAAGGTTGCTCTTGTGGGCAGAAGCATGATATGCTAGGTGATTAGTTAAATGACTTCTGAGCTTACAGCAGCATCACTAGAAAGCCAAACTGTTAAATCTGCTACTTCTGCATGTATTAAATAAATCCATTAGAAGCACGGAAATTTTTTTTTTTTATGTATGAGGAAACAAAGGCTCAGAGAGGAGATGAAAAATAAACCTGACCTAGTCATACAGCTATTTATTATGTGGGATGAGTGCTCAATCCTTAAATGATAGAAATCCAAAGCAAGATATTGAGGAAATGGCTTTACTGAATCAATAGATAAATTTGCAAATGAGATAAGTCGGATACTATTAGTAGTAGAATCTAAAGCTTTTAACTAAAGATTGCAGAAATTATTTTTTTTCTTACTCAAATATGAAGTAACTCACTTCAAAAGAAAGACTAAGTAACTCTCTGATATCAAACCATACTGAGAAACACAAATACCATATAATCTCACTTATATATGGAATCTAATAAAACAAATGAGCAAACAAATAAAAACCACAATCAGACCTGTAAATACAGAGGAAGAAACTGATGGCTGCTAGAGGAAAGGAGGTTGGGAGGATGGACAAAAGGAGTGGAGAGGAGTGGGAGATACAGGCTTCTAGTTATGGAATGAATAGGAATAGAAGACACAGGGATCCCTGGGTGGCTCAGTGGTTGAGTGTCTGCCTTTGGCCCAGGGCGTGATCTTGGTGTCCGGGATCGAGGCTCCTGTGAGGAGCCCGCTTCTCCCTCTGCCTATGTCTCTGCCCCTCTCTCTCTCTCTCTGTGTCTCTCATGAATAAATAAATAAAATCTTTTAAAAAAAAAGGAATAGAAGGCACAGCTTAGGGAATATCATCAATCATATTTTAATAGTGTTGTCTGGTGACAGATGATGGTTACACTTGAGCATAGCGTAACATAGAGAGAAGCTGCATCACTATGTCGTACACCTCAAACTGATGTGACTTTATGCATCAGCTCTAACTTCCCCCCAAAAAAACCCACCTGAGTGGGTTATAATAAAACAGTGGAAAACAATGAAACTTCATTGATAGGGGAACGACTAAAGAAATGAGGGCATAACTATACAGTGGAATATTTCGTAGCCACTAAAAATGATGATGTAGGTCTCAGACCTGGAAAAATTGTCATGAGGTTAAGTGAGGGAAAAAACAGTTTATTAGAGTCTATGCAGAATTAGTCTTTTTGGCAAAATGTCCATATTTAGATATATATTTAGACATATATTAAGACATAAACTCTATGTGTGTAAATATATGCATTACATGATGTGCATATAGACACAATACTATATTCATGTATTTATTTACTTTTTGTGTTTATTTAATTGTATATATGTAAAGTCTAAAAGAGGTAAGGATAATCTCAAAATGTGATGAGTAATTGTTTTTTGGTTCTAGAAATAGGATTATCAGAGATGTTTATTCTTTTCAGTGTTTAATTTTTTATAATGAGCACAGAGAACCCTTATAATCATAAATAAAGCAAAATGGAAATTTAATTTTGAAGAAACAAATTCTGGCTATGTGAGAAGGTCAGACAACAGGACTAGGTCCCTATGATGCCTGGTCAGTAGATAGAGAGCAGAGGTGTGTATCTGTGATGTTAAACGTCACAAGGTTGATATCTGAATGGACTACTTTGAGTTTTCTTAGGACCAAGAAAATCTCTCTACATCGGAATAGGCTTCAGGAAAGGTTGTCTGCTCCTCCAGACACTGAGCGCTTGCAAACATGCTCGTCCTGTGCACTCTCTCTCCAACTCATTCTTTTATTGTGGCTCTCCCACAGGATTCTCCTCACTTGTCCTCGGGGTCACACAGTGACTAAGCTCTTCTCAGCCTCTTCATAGACTTACAGATACCTCCTTCCTTGCCTGAACACTTCTTCCTCAGCACATCACCTCTACAGCTTTCCTATAAGGACTGCTCCTCCTAAAGTGGTGCTGGTATTCTCCAGCCTCAGTTCCTCCGGCAGGTTAGTGCTTTTCCACTTTTATATTATATTATATTATATTATATTATATTATATTATATTATATTATATTATATTATATTTATTTATTTATTTTTAATAATAAATTTATTTTTTATTGGTGTTCAATTTGCCAACATACAGAATAACACCCAATGCTCATCCCATCAAGTGCCCCCCTCAGTGCCCGTCACCCATTCACCCCCACCCCCCACCCTCCTCCCCTTCCACCACCCCTAGTTCGTTTTCCAGAGTTAGGAGTCTTCATGTTCTGTCTCCCCAAACAAGTGTACAAAAATCCCACCAATAATGCTCATATGTGTCTATAGAAGCTTCTTCTCCTACTCACGGTTCTTCCCTTTGCTCCATCACTTAGAAGTATCCTACCTTTGTACTTTCACATTCAAAAAGCCCACTTTGACAGACCTAGATCCCTTAATGGCGGTGTTTCTCTAGTTGCACGTACAATGCTTCTCCCTGTCATTTTATCCATTATCTTGCCGTAGAACTAGTCTCCCATATCTAATCAATTACCAAAGAAGGGGTTTGTTCAAACTATATCTCAGCCCAAATAGATCTTTTTTTTAAAAAAAAAGAAAAAATTATTTATCTATTTGGGAGAGAGAGAAAGAGAGCATGAGTGGGAGGGGCAGCGGGAGAGAGAACCTCAAGCAGGTTCTATGCTGAGCACGGAGCCTGTTGCAAAGTTGATCTCCTAACCCCAAGATCATGACCTGAGCTGAAACCAAGAGTCTGACACCCAACAAACTATGCCACCCAGGTGGCCCCCCCCATATGTATCTTTTAACTCAGATATATAAAGCCTTATATACAAAATCAACTATTGAATTCATCTGCCTATATATCCCACAGACCTGCCACTCTTGGCATGCCTACCTAATTCCTTACTTCTGTTGCCTCCCAAATTTGCTCCTTCACCTGCACTTATGATCAAGGAAATAACATGTTCAATTCATCCACCACCAAACCTTTATTCTTTCTCTCTTTCACCATCACATCTAATTAGTTCTCAAGTACTGCTGGCACTCAGTGTCTCTCAGATTTGTTGATATCCAATGTTATTTTAAGCTCCCTTACCAGGATTTCTGTAGCAGCCTCCTAACTAGTTTCTCTGATTATCCTTTCTAAATCTTATCTTCCTCCTTTCTCCCTCTATACTTCTGTTATGCTGACTTCTAAAACACAACCTGATGAGGTCATTCTTAATTTTGTTTTTAAAGTTCCTAGCAGGGCATAAAATTGTCTCTTTTAGTTCTGGCTTCTACATACTTTTCCACCTTGATTCTGGGTCAGAGTACCCCCCCGCCTTATACCCTACCTCCAACATTACCATTTTCTTGGTTAGTCTCTTTATAAGCCATGTGCTCTCTCCTTTCAGTCTTCTCTGCCTCAACTCCTATCTCATAAGACTTCATGCAAGGATTCCCAGGCAAAAATATCTTCTGACCCTTCAACTCTCCTGTGTAGATTGTCTGCTTTTCCAATATCCTGTCTGTATTTCTTTTATGGCACTTGCCAATATTATTATGTCATTACTGCCTTACATCCATCCATCTCAGCTATTAGACTGTGAGTTCCTAGAGGGCAAGCACTGTGCCTTTTCTTTATCTACTTTCCTAAGAGTACTGTTCAGTATTAGTAAATAAATGAAATTTATCAAAACATTTGGAACTTTACCCATTGTCAACCTGTTTTACTTTTTAGATGAATGGCTTAAGTATTTTTTTTAAAAATAAGGATCCATAACTCATCTAGAGGCTGGTTAACGTTTTTGAGGAACGTTTTTGAAAAATTTAGTTCAAAAGTTGTGATCCTCCTTTAGAAATATGGGAAATACGATTTGTTTATGGGAAAATTTAGTATAGAACAGTAGCAGCTGACTTCTGATAGTATGGGTTCTCCTTCCCTAAATAGCAAGGTATCAGGTATCATTTCAGATGGCTCAGATATACTTACCAAATGACTTTCAAAGGTCCCTTACATGAATCTAGGGTAGGGCATATATTAATGTCTAGGGAAAAACATGGTAATTAAATTTTCTAATTTAATGTTCTGTACATTTTCTTAGGCATTTTGTTTTATGCAATATGCTTGAAGTTTGCTATATTCTATAGTTAGCTAAGTCCATTACAGTGTACAATATCCAAACAAAAAGATTATATAAGAAGGATGGATAATCACAAGAGACTGTCCTATATTTTTACTATGGCGTGCTTTATGACTGCATCATTACAAAACCTAGTTTTATTTGATGAGTCTATTTATAAATTCATTTTCCTCCAGTTCAAACTCTCCTAAATGCTTTCTGTAACATGACACGTTACAAAAAGCATGTTGCAAAATGCCAAAGATTTTCTGATGTCCCCAAGGTATAAAATTCTTTATTGCTATTTAAACAGAAAGAAGAAATAAAGTAAACCATTCTGAAGAGCCATACATTACCAGAAACAAGACAACAATATGGTTCTGTCAATCCCTGAGGACAAGGAATCATTAGATGAAACAGTATCTCTACGGATTTCACCTTCATTTTGTCATCAGGCCCTATTCATCACCATTCTGACCCTTCTTAAATAGCTACTTCCTAGAAAAGAGCTAAGGATGGGCTTCAGATGAGTTTAGTTCTCCAAAGGTTTTAGCTGCCTAAGGAGTGATCTCTCTTTAATCTAGGAAGTGACAACCTTTCATAATCTTGATTTTAAAAGAAAATCAACATATATAATATCTATAGATCTAGAAATAGATCTAGAAATACATAATCTCTCTATATATCTTGTGTAGTTAAACAGTTTTAAAATATTTTCCACTTATCAAAGGGCCTAGTTTTCTTTTTTTCTTTTTTCCTAAAGATTTTATTTATTTATTCATGATAGACACAGATAGAGAGAAGAGAGAGGCAGAGACACAGACAGAGGAGAAGCAGGCTCCATGCAGGAAGCCTGATGTGGGACTCGATTCCGGGTCTCCAGGATTGTGCCCCGGGCCAAAGGCAGGTGCCAAACCGCTGAGCCACCCAGGGATCCCCAAAGGGCCTAGTTTTCAAGTCAGAATACCTAAATGTTCAATTTTACCTTTTGGAATAACAGTCATATATAAGTATTAAGAAATGTTAAAGTCCAAGAAGAGAAGATACACACCTAATGGCAAGGGGACATTTAATACAGAAAATAACTTTAATAATAATACTTGACATTTATCAAATGCCTACCATATGCAAAGTACTGTCCTAAAATTAGAGCGTATTATCTCCTTTAATCCCCACAATAACCTGAGGAGGTGGGCATATTATCTCCAATTTATAGACCTGCACTAAAACCCAGAGACGTTGAGTTATTTGACAGCTATTAATAGGAAAAGCCAGGACTTAGCAAAATCGTTCTGATTCCAGGGCCCAGGTTCTGGGCTGACACTATGCTAAGCTGCTTAACCTCTTAGATTCTTAACCATGTGATATGTAATTAAAAAAAAAAAAAAAAAAAAACAATGAGTGAAGGTAGTCAAATGGTACAAACTTTCACTTATAAAATAAGTAAGTCCTGGGTACATAAGGTACAGCATTGAGTATAGTTAATGACACTGAATTGTGTATTTGAAAGTTATTGAGAGAATCTATCTTGAAAATTCTCATCACAAGAAAAGGGAAATTTTAAATATACATGGTGGTAAATAATGAGATAACTCCTCCAAAGGAAAGAAATACGATCATAGAAACAAATTACAAAGGAACCTGATCTGATTTGGTGTGTGCAGAAAGATTTCCAAGGAAGGGATCCTTTAGCTGACTTATGAAGGATGAGCAGGATTAAAAAGGTAAAATGAGGAAAGAGGTGGGAAGGGGCCCAGACAGAGGTTACAAAGTCCCAGTGGAAGGAACACAGATCTAGCAGAGAGTGCAGCAGGATGATGCTAGAGAGGCACATGGGCATTGACCAGGTTAGCCTTCTCCAGCCATGTTAGAATGTTGATATTCATCCTAAGAGCAAGACTTCTATGGAGGGTTCCTAAGACGGGAGAAGGTGTCTGGGTTTTTAAAGATCACTCTGACTGCAATATGGAGGAAAGACTGACAGGCCAAGAGGTTTCCCAGGTGACATTCTGTGCTCAGTAATGTCCTAGGCAATGCAGAAAAAGGAAAAGAGAGAGAGAGAGGTTTATAAAGTAAATAGCATTTTAAATGACCAAGAGACTTTACACTTAATGCTAGTAATACGATTTGACTTATAAGCAGTACTTTGCATATTTTTTTTCTTTCCAGTCACACACCCAGAACTTACTCATTCAACTAATATTTATTATCAGGTGCTATAATGTGTTAGGCACAGTTCTACACACTAGGGTTTCAGGAGCAAAAAGGTACAACACTCTCTGCCATAGAGCTTACCTCCTAAGGGAAATGAGAGATAATATACAAGCACACAAATGAAAAAATAAGATAGCTGCAAGTAAAGATAAGTACTGTCAAGAAAATAAAATAGATATCCTGAGACCTACGAGTGGTTAGAGAAGGCCTCTCTGAGAACATAGCATTTGACAAAAAAGCACAGCCAGCCATCTAGAGAACGAGCAAAGAGCAGAGGCAAAGCCTGAAGGTGGGACTGGGTTTGAATATAACTGGGAACCATCAAGAAGAACAGCTGAGTCAAAATGAAGTGAGCAAGGGCAAGAGTAGTAGAGGAATGGTCAAGAACTCAGGCAAATCATTAGAGTCCTGTCACTGTGATGAGGAATTCTTAGTTTCTTCTATGGCATATTCATTATACAGCAATGGGAAGTCATAGGACATTTTGATACAGAGGAGAAACATATTCTGAGTTACCTGGCTACTATGAGGCTGGGTGGGGAGTGGATGGTGAGGGGGCGAGCACAGTAGCAGGAAGATAAATTGAGTTGGTACCGTGGTCTAGGCGAGTGACAGTGATGATGTGATTGTGGAAAATGGAAACAAATGGACTGAGGACATATAAAGACATTATACTTGGTTGATAGAAAGTGTCTATTTTTGTTGGATTACAGAAGTTTGCTATTTCAAGGAAACCTATGGGAAATACTTTTGCAAAAGAAAGAATTTGTCCTCATTTCAGCCATAACATAAATTCGGATTTTGAAGTATTAAAAAGTAGAATATGTTTAAAAGTAGAATATGTCTGTATTGTTTTAACTCAGGGTTTTTCCCTATCTTTATAGGGGAACTCTGTCCATAAAACTTCTAGGACTTCAATGAATTTACCATGTTGATGGAATAAAAACACATTAGAATCCTCAATCAGAAAGTATTTCTACAGACTGAAAAATTGCACTCTGAGTAATACTTTGGTAACAAAAATGTTAAACCCTATGCAATCAAATTTTACCTCATTTATTTCTTCAAAACTAGAAAAGCTTTCTCTGAAACTTTCTAGTTTTTAATTTTTTTCTTTGAAGAAGAAGAAATGTTAGTATTCCAGTAGTTTATAGAGAGTATTACTTTAGTTATGATGGTTAAATGACAGATATAAATGATGTGAAAAAATTCTAGAAATCAAAGGCTCAACTGACAAATTTACCATAACATATCTACAGGAAACATAAAATCCACTGACATACCTTAAACTCTTGACATTAAGAAAGAAAAATTTATAGAATGGAACCCTAGAGCTTCATGTTTATAGTTTAGCAAGCATAAATATCAAGGTTACCAAATTCATATGCGCAAGAGTGAGTGAATCTAACCTATTTAGCTCTCACTTCCTTTGTGTAGACGAGGACAGCAATCTTCAGGGAAAATCATCCGTCTCCAGTTTAAAGCTCAGTCTCTTATGGCCAACAGTCAAGATTCTACCCTTTTATCATTTCTTTCCCTCCATCCACCCTTTGTCCCTCACAGGACTTGGGGAGTCCCAGAGCTCACATGAACAGGGAGTCTTAGGTGGGAGGGAAGAGGGTGTCCTCTGTCAATACTGGCTCTGGCCTGGGGAGTGCAGGTCTCCTTCCCACAGCATAAGAAAGATTTTCATCTGCAACCTACCAGAGAAATAACCTTCTGTATCAGTTTTCTTCTCAATCAACTGTTTATGGCATAAAGTTCATGTTCAACACCTTTAAAACTCTATCTTTGGATTCTCTCTAACTCTTCTTCTGTCAAGAAGCCTAGTTCTTACAAATTAAGAACATTTGCTTTCAAAACAATTGTTTTTGCAGAGAATTAAAAACATTGTATCATCATCAACAACAAAACAAGTAAGGAAGCAAAAAAAAAAAAAAAAAAAAAAAAAAAACCCAAAAAACAAGAACAAAACACCTGGAAGCTCTACTTCATTGGTTCATTTTTTTTCTGAATTGTTTGCCCTCTAGTTGTGGACAATGCATGTATAGAAAGCAGCCAAGGGGAACAGTGGAGGAAAAACAAGGAGGGACACAAAGGAGGAGAGCCTCAGTTAATAGTTTGTAAGATTATCTGCTTCACTGAGACTTTTATAATTCTTAAATTATATAATGATAACCACAGCCCTAGGAAAGTTAAATTAATTTTTTTACATCCTTAATTTACAAAGTAAGATTGCACTGAAAATGAAGAATATCAAGTTCATTAGGCTGTTAAAAGTATTTAGAATGTGATCATTCCTCAACCTTAACATTCAAAGGCATAAATTAATATAATAGTTGCTGCAGAATCATCGTTGTGTGCTAGGCAAGGAGCTTCCTTATCTTTTCCTTGTGCAGAATTTTGTATGAGTTAAGAAACCTTTCAAATGCAATAAGCAGAATAACTTATTATATGTACTTTTAACAAAGAAGGCCTTATTTTCTCAGGCACTAAGGAGTCTGAAATTAGAGGCTGCAAAATGGCTTCCATAGCTCCAGGCATTGTGTTTTTAAGACAGGAAGGAGAAATGTCTACAGCAGACACATTGGACCCGTGTGCACACAATTAAAAGCTTTTCCTAGAAGGTCCTGGAAGATTCTGCTTATTTTCCATTCATCTCTGTCATGCCACACAGTCAGGATGGCATTTTTTTCCTAGGGTTTGTTTTATTTTGGGGGGTCCTCCAAAGTAAAGGCAGGCAAGGAAGAAGGAGGCTGGAAACAGATGCTAAATTACAGAACTAACAATGTCTGCCACAATTACACTTGGGATAGCTCAAAATTATATATTCTGATATTAAAAATATAACTGGGATAGGCTCAAATATAAATCTATTTCTATATACTTAATAAAATCTCATGCATTCACTCGTTTGCATTGAATTCCTACTTGTAGAGTAGCAAACACAACGTAAAGATTTTTTTCTTGTGGAGCTTACAGTCTGATGGTGATAGTGAAACAATAAGATAAATATATATTAGGCAGTTATAAGTACTGTGGGGAAAAAAACTTTAAGAAAATACAGAATGTAAGTGTGGGGTAGGCAGGGCACTTAGGGTAGTCAAATAGGGTCTCTCTAGGGAAGTGACATTTGAGTAGAATGTGAAAGAGATGAGAGGCTCATGTGGGCACCTGGGGGGCAGATCCTTCCAGATGGAGGTTCAAGCAGTTGGTGTGCATAAGAGACAATGACGTGACCAGTGTGGCTACAGCTGAGTGAATGACAGGATGAGCGCTGATGCCACCAGAGAGAAGGCCAAGCATCGGGGCAGGGTGTTACAGTGGATCTCACTTTTAGTGAATAATCACTGGTTGAAGCAGCCCTGTCAGCAAGGGATGTAAAACCAGGGGCGGTATACCAGGCACTCCAATACACATGAGCAGAAAATCCAGTTTACAAATGAGGGCTCTGAAGCTCACGGTGGTTAAGACACTTACAGCCTTTATTATGAACACAACATGGCCTCATCATTTTGGCATATGGTTTGCCGGTCCATTTGGTACGTTAGCAATGTCGGATTAAGCAAGATTTAAGAGACTTATTACATAGAGGATCCATCCAGACTGATCTGTATTTTGAGCATCCAAAAAGAGGGCACAATTTATGGAGTATTTCCATACTTAATATACTATAGAAACAGAAGTTAACTTTTTGTGGAAAGCTAACTATGGAATACTTTCTACATATTATAGTCCTGTGTGTCTTTATTATGCTGATAGTTAATGTGTAAGAAAAATATAGCATCACTTGCTATTCAAACCTATTTGGTTCCTGAGTTCAGATAGTGAGAAGCAACAATACACAAAGAAAATGAGCATCTCCCAAAATGTGCTCAAATCGATTTGCTTCCTGAGTTTAAAGAGTGATGGATATCTGTATATTTTGATGGATGAATATAGTACCTTAGCGGTTTCAGCTCTCATTTGAAAAGATAACATCTAAAAACTTATTTTGTTATATTCAGCAGAAAACTGTAATCTCAAGTAAAACTTTTATCATGTTTCTTATTTTAAATGTACATTTGTTGTCCTTGAAACAATTAAATCTGCAAGGTAAGTGTTTTCAGATAAATATAATGCTTGTATTTAAGATGATTGTTCTTTATTTATATCCAGGCAGACACATTATAAAATATTCATAAGCACTAGCATATCTTTAAGAGAAAGATAACAGTTCCATGACAGAGGGCACCATGTTTCATAAGATCACTGATTTTAAAATGTTTCTATTTGCCAAATGAAGCCAAATTAATAATTCAGTTTGCTCTAAAATGCCACAATCAATACAATAGCTTCTAACTCAAGTGAGCAACAATACTTTAAAAGACAATTGCTTTACAAAATAGATTCCATTCTTGTTTTGAGCCAGACCCATAAAAAAAGAAAGGGCAGTATTTTCTAGCAGACAGGAAAATGCAACATACAGCAAAAGCAATTAGTACAAGGAGCAAAGTGAGCTGTCTATGGATGACAAATGAGAGCTAGGTAAAAACAGCCTAAAGCAATGAATCTCGAACATTAAAGCACACATGAAGCACCTGGGGGAACTTATTAAAATGCAGATTCTGATTCAGTAGGGAGAGTGGGGCCTGGAATAGTATACTTCAAACAAGTTCTCGGGTGAGGCCGGTGCTACTTGTTCATGGACCCCACTTCCAAAGAAAACTCTAACACATACTGTTTTATAAATTCCCGACAACTGCAATGCTGTTGTGAGAACTACATTACAAGGGTCAAAATAATACTCAAAGGCTTTCCTTAAAACATATTATGTGTCACTGGCAAGAGAATGCAATGGTAAGTTCTTTAAAAACAAAATCAAACAAAATACCCAGAAAGCACCAATCACCATGGTAAAGTTAGTCTTCAAAATTATAAAGATTTCAACTGGTTGGTATTTGGGACTGGAAGAAAAGAGACTAATTTGAATATTAAGAACTCTGAGCTTTCTTACTGAGGAGATGCCAGTCTCCCAGCCGAAGGCTGGGGACTTTGGTTAAAAGGCCTGTTTGTCACTGAGAGGATAATGACAGTGTAGCACTTGGACAGGACTGAAGGTATGAAGTTAAGCAACACATACCTACCAACAGTCACTTCTCGGAATTTATCCTGAGGAAATAACAAGACTGGAGGTGTACGTCTAGATCAGTTTGTATCAGCCAAAAACTGTCCACTAACAAAGTTAGCAAAGAAGGGGATTAGTTAAATAAATTATGGTATATCCATAAAATGCAATATTAGGTGGCCAGTAGAATGTTTAGATAGATCTATGGTTAACTACATGGGAACATGTTAACACAACAGTTACCAAGAAGAAAAGCTAGAGCATATTATGTGCAAAATTACGCCACTTAACCAAATGCAAACTCTGGAGTAGTAGATCATGATATATTTGGGAGGTTTCTGCATGTTCGTTTGCTTATCTGAATATTCTTTTATCTCCCCAAACAAGGATTACTTTAATAAGAGCATATGAATAAATGCATTTTTTTCTGGTACAAATATTGGGGTTGTAGAGTTTTACCCCACAAATTCAGATCTTGAGTAAACTATTTAACCTCTTTGTATGTGAATCAGTTTCCTCACCTATAAAGGGGGCATAATAACATCACAAGCTTTACCTGGTGGCTTCAAGGATGAATGTGGGCCAATAGACGCAAGGAGCTTCAAGAGAACCTTGCACAGTAAGGACTATTTAAAATGTGGTTCTTTCTTTTTTTTTAATGTTTGGACTAGTCTCTTGCTGATGCCATGTTTGAGACGATGTTATCATTACTATTCTGCTTTGGCACCTGAGTCCATATACTAACTCTGAGACCTTCTGAGATAACTAGCAGAGCAAAGAGTGTTAATGAGAGAAAAAATATCCTGAAGTGGTTAAGCAGCAGGCAAAGCAGAACTGTGTACATAACTACCCAGTAATTTTAAACATGCAGAATGCCTATTCATAAACTGCCAATAAAAAGATAAACTCATTCGATCTTCCTAGGATATAATTCTGTAGTATGTTTTAAGCCAAAATCTTAACAATTCTGCTCCTAGGAATTTAGCTTAGGGAAGGTAGCAGTGATACCCAGAACGCAAAGAATTTAGATCTGAGGAGGCCAGTTTATATTAAAGAAAATTTGTAAAACAATCTAAGTTTTCAACAATGGGATATGGCTGAGAAAAACAATATATCTGAATACAGAATGCAAGATAAAACTAGAGACTCGGTGTTAATTTAAAGACTTTGAATATAATATGGATAGGAGAGCTTGGAGGAAGTTAATATTTTAAGAGAAAAATGAGGATTTAATACTTAAAAGAAAATTCCCTGTCAGACATATTTCCTTTATCTGAGTATTCAGGAGATAGTTTATACTCCCAAATAAAGGCATAAATGAAGCTGAATTTATTTGGGTCTTTACTCAGGCTCATTCAGCATGTAGGCAGCAACTGTAAGAATACATCTAAAGATCAAGCTGTGAGTTTCCTTACAGTAACGCATGCTGTACTATTTCTTATACTTGAAAACTAATAATGTACTTTTCTCAAAAGTGACATTCTAATGCTTTTCAAGTGTTTTTCTCCTTTACCAGATTTGCTCAATATTTATTTAGCTCCTAATAGAGGCCAGGTAAAGATTTAAATGAAAAAGAGGCACTGCCTGCAAGGAGCTGTAGTGAAAACTGACACAAAATGATAAGCGATGCCTCCCTAGGGTGGCTCAGACTGGGCATTTATATACAGAGAAGGGAGAAAATGTTACTCAATTCTATTTATTTTTATAAAAGAAAACCCAATTTAAAAAAAATTTATTAATTTATTTTAGGCAGGGAAAAGAGAGAAAGAGAGTGTGAGAGAATGGTAGCATGGGAGGAGCAGAGGGAGAAGGAGAGAGAGAATCTCAAGCCTAAGCCCCTCGTGGGACTCAAGCTCAAGACTGGAGCCAAAAGCAAGAGTTTGACATTTAACCGACTAAGCCACCAAGAACCCCCCAAAACCAAATTTTTTTAGTGTATACCATAATAATACAAATTAACTGTACTGTTTACATGCAAACCTCAAAACATATATGTTAAATAATTTAAAAGTGAACGGTAGGCTTCATTATCTCAAATTAATTACTCTAATCACTGCATTTTTTTTTTTTCATGTGAAGGAAAAGATGTATATTTAGGCATTTCCTCTCTCAACAGTCTCTCTCTTGGTTAGGTTCCCTCAGAAGTATTATCACATTGTTCATGCCAGGGGTTAAAGATAGATTCCTTATTAATGCTTTCTCTCAGACAATCAAAGCAAACATTTACTTAAAAAGTAAAAAGCCTTAGAGAAAGAACATTGAGAGCTGCTTTTCATTAAGGATTATTGGTACACCTGGGTGGCTCAGCAGTTGAGCGTCTGCCTTCTGCCCAGGGAGTGATCCCGGGGCCCTAGGATCGAGTCCCACATGAGGATCCTTGTAGGGAGCCTGCTTCTCCCTCTGCCTGTGTATCTGCCTCTTCTCTCTCTGTCTCTCATGAATAAATAAATAAAATCTTTTTTAAAAAAAGGATTATTAATGGTTCTCCCTTATTATTATATCGATCATATTATATTGGTTATCTATTGCTATTATAGCTAACTTTTTAAAAGTGTTTTTTGGTAAGTGTTTACTCTGCTCTAGGTACTCAATATTTATTAGTCATTAAACCCTCACAGCGATTTTAGCAAAGAAAGGTGAGGTACAGAGACTTTAAATATATTTTAAGTTAGTTAAATAATAGATGAAAGACTAAGATTAAACCCCACAGACAGGGTCCAGGACCCAAGCTTACCACCATTACCGTATTCTCACCACCAAAAACAATAACTAGAGGTCATTCTTTAAAAAATCTGAGAATCACAAATTGAAATATGAATAGATTAATGTACTTCAAGTGTAACAAGCATATGGAACCATCAGGAGCTTAAAATATTTAGATAAATAATAGTTGTTCCATAATGAATTGTTAGGAAAACTAGGATGAACTGAACAAGGTACTGCTTCACTATGTTAGGAATAAACTAAAGACAGCCATCAACTCCTTTTCCTGGGGCCCAATACTGACCTTTAATGAATAAGCAGCCAGTGCCCTATGCACTGTAGTTTCCACAGGGTCTATTACCAGAAGACCGAAAGGCAGATCCATTTAAACAGTAGTCCTCTAAAACATCAGAGCAGGACCTGGCACAGAAGGGCCCAGGAGATGTAACAATTATCACCATCATAACGCCATTTAAATCTACTACTACTCTGGTGGCTCAGCGGTTTAGTGCTGCCTACAGCCCAGGGCGTGATCCTGGAGACCCGGGATCGAGTCCCACATCGGGCTCCCTGCATGGGGCCTGCTTCTCCCTCTGCCTGTGTCTCTGCTTCTCTCTCTCTCTCCTCTCTGTGTATTCTCATGAATAAATAAATAAAATCTTAAAAAAAAAATCTACTACCATCGTTACGGTATACATAAAGCATGTAACATCATTGCACAAGACCGTTTTTGTTACTTTAGGGAACCTATCATATACTCTTAGTTGTATTTCTGTGCAAATCACCTGAAAAAGATCTGTGAATTTTCCCCTTTGGTCTAGTGAATACTTCCAAAGGCTTCAAAGACTCTGGCAATGATAAAATTCGGAAACAACGTGTCCAGGTGCAAAGGTTGTAACTGCTTGGTGCTACTAGGGAGATGGAGAGGAAAGGGGGCAAAACAAAAGCAAGCTGGTAACACTTGCCTGTCACACTCAAGTCCCAATATTTTATACCCCTCTCAACTGTCAGGGGCTTACTCAATTTCTTACTTCGGCTCTCTTTTTCAACTGTAAGTACTGAAGGCCTCTATTGGGTAGGGCATGTATCATTTAATCACTTCAACAACCTTGTGAGGCAGTTACTTTGCACTTTTCTGTTGAAGAGACAGAGACCTTGAAATTGGACAAATTGGGTTTGGAATCACAGCATTGCCATATCGCAATTGTAGGACATTGGGTACATTTTAAGTCTCTTTGTATTCCAGTTGTTTCATATGTAAATGGAGAGTAAATGCAGAATACTACAAAATTAGAAATACCATTTATAGGATAGGCATTGTATAAACAAGCCGATGCCACACATTTTTTACACTTCCAAAAATACTACTGATTTCTGTAATGCCATTTTAATAATGTGTGATCATTTAATCCTATTTAGCTTTGCTTTCTATTATTACCTCAAAATGGCGATGCTTCACCAAGTTGGAAGACTTAAAATAGTTTAGTAGTTCATAGTCTATAAAGATACTTCATGCAGTTAGACAGCACATGACAATCTTTCCACAAGGCAGTTCCGTGTTAAGTATCAACAAGCCTTAAAATTCTGCAAAGTTTTGATGAATCATTTTACTTCTAGAATTTATTCTAAGGTAATAATCCTGGATAAGCACAACAACTTGAGGTATAAGTTTGTCATTTAAACATCTTCAAAAATTGCCCAACAATTAAATATATTTTGATATGTTCTGATAATTCATTTTAATACTATTCAGTTATTTAAAACTTTGTAGAGGTAAGTGAATGTACTAACATGGAAAGGTATCCTGGTATGATTACCAAAAGAAAAGCAGTTTTAAAAATAACATAAATTTGACTTCATCGTGTACAAAGGAGTGACAGAAAATGTACAAAAAGCTGAAATTGCAAGAAATTTATAAAGATTTTAACAGTAGTAGGATATGAGGCACATACCCTCACCCTAACGCTAGCTCTAAACCTAATTCTAACAGAAACCCTAACTCTAAACTTATCCTTCTGGAGATGTCCCTGAACTGCAGGATAATAGGCACATACCCTCACTGTAGCCCTAATCCTAACCCTCATTTTAGTGCTAAACTGAACCCTAATCCCAGATCTGAGAAAAAAAAAATTTGGTATATATATTTCACGTATTATATATATATATATATATATATATATATATATATATATATATATATATATATACACAATGGAATATTACCAAGCCATAAAAAGCAGATTGAAACCTTGCCATCTGCAATGAAATGCATGGACCTAGAGAGTATAATTCTAAGTGAAATAAGCCCGGCAGCAAAAGACAAATGCCATATGATTTCACGCTACTGTGGAATTTAAAAGATAACCAGGCAAAGTGGAAAGAAAGAAAAGAAACAGAGAGGCAAACCAAGAAAGAGACTCTTAACTACAGAGAACACACTGAGGGTTACCAGAGGGGGAGGTGGGTGGGCAGATGGGTGAAATAGGTGATGGCGATGAAGGAGTGTGCTGGTTGTGATGAGTGTCAGGTGACATACGGAAATGTTGAATCTCTAGATTATACACCATCATTTAATATTACACTGTATGTTACCTAATCGGCATTAAAATAAAAGCTTAGGGCAGCCTGGGTGGCTCAGCGGTTTAGCGCCGCCTTCAGCCCAGAGCGTGATCCTGGAGACCTGGGATCGAGTCCCATGTCGGGCTCCCTGCACGGAGCCTGCTTCTCCCTCTGCCTGTGTCTCTGCATCTGCATATTCTCTCCTCTCTGTATATTCTCATGAATAAATAAATAAAATCTTTAAAATAAAATAAAAGCATAAAAAATATGTTAACAGTAGTTATTACTGCTGATTTCTTTTTGCTTTAACAATGAGCCCATATTTTTGCTGTATTGTAATAAAAACTAGTTAACAGCTTATCTGTATAAATCTAGTTACAGAGAGATATTTAAATGAATTGATAGTTCTTGTAGAGGGAGAAAGAGTCCAAGGCAGAAAAAGGTATGCGTAGATTCTAAAAGCACCCTAGTAGGACACTTCGGCATAAACCGGTATAAGGAAGAATGGGAGGACAAAGCGTCCTCAAGGAGGAACGCAGTAACAGTAAACCAAGGCAGAAACACGTGATGAAGTAAACACTACATAACCGGTACCATCTGTGATGCTTCATGTTACCTGTTCCTGGCTAACTGGCATCTAGAGACGCCTGCCCATCCTCATATGTCCTTGAAGCAGTCGTGGCCATCAGAGCAAATGGAAAACAAGGCCCCGCATTCTGGCTTCAGGAGAGCCTCAAAGGTGAATTCCGTAAAACAAGGGCGTGTGGGGATGCATTCTGAGAATAAACTGAGACATCTAAAGGTACCTTGAAAGATGAGATTACTTGATTGAAAGTTACCATTATTATTTATGTTTTAAACTACTCTAAATTAATTAACCTATCGGGGTCCCATCTCCAGCTTGGCTGACTATTAAAGCCCACAGACTTATGTTTAACTGGTGCCTAGAGTATCAGCAGAAGACTATAATCTTGAACTCCCTGATTGCCACATTTTTTTTTTTTTCTTCTCCACCGGTTAACACTGCCTCCTTCAGGGCAGCATCATTTCCTCAGGTCTCTGCCTGGGACCCATAAACTTCACTGCTGTATGTCAATAGGCACTGTGGCTCCCCTCCCACAACATTCTTCATAACCATATGGTATTTACCTGTTTACAGTCTTCAGTGCTAGACTGGGAGCTCCAGCAAGGGCGGGCCACATGGCTGCTTGGGGCTGTGCTGCAATCCCAGTGGTGGGCTACACAGCCTGTTCCACGCAGGTCCTCAAACACTATGTGGATGAACGGATGAGAGCTACACATGCCGATGGTACGCTGGCGCCCTGTAGTCCTGGCATGAGGCTGTGGACTTACACCAAGGCTCATCAAAAAACATCTCTCCCAAATGTATTTTTTTACTCCCTGTAAGGAGAGCCATCGAGAACATGGCTCACCACTTCAAGTAATCCTCTTTGTGAGGAGTTTAAGAGAGACGTCTTTTCAGCAATACCAAAAATACTCATTTCCCAAATGGTTTTTACTTTATGGGCACTATTATCTATGTATCTAGTCTTTTCCCTCTTTGTCCTGGCTGTGTCGATTTTATGTACTAAGTATTTACTCAACGGCTTCATCTTATTTATTTGTGCTTGTCCTTCTCCACATTTCCTTGCTTAAAAATATAATCTTTTTTCTGCCTCCAACCTTTCTAGGAACGAATCAAAAGACCTAAACAGATGAATAATATCAAACTCAGGCAAAATCATCATGATCTGCAGCTGAGGAAATACCCTGGGTAATAGGTGGGTGAAGGGATTGCTAAAGGTGACCGATTGTCAGTCCCTCCTGCATTCAATTACTGTACTTTTTGGATAATTCATGTTTGAAACATTTTGTCTTCAGGAGGTCATTACTTAAATCCTACCTCGGCTTTTTTCCTCTGCCACTTCTTTTCTGGGTCTCCTCATACCTACAGATGCCGTCCTCTTTAAAGCCCTCACCAGATTATTTGATATTCCTCTTTCTGATCTCCTGATTTCCAGAGAACCTGCCTCAGTCTCCACAGTGTACCCTGAAGAGTAATCTCACTAAAATGCAAACCACCATCAGTGCCTCCTCAGCATTACCCTGAGTCCACTCCAGCCTCGCCCACAACCTTATCAAGTCTTTTGTCTAGTCATACTGAACTATCTAAGATTCCAAGAAAGAACTAGGTTAATCCCTGTCTCTGGACTTTTCTTTACATTACACTTAATGCCTAGGCTGTTCTTCACCACCCTGAATAACTGCAAAAACCTTTCATCTTTCAAGATAACTTACTAGACTGCTCAAGCACCATGTCTCCTATGAAATAGTTTGTCTTTCTCTGGTAGAACTGATTACTTTGCCCCCGTTGGTCTGATGAAATGCCCATGATTATTTTATTTCCATTTTCTCCCTTCAGTAACCTAGGTTCTCCAAGAAACAAGTCTTGCTTCATATATTCCCATATCTTCAGTGTCAAGTACGGTGCCTGACAGATGGCAGCGGGTTTGCTCCACAAATCTGTATTGAACTCAATTACTCCTTTCAGCCACTTATTTTTCTCTTCTTTGTTCTGTGAGATGATTCTACTGAGAAGTGTTGCTGTGCAAAGCTGAGGAAAAGCAGCAACAGTGGTAGACCAGTCAGTGGGCTCTCAACACTCAGAGACTGACTGACTCCTTTTGAACAGGAGATGTAGGGTTTGAGATGAAGAGGAACAGTCACTATCCATCAACAACCAACCATCAAAGCAGTGTTTTTTCAACTGTGGGATTTTGACCTATTAGGGAGTCAAGGAATGAATTTAGCAGGTCAAAAGAGTATAGAGAGCCCTGACAAACAATTCTGACAGTGACCATGTATCCTTGAGACATAAAAAAACCTCTTCCTTTTAACTATTTTTATGCATGTAGAATGAAAGAATACCTCCAAGCCCTGAGCAAAGAGCAATATTGATTTACGACTGCAATAAAAAATCACTTAAATCAGCAGGCTGGGCTCTTCTATATTCTCCGATTGTAACTGGGGCCATGATCCATTTCCCTCCCACCGCCATCTTCCAGAAGCACTCCTTGGAATATTAGATGTTGCCTTGTTCTCCCCAGTTTTCTTTCCCAAGAGCTGAAACCTCAGTCCTTCCTGTGGTCTCCCATGTAATGCAGCTTTCCCCACTGTGTTCCACCCTTAGCCCCTTTTAACTATTTTTCTGGATTTATTTTCATTCATGACCACATGCTGGCTTGGCTTACTTCTGGCCTTCAACCCAGTCCGGCCTGTTGAAGAGTCTGTCTAAACAGCCTGCCACTTCATATGGATCGTGCCATGCCCTCCTCTGGGCTATAGTGTTACGATCCCAGCTATGCAATCTATTCGCTGGATGCACTTTTCTTCAGGTGTGCTCTAATCTTATTCTATTAAATTCCACCAGTGTAAAGGATAAGCGTATTTACTAATTTTGGTTCTTTAGGAACTATCAGAAGCTCTGCAACTGTTTCAGATACTATAATTAATTTAGCTACAGTGCAAAAGAAAGCTCTATTATTTATTTATTTATTTTTAAAGATTTTATTTATTTATTTGAGATAGTGAGAGACAGCACGAGTGGGTTGGAGGGACAGAGGAAGAGGGGGAAGCAGGCTCCCCACTGAGCAGAGAGCCCAACATGGGGCTCTATCACAGGACTCTGGGATCATGAACCAAGCCAAAGGCAGATGCTTAATGACAGAGCCTCTAGTTCTACTTTAAAACCTACAATGAATTTGATTTTCTTTATAAAAGTGAGTGGTTGATTGTAAGTTGAATCCTACACTGTAGTCATAGCACCTGGTATACAATTCACAGAAAATGTTCCTAATTTGCTAACTTCATAAGAAGTACATTTATGCAGACATGCATACAATGTATATGTTTATATTCCTTTAGTTTTGTAAAGATTAGCTTTTGAGCTTTCATTTCTGAACAATTAATTTTTATGTAAACTCCACCTTCCTGAGACAGTCCTAATTTTATACATCACTGAATATTTTTGTTTTAATGAGTAGTCTAGTAGCCACTAGGGCTCCTGAGTTCCTGTTTTCTTTCAGCTCCCAATGCTATGTCTGAGCATACATACAATCTGATGGGGTGCTACAGGTTATAAGCAGGGTGCTTATAAACAGGCTAGGAGACAGGGAAGTAGCTAAATCTGCCTGGGGTAAGTTGACCAAAGATTAACATTTGAAACGAGGGTTGAAGGATGAGGAGGATGAGGAGAATGAACAAAGAGCTATAGAGTGGGAGTAAAATGTGGAGTGAGTGTGGACGTTAACTTCATAAACAAGGATTCATAGATTTTTAAGAAAGAGACTGTTGTGACCAGGTATGTGTTAGCTGTAATTCATGAAGAGGATAATAAGGGCTTAACACAGGGCCTCACACGATGGGAGCAGAGGGAAAGAGATCATTTAAAGATAGAAGGAATCAACTTTAATAACCAATTATGAGTCTGATAACAAATAATATGTGGGTAACAAAGGAAATGGAATCATGGAAAATTCCCAGGTTTCTAGTTTTGGCAACTGGTTCAATGATGCTATAAAGTTAGATAGAAAATCTGGAAAAAGTGGTAACAACTTTGGGGTCGTCTATTTTGGAAAACCTCAGAATTGTACCTGGATTTAGTCACTACAGTAATAGGTGTCTTTCACAAAATAAGTGCATAAACCTTTCTCAGAGTGTGGCTACCTTTGGCAAATATATATATGAAGATTAAGGAGGGGCTGGGTGTGCCATTTATTTCTTGTTGTATCAGCAATTCATAGGTATTTTTTTAAAAATATATTTGGAAGAAAAAAGAAAGATCTTTGTAAATATTGGTAAAATTTTAGTATGTTTTCTTCCAATGTTTTTCATAACTGTGATCAAATTATCTACATATTTTTTTATACCCTGCTTTGTTTCCATTTAATCTTATGACATAACCTTTTGAAGGATTAACTAAGCAAAAATCCTCTGAGAATTATGGTAAAATGACAAAGGGTTACTGCTATTTAGAAAGCCCAGGCATATAAGACCGTAAAGTTAGAAAGTTTAATATCATAGTAATGCCACTGACCACCCTATTAATCTTTAACTAAAAGGGAGAAAATTCCTTACTAGTTGAATAACAAATGGGGAGGAAGAGACATCAGTAGCATCGATCCATCAAATTCTGACTTTCTGTGAATGAGGCTCTACGCACAGAAGAAATCAAGGCTCCGGTGTACAAGTTCAAGGCTTGCACAAGAGCACACTGCTAAACTGTCAGTGGAGCCAGGATTTTAAATCTTAGTCTGTTAGGACTTCTGGTTCTGTTTCCAGTATGCTATGCTGCCCCCCTCAGTATAAACCACAAAGAATGACACATTTTCTGAAAAGGCCCCGGGTATTCATTTGGAATGCAAAGAGATCATTCAGGGCAGTAAGTCCCAATTCCAGTGGCCATGAAGAAGAACAGGGCAGGCGGAGTGGGAGACTACGTGATTCCAGGGGGCCTTCTCAGTTCTAACATCTGTGACTCTGCAATCTTCCCTACGGCTTCCCAACTCCTATTTTCTTTCAGCTCCCAATGTTATTAGTTTTTCTGCACAGATTTTGGTGCATGTCACCTAATACATACTGGATGAGAAACACGATGTGAGGTCTCTTCTCAGAGGCTTGCACGCAATTCTCCTATCAGCTCGTGGAGAGTATGCACAACGGCCCACAAGCAAAATGTGGCCCACTATGCCATTTACAACTATAATGCTTCTGAATGGTAATTATGGTTAATTTCTCATTGCATTAATTTTTTAATGTCTTTCGTTTCTAGTTTCCTTAAAAAATTATCTGTGTTGGCTATTTCCTATTTTAGTACTTCACGTCGCTTTAAACTAGAAGCAAAATTTGAAAAATCCGTAAGGCCGTGAACGGCCTTTATCAATTGTTTCACCTAATTTCTGATCTACCAGCACAGGTACTGCTCACTTAAAAAAAAAAAAAAATGAGATAATGAGCAGTATACAGTGAAAACTAAGATAGTGGTTCAAAACGCTGGCTGTACATTATTAAAACAACATAGAGAGCTTTTTACACGTTCTAATGACTAGGACAATTCTAGATGAATTTAATAGGATTCCCAGGGAGGGCAGTTGAATATAGGTATTATTTAAAAATCTAAATAAATAAATAAATAAATAAATAAATAAATAGAAATCTCCCCCACAAAAGTCCATTTAAGCCAAAGGGGGAAAAGTCATCAGAGGGTAAACACTTTGGATACAACCAGTTTCCCACGGAGTTTTTTGGATGAAACAAAAGACAACTGAGGATTAACTCTTAACATTCTAAAGTGCACGACACTTATAATATAGATTATCTGCAAAGATGGCCCTAATAACTCCTCCTAAGACTGTCTCCATGTTCCTTCTCAATGTGAGGAAGGAATGTTCCTCATCAAGAAGAAGAAGAATCTGCTTTTTCACCTGTGAATCTGCTCCACCCTCATGATCTGCTTTGACTAAGAGTATATAGTAAATGTCATGTTCAGTGACTTCCAAGACTAGGTTTCAAGTGGCCTACAGCTCTACTCTAGCCATCTTAGAAGGCAATGCTGCCATAGGAAAATCCTCAAGGATAAGAGATCACATGGAGAAAGAGGGATAACTCAAACACTGTCAACCTACTAATGAGTGAGTTAGGCCATCATGGACTTTTCAGGCCAAGTTAAGTGCCAGATTATGCGGGCAAGACAAGCTTTAGTAGTAACTGGCTGATCCTAGCCCAAACTGCTGGACAAAAGATTTGGGAACAGAAAAAATAGATGTTGCTTTAAGCCAGTACGTTTTAAGGGAGCATTATAGCAAGAGATAACTAATACAGTAGTCTTAATGCATAGTAAATATTTAAGAGAAAGTAATACAGTTTTTCCTACTTCACCAAAAGTAGTATTTATGTGCTCTAAATACCTGCTTGTGTATTTTAAAAAGGCAAGAGGGGAAAAAAAGCATAATTTTGCAAACTTAGTCTTCCTCTGTTTATAATTCAGTAGCATATATTTAGATTACAACTTGAAATATAAGATCAAAATGTAAGAAGAGACTTTTTATACCAGAGAACAAACTACTGTAAAAATAATTTCATATCATTTAATGCACATTCAACATTTAAAAGTGTGTGGATTTCTCACTTCCTATATGAGAAAACTCTTAAGCCTCAAAACTTTTTAATAGTCATCTAACACAAAGTATATATTTGGGTGAATCCACAAAATTACTCGGAATGTTGTCAGGTTTTCAATATATTGCCTTTTTTGCAAAAATTCACTAAATTCATTTAACAATTACTTATTGTCTATATACAAAGCAAGTCTTAGATGTTATCCAAAAAAGTTTGGTTTGGGTCATTTTTCACTGACTTTTAGGAACATTTAACATAATAGAGGATATTAGACAAATTTGGGGAGTTATAGCTATAGGGACCATCATTTCTGCCTAAATAAGTATGAAAGACTCCAAGAAACAAAAAAAAAGTTCTTTGAATTGTGCCTTAAGAGATGATCAGCATTTCAAAAGGATGCTCTGGTTCCAGGAAGACAGGCAATGTAAATAAAAGCACAGACTAAAACTAAGAGATGAAAAATTTCCAGAGGACAGTAAGCAGTCCAACTTGGCTGGAACATACAGTAGATTCATAGAAACTCTGGAACACAACTGACAGTAGATCTGCAAAGGCATGGAATGGTACCCTAGACAGATATTTTTCCTGTAGGCAATTGTAGTCAAAGAGGTTTGGGGAGATGACGGTAAAAGGAACAAATGTGGAGCTACAAACAAATTAATAGAGATTGAAAAGTAAGAGACGACAGCTGGGAGGCCACTGAAATCATCCAAATGCAAAGAATCTTATCTATTGCTGTAATAAACAGTAGTCCTGGGAGTAACAAGAGAGAGAAGCGATATAGGAGGTATATGAATAAAAGCAAAGGGAAAGTTCTAAGGACACGGAGGCTCTCCACAGGTAGTGGTGTGATGATGCTGGGCACAACTCCTCGGATGCACCAGCGTTCAGGAAAATAACTTTTAAGTTAAGCTGTCAAGTCCCGGCAGCTTTTTCTCCTCCTTACTGCTCAGCATCAAGGTGACTGCACGGAAAGGAAATAATGCAGCTTGTCACCAAGGGCGCCAAGAAATGCCCCAAGGCTGTATTTCTCAGTTAAATCCTCTGCTCCTTGGGAGCTCTATCCATTGGTTACTAAAATCTTCTTAGGAGACACAATATTGGTACCCCACTGAATTCCCCCAGGGCTTTTCGGTGCTCCCCTGAAGCAGAGTCCCTAGGCATACACCACCTGTACCCTGGTGCTTAGATCTTTGGTTTTAGCTTTCATGATACATCATCTATGTCTATTATCCAAGCCACAAGAGTCTTTAAAAATACGGATGCTTTAAATCGGTCTCTAGATTTTTTCTGCACAGCAAACTAGACTTTTTGTGTCTCTTTACTAGATTATCCATATACTGCTGTAACTGCTAAAATCTAACCAGCCAATAAATTCCAGAAAGTCATGTTAGCCAAAATATTTTACTTTTTAGGCTTGACTGACACCTCAGAACTTATAGTACAATAATGATAATAATATCAGCTACCAATTATTGGCTGCTCCTTATGTAAAATGCATGTGCTCAATATTGTACAAACATTTCCTTAGTCTTACCAATACCTTATAAAGAATATATTTTAACTTTTTGCATGGGAAAATCAAGGCCCAGAGAGGGTAAGTAAACTCACCTAAGTGATTACCTGGCCAGTACCGTACAGAGTCTGCCCACAAGTCCATGGTTTCAAACCACCTTACTGCACTAGTTCCCATTCTACAAATGGGGCTCCAAGGCCTAAAAGAATCATGAGATAAAATGGAAAGTACTGGATAGAGCACAGTGATTGAGAGCAGAGATTCCTAAGCCTCACAGCCCCAGTTTGAATCCCAGTTCCACCACTTATTAGGTGGGCGACCCTGGACAAGATATCTGACTTTTCCTGGTAAAATGGCAATAATAAGGTAACTACCTCATGGGGTTGCTGTGAAGATTACATGAATAATATATTGAAAGGGAATGGGCTGGAACCTGGCACAGGGTAAGCGCTATGTGTTTTCTATTGTTGCTCATCATCATTACCATTGTTTGACTCCAAAGTAAATCTATTACCAACTAGAAATCAATCCTTTAAGTGTGACATACCATTTAAGAGGTTTGTTAGCTTCTTTTCCATTAATATTGATCTTATGACTTTTGATAGATGTAGTCTAGTGACATCAAGGAGAGAGGTTTAAACTTCATCTTCATTTAACTTTAGAATGAGCATCTACAAGTTAGCAATTCTGTGTACTGGAATTAACTAGGGTGCTTAAAAAAAAAAAACTGTCTAGGGGCCTGTTCCAGACTTCTGACACCAGAATCTCTGAGGGATTATAAAAAGCTCCCCTGCTGATCCTGATGCAGCTGGTCCAGAGATGAGCATTTGACAACCACCATACTATGTAATTGTTTGAGGCATAAAGAAAAACCTATCTAGAGAGATTAAAATCTCTCTCTCTTCTCTAAACATGTTACTGAGATCAAAGTGTATCAAGAAGCCAAAAATATAAACCTTTATGCTTTGGGAACCTTGTGCAAAGGAAGTCATTATATCCTCAATATTTATTACTGCCTTGTGGAAAAGAGATTCTTGGCATTCAGGTATGACAACAACCACCTACCAGGTGCCAGTCGAGCATTGTGTACAAGGATATTTTTCCTTTTCAAGTATGCAGCCCTGAACTTTGACAAAATCTAAGTTAAAAAGCAAAATATCCTAAAGCTGAAACCAGTCACTTTAAAATAAACGGATTGGTTCCTATAATTTTAAGTGTGCTAAAATGAGCACTATTCTTTGGCTCGCAACTACCTAACAGCAGCTACAAAGGCTATCTGCTCTCTTGGATGGGCTGGCACATTGTTTCCTTTTCTTTCCTCTTTAGGCTTAACCCAGGAGTAAATGCATTCACCTAATCTAGGTTAGATGATGGCATTGCATGAAAGTGAGGGACTGCAAGGAATGCTTCAGAACCTGCGAGAAGAACAAAATTCAGCAATTTACTTCCGAGTAAGCAGGGATTCTTTATCCTATCACAACGTACACTGTTCCCTCAACCTATTACTAGTTAGTTTAAAGGCTAACTCAAAGTTCTGGCTTCAATATCTAGCATAATGTTTAGAGACCTAGATAACTAATGGGTTAACTGAAAGAGAACTCTTACCAAACTAAGCATATTTGTGGCATCTCTTTCCCATTTACTTTACACCATCTGAGAAGAAATTATGAGTGTCTTTCTTTCACATGGCACTTAGTTGTTTCAAATAATATAAAAAACAACTTCAGGAAAACTGGTCTTTCAGGGTACTTGGGATGTCAGTAAGTACAAAAAACTAACATGGACATCCAAAATGAAAGCTATCGTTTCTATCATTGATACACCTGTAGTCTGTGACTACTGTTTCTATGGTCTGAAATGGATCCTAGTAGTCTGAGGCCTTGGTACAATCTTGTGCTACTTAGGGAGTTATTTATGTGCCGAGAAGAAGCGCTTTGTTGTTCAAAGCTCCTTTAGTCAGGAACTTGCAGGCATGAGGTAAGGTAGACCAATACTACCTTCAGTACCATACCTTGACCCAACAAGTCCTTGCTCTCAAGCTGTTGTCTCTGTCCAGAGCCCACCAAACCTTTTTAAAAATGCATTGTGCCTCTTATTTTTCTTTTTTTTTTTCTGATTCAGCTCCTCCATACAAACTTTTTTTTTTTTTTTTTTTTTTTTTTTGCTCCTCCATCCAAACTTAGTTGCCCTTTCACCAACTTAGGAAAGACCTAAAGGACTAATATAATCGCTTCTATCAAATTATGATAGTAATGTCTAATATAGGATTAATTAATTATGCCCCTGGAACACATATTCATTTTCAGAAACACAAGGAAACTACAGAAATGAGCAATGTGGAAAATTCCAGGAAAGGTCAGAGAAAACACTCATTTTCCCCTAAGCTTTCACGATCTATGATCGCTATTTCTTCTCTCTCAAGATTTACTTAACTCATAAATTCCACTAAAACTGTATGGGGTAAGCAGAGTAATCTAATCTCCTCCTTCTACCAAAGATGTCAATATCCCAATCTCTGGATCCTGTGGGTATGTTTCAGATGGAGTTAAATTTGCTGATCAGATGACCTGAAAATAAAGAGATTAGCCAGGATTAATTAGGTGGCCCCAATGTAATTACGAGAGTCATTAAATGGAAAAAGGACAAAAGAAGAGTCAGTACCAAAGAGATGGCATTATAAGAAAGACTCAACAAGCCATTGTTGGTTTTGATGATGGAAGGTAGGCATGAGCCAAGAAATGTGGACTGCAGAAACTAGAAAAGGTGAATAAAAAGGTTTCTCTCCTACAGCCTCCAGAGAGTAATGCAACCCTAATAACACTTTTGCTTTTAGCCCAGTGAGACCCATTTCAGACTTTTGATCCCCAGAACTATAATAAATATGTGTTGTTCTAAGTAACTAAATATGTGTAAATTTGTTATAGTAACATCAGGAAATGAATACACCATCAAGCTACACAGAGGGAGCTAGCACTCTGATTTCCTTAAAATACATGCTTGGTATTTTTCCGACTGGATTATGCTGCTGCTTTAAAGAAGTTGCCTCATTTGTATTTGCTGGTAATTAGACAACATAGACAGATGATCAACAATTGTTGTGCCAGGAGACACAAGGGAAAAAAGAAAGATATAAACAACTATAAATAATGTCACTTACGCTGTAAAAGTATCTTTCAATGTTCAACTGGGCAAAAACATACAATTAGTGAAAAGAATTCATTGGCTGGTATGGCCTTTTTCTGGATATTTTTTTATTTGAGAATAAGGGAAGGATGGTTTATCAGACGGAAGTCAACAAAACTCTGCTAAACATCAAGGTATGAATGGTTTGTTGTGATCTACTAGCTTATATCATTGCACTCCCCTCTGCCAGTATCCCATGCCACTGATTTTATCCTGAATTTAGGGGACACGCCCATTTCCAGAAAAAACGATACCTGCCTCTGGAAACCTAAACCAAAGAGTATCTATAGCTTCTTTATCCCAAACATTATCACAGAGCAGCTGTTTTATTCCAACATAGTAAGTACCAGTGACAATGATCGATTTCTAGCTGGTGGCAGCAAGGGAAAGCATGCCTGTTATTTTGTAAACTCCTTCTCACGAGGCACAAATTCTCTTACTGCTGTGATCTGACAAGAGGCTAAAATATATACCATTCCATACTCTTAGCCAGCATATGAAATTCTTCGACGGAAAGAAATAGTTTTGATTGTTTCCCGCAAGAGGAAATTTGGTGCCCTCTGCTGTTGGAAGACTAGAGGATACACCGTCACCTTTACAAACTGGCACTGGAGAGGGTCATAAAAACACTCATGGACTGGACCAGCTTATCCCAATATAGACATACAGTTACTTTCCAGTGGAAGGGTATATAGATACGTAGTTATAAAGATCCAGAGTTATTTTTTTTTCAGAGTTATTTTTAATGGAAATTTTTGCTCTTGGTTTATCACTCAATGTTTATTCTGAGAGAGTATTAGACAAGTACTATTAAAAACCTGAGCCTCGTAGTTAGAAGACTCCTAGCCTGGAGCATCAAGCTTTACAAATAGGAGAACAAAGATGAATGGTTTAAGATTTTGCAGCACAAGTACTGGATTAAAAGGGTGATATTATTAGGGTGGTATGATCTATAATTGATAAATTTATGGTGGTATGATTTATAATTTATAATTGATTCTTCAGCTGCGTTACGAAATGTGAGAAACATAAGAAATAGGATAAAACCTAAGACAACATCTGTGGAAAATACTGGGCGTCTTCAGAACATAACGAACAGAGTTGTAGCCCCCTAGATAGCACCTCCAATCATAGTCTCCCTCCCTCTCAGAAGTACTGACTCTATTCAATTTGACATTTAAATGACTGGCATGTAAACGTATTTATTTTATTTTATTTTTTTAGTTTCCTGTACTTTCTCTAACACTGTTAATGCTGCTTCTAAAATTAAAAATTACCTTTAAATGATGACTTTGTTCCAGAAGGCCCAGGGGAGAGCAGTTACCACCGGTCATGCAGAGCCAGGGGGAGGATGCTAGCCACCTCCCCAGTTTGGGGGCACATGGAAGCTGCTGTTGTAAGGTTGTCATGCATGAGAAGAGTGGGTGAGATGGATGTCTCAACACTGGACAGTTTCAAGGAGGTTGGAGCAGGACAAGAAGGCCCTATGATTTTTTTTTAAACTAGTTAGTACAGAAATGGGATATTGAGGGACCACCAGTGGACAGTGTATATAACACAGTGGTTAATGTGGTCAATGAAGCCAAATGTGGAGTTTTAGAATGAAAACCGGGCAGTCTTCCCAGAGCACACAAGGCCCCAAGAGCTGAAAGCACAGTCTAGTCCTGTTCATCCAACACACCTAGCACTAAGCTCAGTCCTACGTGTTAAGCTCCAATTTTCTCTAAGTGTCACTCTGGGAATAGCTTACTGGTGATTCTGTTTTTTTTTTTTTTTTTTCTCCCTTCCCCAAACAAATCAGGCTTTTACAAAATTTGGGAAAGGACAGCACACATCATTGCCACTCTCCTACATCTGCTGCTTCTTCAGTGTGTGAAGGAGTCACTGTCTCCATGCTCCCCTGTCCTGTCCAAGATCTTCCTTCCCCCAGTTCCCTCCTGCTCTAGCAAGCTAAGAGCTCATGGGGAATAGGTGATCCAAGAAAAACAGTGTCCTGCACCTAGCATAAACTTCCAACTGCTCTTACCATCACTGTCACCACTGCACACTCTCCATTCCATCCCCTCCCTCCAGCTTGCTTAGTCAAAACTCTCATCCTCTTAATACCAGACTAAGAAAAGCTACGTGAATATACCAAATGTTACTCGGACAGATGTATTTGTACTGTCTTTTTCTACGTGCCAGGGGTGATATTAGGTGTTAGAAGAGAAGATCAAAATAGCCTGTCTTTTCCAGCAGGGTTCTTATCTAATCCCTTCTTGGCCTGCTTCTAGGCAGCCGCCTTTCCTCTGTATTTCTGACCTACTTTTAATCTCCTTTTGTCGATTTCCCTTCTTTTCAACAGTTCTCAACTCTCGGTAGATGGGATCGCTTGAGAAGATATATTCTATGTATATATATATTAAATTTAAAAAAAAAACACAAACACAGGTGGTGATGTCCAGTCCAGACCAACTGAAGTATAAGCTGATAGAGGCCGGGCAATAGCAGTTTGAGAAGTTCCTCAGAGGATTCCAACCTGCGGCCAGGGTTAAGGAACCAATGTTAGCCAGGACCCTTAAATCACTTCTGTGCCTGAGGCATTGGCTATTTCATTTATTTGTTCAATTCATGTACTGTGTGTGCAACCACTTAAGGAGCTCCTACCCCACACCTAGCCTAAAACTACTCAGCAGCTACATGGCATCTTCAAAACCAAACATATGTTTCTGACCACTCCTTCGTAATTCTTCCTCAGCTTATTATTTCTCTTCTCTTTTCTGTCACCAATCTTCCCACTTCTGCACAAACTTCCTACCTTTTTCCAATCACGCTGGCTTCTTTGTGACCACTCTGGGATTCTCTGGTGCATCTCAATGTCTTGGCCAAAACAATGCTAGATTAAATAAGTGGTTGGCCAAAATTCACCAGGATATGACATTCCTGCAAACGCCTAATAAAAAAGATTACTGATGTTCCTATGTGTCTCTGCTTCACTCAAAGGTCCCTGAGTGGAGGAATCATATTTCATTCAGTGCTGTATCCTCAATATTTAGCAGTTATTGACCAAGAGTGACCTACCCAATGAACATTAAATGCAGAAAAGGAGGAAAGAAAAATAAAGGTATGTGATAATGTTTTCTTAATCATCTAAGAATGATAAAACATGAGGAAAATCCCTCCTGAGAGGTCATGGTATCATGGTTAACAGCATGGACACTGGGATCTAGATCACATACTATGTTTGTGGGCCTAGGGGACCCTCCAGTAAAAACTGTAGGCATTGAGTCTATAATAAGCTTTCCTGGTATATAACATTGAATGTGTTGTCACAACTTGTTGATGGAAGAAGTAAGTTCATTCTATGTAACTCAATGAGGAGAGGACCATAGAAGTTTGCATATGGTTTCTTCCAGAATTTGCCCTATGCATCTTTTCCTTTTGCTGATGTTGGTTTATATCCTTATACTGTAATAAAACATAGATGTGAGTATGACTATAGGGTGAGTCCTAGGAGTTCTCTTAGTGAATCATCGAATGTGGGGGTGGTCTTGGGGACCCAGGACACAATTTATAATCCCAGTTTAATCGTGAGAAAACTATCAGGCAATTGTAGTTGAAGGACATTTTACAAAATTGCTAATCAGCATTCCTCAAAACTGTCAAGGTCATCAAAAACAGGGCAAGTCTGAGAAACTGTTAAAGGCAAGAGGAGTCTAATGAGACATAATTACTAATTGTAATGTAATGTGGTACCCTGGATGAGATCCTGGAGTAGAAAAAAGAACTTTAGGTAAAACCTAAGAAATTGTGAATGAGGTATAAACCAGCTAATAATAATGTATCAATACTGATTCACTAATTGTAAATGTACCATAGTAAGTTATTCTTTTAAAATATTTATTTACTTATTTTATAGAGAGAGAAAGTGTAGGTGTGAGCAGGGGTAAGGGCACAGAGAGAGAGAGAGAGAGAGAGAGAGAATTCTCAACTTAACTCCCTGCTGAGCAGGGAGCCTGACTCGGGCTCAATCCCAGGATCTGAGATCATCACCTGAGCCAAAACCAAGAACCGGACACTTAACCACCTGATTCACCCAGGCGCCCCACTAACATAACTTACTAATAATAGGGTAAAGTAGGTGTGAGCATATGGGAAATCTCTGTACTAGCTTCACAACTTTTATATAAACCTAAAACTATTCTAAAATAAAAAGCTTTTATTAAAGAAAATTCTTTATCACTTACTGTGTTCAGAATATTGTGCTAAGCATTAGAAAATTTAGATCTTAGGGGATCCCTGGGTGGTGCAGCGATTTAGCGCCTGCCTTTGGCCCAGCGCGCGATCCTGGAGACCCAGGATCGAATCCCACATCGGGCTCCCGGTGCATGGAGCCTGCTTCTCCCTCTGCCTATGTCTCTGCCTCTCTCTCTCTCTCTCTCTCTCTGTGTGTGACTATCATAAATAAATTAAAAAATTTTTAAAAAAAGAAAATTTAGATCTTAAGGTAAGGGAATTATTAATTTAATGTAATTTTTCTCCACAGTTATTCATTAATCTATATTTTGAAATCAACTGAAATAGCAGGAAAACAAAGTTAAGGTATTTCTTTATGCCTACTTAAATTGACTGCTTATGTATATCCTATTATCTCACTAGATGATGACTTCCTAGAACACAGAAACTATTCAGAAGAATCAACTTACTGAGCAAGCACTAAATGTTATTTCATTAATAAAATGAAAAGAGTTGGCCAAGAGGCAACATAAAAACATGCCCAATATCATTAATCATTAGGGAAATGCAAATCAAAAATGCAATGAGATATCACTTCATACCTGTCAGAATGGCTAAAATGAAAAAGACACGAAATTACAAATGTTGATGAGAATATGTAGAAAAAGGAATCCTTATGGGCTGTTGGTGGGAATGCATATTGGTACAGCCACTGTGGGAGAACAGTATGGAGGTTTCCCAGAAAATCAAAAATAGAAGTAGCATTTTATCCTGTAATTCCACTAATGAATATTTGCCCAAAGAAAATAAAAACATTAATTTGAAAATATGTATATAACCTTAGGTTTACTGTAGCATTATTTACAAGAACCAAGTTAGAAAAGCAACCCAAGTGTCCATCTATCCATAAACAGATGGATAAGGAAAATGTGGTGTGTATGTATACGTACATGTATATGTACATGTATACGTGTGTATACATATACATACTTATGTATATGTATATATATGCACATAATATATATACATAATGTAATATTACTCAGTCATAAAAAACAATGAGATCTTGCCTTTTGCAACAACATGGATGGACAAGGTATAATACAAGTTATAATACTAAGTGAAACAAGTCAGTCAAAGAAAGGCAAACACTATTGATTTTACTTGTATGTGGAATTTTAGAAACAAAATAAATGAATAAACAAAGAAAAAAAAGAGATAAACAGAAAAATAACTCTTACATACAAAGAACAAATTGGTGGTTGCCCAGAGGGCAGGTGGGGGGGTGATGGGTAAAACAGGTGAAGAAGATTTAAAGTGTACTTATCTTGATGAGCACTGAGCAATGTACAGAATTGTTGAACTGTTATATTATACACCTGAAACTAAAATAACATTGTATGCTAATTATATTTCAATAAAATATAAGGAAGGTGATGAACTGAAATAAACTGACACAAAGCAGACTGAGAAATATCACTGTGTCTCCATATATGACTAAATGTCATGATATTCTTTCCTAAAAGACCATTTCATGACCAAGTTTTTGTGTTTAATGAAACCAGTAAAATCTGTGACATGTAGCTTTGTCAGATTTTCATCACTAAGGCATTTTTCTCTCGATAAACCATCAATTTTCTGCTGAAGGAAGAGAAAAAGAGGAATATCTGTTCAATATGTAGATTACTATTATAGTCCAGATACACAAAAATTCCTCCTTTAAGGGGACAATCAATTTGGAATATGATTTGTGCATAATTTGAAGATGATTAATCAAGTGATAAAAAATTAAATGCACTCCTTTAAAATCTATACAAAGTTCAAAATGATCACCATGTACAAAACCATGACAATGAAATTTAGTGCCTTTGTGGAAAATATGTTTCTTTTAGATAAATCCAAATAAGCAGGTCTTTAATATAATTTATCGGCTTCTATTCTTCCCAGTGCCTAAATCACACCTTTATAATAATACAAGTAGTCTTAATTCACTGGGAACAAAATAATATAGTCATTGTAGATAGTTCAATGATTTATTACAAGCTATGATATTGGGTCAATTATTTCATATTCTCATCCATAACACTCCAAAGAAGAATGAGGTAAACTCCCTGTTCATAATAATTTCCTGTGGGCTTTAAAGAGATATTTTCTTTGTATTAAATTTATTTGCATATTAAATAGATGTAATATTAAAAAATGAAAACACAATAGAATAAAACGCTGTTATAAAAGACGTTTTTAAAGATTTTATTTATTCATGAGAGAGAGAGAGAGGCAGAGACACAGACAGAGGGAGAAGCAGGCTCCATGCAGGGAGCCCGACTTGGGACTCAATCCCGGGTCTCCAGGATCACACCCCAGGCTGAAGGCGGTGCTAAACTGCTGAACCACCCGGGCTGCCCCTGGTTTAAAAGATTCTAAAAATATTATGCAACTATACTAGAAACACCTTTTCCCTCAATCCAGAGGAAGAAATATTCTCCCCAGAAAGCGATTTTTGATTAATTTCCTCAAAATGCTAGTATTTCAATCTTTTCATGATTATACTAACCACTTAGACAAACAAGGTTGGCCAAAAGAAAAAAGTCTCAAAGGAAATTAGAAAATAGTTTGAACTCAATTATAATAAAAGTACAACGTAAAAGTCATAGGATGTAGCTAATGCAGTAACTAAAGGGAATTTTACAGCATTGAATGCTTGGATGAGAAAAAAGGATTTCCACTCAACAAGTTTCTATCACAAAGTATTTTTACTAAGAGGAAAGAAAATGAAAGAAAGATAATATTAAAGGTTAAGAGCAGATGTTAAGTATTTAAAAGTAGCAAACAACAGAAAATATAGTTGAAACTCAGGGCTAGTTCTTTGAAAAGATCAATAAAAATTGATAAATTTCTAGCAAAGCTAAAAAAAAAAAAAGAGTGAGAGAGAAGATACAAACTGCCATTCGTTATAAGGATTTTCAAGGGGATATCACTGAAGACCCAAGAGACACTAAAACGATTTTAAAGGAATATTATGAACAATACTAACTACATACAATACTAACATACAATACATACAATACTAACATCATTTCAACAACTTAGATAATTCATTGAAAACAACAAACTACCAAAACTTACCCAAAATGAAACAGATACAAAATTGTCCTGTAACTACTGAAGAAATTGAATATATAGTTAAAAAAACTTCCCAGAAAAGAAATTCTCAGGCCCAGGAAGTTTCATGATCAAATATTTAAGAATAAATGACATGAATTCTTCAAAACATTTTCCAGAAAACTAAAGGGGAAAGATGACTTCCCAACTCCTTTTAGAGGCCTGCATTATTCTGATACCAAAACCAAACAAAAGCAGGAAAAAAATACAGAAAACCTCATGCCAATATCCCTCATGTACAGAGGCTGGGAAAAAACTCTCAAAAAAGTATTGCAAATAGTAGCCTGTAATATATAGGAAGAAAAACACAACATAATAAAGTGGTGTTTGCTGCGGTACTGAAAGAATGACTCGGTATTTGATAATCAGTATTAACACTGAAAACATATAATCTTATCAATTGATAAGAAAAATCATTTGACAAAATTCAACACCCATTCATAAGAAAACTTTCAACAAACTAGGAATATAAAGAAACTTCCTCAACCTGGAAAAGGGCAGCTACAAAACACCTATAACTAGCATCATACTTAATGGTGAGAGACTGAATGCTTTCTTCCTAATATCAGAAAAAAGACAAGGATATCTGTTCTCCTCATCTCCCCTCAATACTGTACTGGATGTTCTAGCTACTTCGATAACAACAACAACAACAAAAAAAAAAATAAAGAAAAGAAAAAGAAATTCCAGATCGGAAAGGAATAAATAATGCTGTATTTATCTGCAGATACCACCTAAGTAGAAAATACAATGGAATCTTTAAACAATTATTATTCTTACTATGTAAGATTTGAAAGGTTGTAAGCTATAAGATCAGTATACTAACTCAATTTTATTTCTACATGTTATCAATGAACAACTGGAAATTGAAACTTAGGAAAACAGTATGATTTTACAACAGTATAAAAATATGAATACTTGTGGATAAATCTGACAAAAGATGTCAAAGATTTACACTTTCAAATGACAAGATACAAAGTCAAAACAAAAAGCAATTGTGTTTCTGTACACTAGCAATATACAATTTTAAACAGTTTTTTAAAAATTAACAACATCATCAAAAAGTAAAAAGGTATAAATCTAACAAAACATGCACAGGTTCTGAATGCTAAAAAGTGCAAAAATATGGATGAAAGAAATCAAAGACCTAAACAAAAGGAGAGACATACCATTTTTGAGGATTAGGGAAATCAACATAGTAACAATTTCAGTTTTCCCTAAGTTGATCTATAGATTTCATATAATTACAATCAAAATCCCAACAGGATTTTTTAAGTAAATACAAACAGGCTGATCTAAATTTTACATGCAAAGGCAAAGAAACTATAATAAATAAAACAAGTTTGAAAAAGAACAATTAAGTTGGAAGAATCACAGAATCCTATTTTATGACTTATTAAAACTACAATAATTAAGAAAAAGGACTCCTGGCAATGAGAGAGACACAAAAATAAACCGAAGAGAATAGATAGTCCAGAAATAGACCCACACATAGACAGCCAATTGGTCTTCGACAAAGCTGCAAAAGCATTTCAATGAAGAAAGGTCAGTGTTTTCAACAAATGGTGCTAGAACAATCAAGCATCTCTATGTAAAACAATGAACCTCAACTGAAACTTCATACTTCGTTAAAAAAAATAAATAAACTCCAAATAACCATAATTCTTAATGTGGAACTTATAAAACTTTATAAAACTTTTAGATGAAACCACAGGAAAAAGCCTTTATAAACTTGAGTTAGGCAAAAGAGTTCTTTAGGTATGACACCAAAGGCAAAATCCATTTAAAAATTGGAAATTAGACTTCATCAAAACTCACTATGTTTGCTCTACAGGAGAAGAATTGTTAAGAGAATAAAAGGACAAGCTACAGAGAAAATCTTTACAAATCACCTATGTGATGAAAAACATATCCAAAATATATAAGAAACTCTCATAAAACACTAGGAATGCAGCCAAATTTAAAATGACCAAAATATTTAAACAGACACTTCACTAAACAACATATACAAATGGAAAAATAAGCATATGAAAAATGTTCAGCATCATTAGGAAAATGCCTCAGGAAAACGCAAACTAAAACCACAATATGATATGTCTACATACCTACTTATATAACAATTTTAAAAATACTGAGAATACCAGGTGTTAGGATTTACAGCAAAGGAAATTCTCATATAGTGTGTCTTGGAATACAAAATGGTATAACCACTTTCCAAACTGGAAAACAATTTGACAGTTTCCTATACAGTTAAGTATATATTTACCATATGGCCCAGTATTCTCACTCCTGAGTATTTACCCTAGAGAAATGAAAATTTAGGTCCACATAATAACCTGTGTGCGAATGTTTTTAACAGCTCTATTTACAATTGCCCAAACCTGGAACAACTCACCTATTTTCCTAAGGTGAATGAACAAACAGTGCTTTATTAATACGATAGAATACTACTGAGTCACAAAAAAGAACAAACCATAAGTATATTCAACAACTTGGATGAATCTCACAGGCAACTGTACTGAATAAAAGAAGCCAGTCTCTGGATGCTACATACTATATGAGTCTAATCTTATAACATTATATTATTATTTTATAACATCATCAAAAAGACAAGCTAAAATAATAGAGAACAGATCATTGGTTTGGGGAGATTAGAGACAGGACAAGGATATGATTATGAAGATATAATCAAAGAACAGTTATAGGCACAAGGGAGATTTGGGGGGTGATGGAAGTGTTCTGTATCCTCCCCCCGCCGCCCTGGTGATTGTTATATGAATCTATCTGTGTGTTTAGGTCATAGAGCTATATGCCAAGAACAAAGGCATAATAATTACAAAAACTAAAGCATAAACCCAATAAGACTCTGGCGAATAAAAAAAGAGGGTTGCTCAGCACTGTCTTTCCCCAGAGTAGAAGCTTAATTAACATCTGTTGAATAAAACACTGAAAATCCGTTGTAGTTTCTGTTTTGATATTAAACTCATTTATACCCCTAAGCTTCAAAAATTTAAATACGTTTTCTAGTGTCATTAACATTTTCTATCACAGTACCTGCCATATAAAGGTGTCTAGTTTGTAAAAAAAACAAACAAAAAACCTATTAAATATACCAAATGAAAGTCAGAAATCTAGATATTTCAACTAATTATTTTAAACTTAAGAAAATTATCATTAATAAGAGGTAACCTTTCCTTTATTTCTTGTATGCTTATCTTCCTTTACTTAAAAAAGGGCAGGGAGTACCTGGGTGGCTCAGTTGGCTAAGTGTCGGACTCTTGCTTCAGTTCAGGTTATGATCTCTGGGTCCTGAGGTCGAGCCCTGCTTTGGGCTCTACATCAGTGGGTAGTCTGCTTCTCTCTCTCTCTCTCTCTCTCTCCCCCCGGCCTCACCCCCTGCCCCTCCTTCCACTTCTATGAGCACTCCCTCTCTAAAATAAATAAATAAATCTTTAAAAAAATACAATATAAAAGGGCAGGATCTGCACTGAAGTCATTACTCAAACGCATGGTATGTGAAACATGTATTTGATTAATATTTAAGGAGGTAACTACTCCTTACTAAACATGGAATGAGGGAAGCCTGGGTGGCTCAGCGGTTTAGCACCTGCCTTTGGCCCAGGACATGATCCCGGAGTCCCAGGATCGAGTCCCACCATTGGGCTCCCTGCACGAGGCCTGCTTCTCCCTCTGCCTCTCTCTCTCTGCGTCTCTCATGAATAAAAAAATAAAATGTTTAAATAAACAAACTAAACATGAAATGAGCTGAGGAGCTAAGCCATTAATTGATCTCAAATATTAAATCTTTCCAGGATTTATCTTCTTGCTTGAATTAGCAAAACTGTTAAAAATTCTGCTTTTGGGTTTTAACCGCGGTCTGCACTCACATCACTAACTCGTGTCATTTCCATGCTGCTACAGACTTTTAAATCTTCTTTGCTAATTTTCTTTGGCATTTGTTTGCTAGTATCTCCTGTGCAACCAACCAAACCTACCAGGTTCCTGCCATATGACTCCCTGATTGACCTGCCACAGATCTGACTAGAATTCCTTCTTTCTGATCCGTTAGCTCAGCAGATTGCCTAAATCACACGCATGTGAATGAATACAAGTAACTTTCTTTAAAAAAAAAAAAAAAAAAAAAAGATACCGGTCTTGCTTAGCTCTAAACTATATAAAATAGTGTTCCTATGCTGAAAAATAATAATATAGTTGAAGGTTTCAGAAGTACCCAGTTCAAGAATTAAACACATTTTTTAAATTGTAAAGATGTATTCTGCATATACTTAGAGTACAGAGCAAGTATTATTTTTATACTTTTTCAAATTTCTATTTGTTAGAGAATTATCTTATAGCCCTCCACATTGTTTTTAAATGAGTCTTTCTGAATATTCATTTAATGTATGATCATCTCCAATTTATCTGTGGATTTAAGCCAAATTTTCAATAAAAATATTGTATTTTACAGCTTTGATAAATTAACCATGAAGTATATTATAATGATGCTAAAATATATTCATTCTTTACATTCTAGAAGATATGCTTTGGTGCCACATTACACCATCACTTGCAAATAAACCAGACTACAATGCTCTTGTCAGCATCCAGTGAAAAATATAATAATTACCTATAATTATACTATCTAACCAAACGATGAAAAATAATTAACCTGATTGAAGCACTCGATGTAGTAATTTTATTCTATTCAGTCTATGACTAGGATCATAAGCAATGAGTTCACTTAATTGTTTAAAAAATGAACTATTATGCAAAGTTGCAGCTTTCTATATTTAAGCTCTGAAGACAATGTTAATATTCAGCGTACTGATTAATAAGGATTGCTATTTATTATAAACAAGTATGTAACAAAGGCGATTTGCAAAACTAGTTTACATAGAAATATACTGGTCCTCAAACTTCAAATTTTCACGAGCACCTCATTCATTGGCTTTAATTGGTCTCCAGAGCACCTGCAATTTATTGTTCAGTACCTTCACATAACCACTTTTGAACATATCATTATAGGTACAGGAATTTAAATCATAGAGAAGAACTCTTTCCTATAAAATTACAGTAAGGGTCAATTATTATTAAAACGAATTTCACAAATTAGTAGAGTTCACCATATCTGGATCATATGAGTACATAATTACATAATGCTCCTTGAAAATATTCACTTAAGCTAGAAGAGGTGATAGTCAATGAATTTCTCACTAGAATGAATCAGAAAAATTTCTTTGTTCCAACCTAACCTGAAAGAAAATCACTGCAAATCCTGCCACCGTGAATAAATTTAAAATGTATATGACTATCTCATCTCCCTATCATGCGATTAATATTCATGTAAAATGTTAGAATTGAGAAAAACTTCACAAAAGGACACTCTCTAAACAAATGTGAACACAGAGCCCGGTTTAGACTTGCCGCTGATAAGAGAGGTGATGATTATTAAGTTCACCCAGACAGAAATGTCATTTTAATGATCATGAAAGCCATGTTTTTGTAGTATAGGTATTCAGTTAGCTCCTCTCTCCAAACCCTGAGATTTATAAAACAGAATGTTTAATAAGCTCTTCAAAAAATTACCTGCTTCTGTAGCCATCTTTCATGTCTTCGTTGCTTCCTTCTCAGATTTTTCAACTTGCTCCTTTCTCTCTTACTGAGCCTCTGATTAATGGCACCCAATGAGAAGCTGCCCGAGCGCAGGAAGTCCAGTGGAGAGAGGTGCTCTTCCTGGTCCGGGGCCTCCAGCACGCTCCTGCCAGCTGAGGGCAGGTCCATCAGGAAAGTCAGGTTGTTAGAGCTAGCATGGTCAGAGTACCCTGCAGAAGCTTCTAGACCACACTGAAATTCTCCTCCTCTTTGTGTCTGGGTCTCATGGGGAGCCACTGAAAATCTTTGCAGCAGCATGCTAGGATCAAAATTGGATGAAATCTGAAAGGAACAGTTATTTTTACTAGATTCTACAGGCAAGCCCGAGAGGTGAATAGGCTGTGTTTCCTTTAGCCTGGGACAGGCAGTAGTCTTACTATGTATTTTATAAAAAGTGGGTAATAAAGTCAGTTTCTCACTGATGTTCAGATCCAAACTATGTGACTTCCTATGAAAAGCTCTTGTAGTGCATCTGCCCGTCACAAGCTGAGGAACAAAAAGCTGGTATTTTGGATCTGATGCTTTGAAGAGCAGTCTTTCATTCTTCATCTGAAAATATGTTGACCGTACCTCCAGGCAGAGTGCTTCTGTTAATCTTCCAGGGCCATTATTATTTTGGGCCATATTTAAAAACCCGTGATTTCTGTTTCTGGAGGCGCCACCTGTCAGCAGAGTTTCCTTGTCACAACCTGACTGAACTCTAGGATGTGACAAGTATTTCAGCGATGGTCTCATTAGTCGGCCTGCTCGTGTTGGCTGATAATCGGTCCAGCTCTTAGAGAGATGTACAGCTGCAAGCTGGCCACAGGAACATTTTGGAGTGCTGACAAAATTAAAGCCCCCTAAACGGGCCCCACAGAAAGGGCAATTCAGTTTTCCAACTGTCCACTGGGCCTACAGGTAATAAAGGAAAGTAAGACAATGATTTCATTGTAAAGTAATCAAAGAGCATGTGGGTTGTATTTTTTTTTTAAAGCCAACCACATGAAAGTTTTCTATGCCACAGAAAAGGCTGGCTTTCGGTTTTCTGATTGGTAGACAGAACAGTAAAGGGAAACAAGTTTCCTAATAAATAGAGATAAGCAACTCCGAAGTTCTAGAATGATAACATATTGCACATCACGCCCAACTCAACAATACTCCTAAGCGTTCTAAAAGAGCCTCTTAAACAATAGGTTGAATATGGATACAGTGTGAACTAATGAAAAGAAAAATACACGATGGAACCAGGAAGCAAATCAGTCTACAGAGCTTAATTTGCAAGTAAAATCTCACAGAAAAGTGTCTGTTTTGATACCCTTCTTGCATACCAAACACTGTGGGAGGGAACTTTACCCAACCAACAGAATAAAGCTCTTCCTGCCTTTTTACATACAACCAAAGATATTGGTTGCATACATAAGAGTGTACTTTCTATATTCAAGTGGGAAATTAATAATGAACTGGTTTAAAATTATTTTTTTCAAGAGAGGTAGTGAAATATCTGCAGCCTCCTAATACATTTTGTAAAGTTCTGGACACTTTAAAACCAGCGCATTGGCGTGTTCCCAGGAGGTCATTACAATGTGAGAATGAATGCAAAGGGTATCTATCAAATGTTATTTTTTAACAACAACAAAAAAGTCAGTGGAGAATAGCAACTACATTTCTTTCAAAAATCATTTAGTTTTACTTTTCTAATACATGAAGTTGCTTTGAATTGTGAGAAATAATAATACCATACTGTTAACAAGGTGGGTTCCGGCTCTTATAATATTTCATTATGGAGCCTAAAAAAACATGGTAATTTGGTGTTGACTGTACACCGGAAATCATTAATCATCCATTTATTTTATAGGTGTATGCGCACATGAGTAATATAGGCTATTTTGTTTACTCAGTAGTATTTTGTTTACAATGCCTCATTGTATTGTTCTCGGTGCTGGAGGTACAGTAATAAACAAAAGAGAAAACCGTCTGACTTCATGGAGTTTTTATTCTAGTAGGGGAGCTAGGCAATTAATAAGACCAGCTAGCCGTATACGTATGTGGGTAAGTGTATATGTGTGTGTGTATTTATGTCTGTAATTATATATGTCATATATGCCTGTGCATTTTTTACAAGTACTATATATAATTTATTGTATGTATATGTATGTAAAATTAAAATAGCTATATAAACCAGAGAAGAGAGAAAGGAAGTGTGAAGAATAGGAATACTGGGGAAGGGCATAGGCAATGCCTCATTGTGAATAAAGACCTATGGAAATAAGGGAAGTGGTAAATAACTGTGGGAAGAGCAATCAGGGAAGGGGAAATAGCATGATTTAAAGTCTGAGATAGAAAAATACCTGGAACACTTCAGTAATAATGAAGAAGCCATAGGTGTAATCAAGAGTTACAGACCCTTTCTTATCTCTTGAAAGAGTGTATTGAAGAAAAATAGCTCTAGAATGAGGACAAAAAATCCTGAAAGTAGCAAATTCCTAATTTTACTCAGAAACCAAGGAACTTACTTTTTGTATTAGGCAGTTTATCCATTCTGGAAGAGCTTCTATGTCCATGTGCCACACATGACAAATACTTTGATCATCAGCAGAATGATGTCTATCCTGTTGTATCAAGATGCATGGTATTAGTACCAGTTCCAGATTTATTGGAGTAAAATACAAAAATATAAATTCAGTTTTACCTAGGATGAAAATATACACTGGGCTCCCCTTATTCCCATCCCCAAAACAAACCCACAAAAGCAAAAAAAAAAAAAAAAAAAAAAAAAAAATCAGGAAATAACTGCTCTTGAATTAAAAAAAAAAAAGTCCTGCATTTCATTGATTTCATCAAATTAAATTTAAAATTTAGCAACAAGTCACTCAATAGACAAATTTGGCACCCTATTCTTTTTCCTGTGAGAAAAAAAAAAATAATGCCATTCATGACAACTTTCCCAGGCTTTTAATCTCTGATTCCATGTGGACTCTACTAATGATAGAATAAAGAAATTGCTATATAATCTATCAAGAAACTCAAGAAAAGCACAAGAGGATTGGGGAGAAGGATAATTGTATAGATTACTGGAAAAGCCCCAACTAAATATCAGCTGTATTAAAACAAAGAAATTTCAGAGCAAGACACTTTTGGCTTTCTGCAACAGATGTGTAGAAATCAAGGTGATATAAAGGCAAAACTGCATACATATCAGTAAAATGCAGGGCAGGCCAGTATGGAGATAGAAGACTCTTTATCACCTTAGTAAACCTTAGGCCAATTTATCTTTACTTCTCTGAGTCTCAGTTTCTTCACCTGTAAAACACTTCCAGATAATTCTAAGATCTCTTATGAGTATACAAAATTTCATTTTATGATGACAGAAAAGAGTTTCTCATGAAACACAGGGAAAAATAAGGCTTCTTATTCCCAGGATCAGATTTTACATAAAAGCAGCTCTTCCAAGTTGCCAAAGTACAACATTTTTTAGACTTCCCCAGCAGAGGCTATAATTACATTAATAAAATAAACAAGGAAATTACTAAACATACCTACTAAATCTATATTCACAGTGATTAGAATGAAATAAGACTGAACTTCTTTAAGAACAATTTGCTGAATGATCTACATTAGATTATGACTTGGAACCAAGATCACCCAGGATTTCTAGGTTTAATTTCCCAAATTGATTCCTCTGGGCACTATATCACTTTTCTCTTCCGTGAATACATCTTAAGATACTAAATGGTAGTCAAGTATACAAGAAAAGTTTCAGTAAGATTTATTTTTTAAGATTTCTTTATTCATGGGAGACACAGAGAGAGAGGCAGAGACGCAGGCAGAGGGAGAAGCAGGCTCCATGCAGGTAGCCTGATGCAGGACTCGATCCCAGGACCCTGGGAACATAACCTGAGCCCAAGGAAGACGCTCAAACACTGAGCCACCCAGGTGTCCCTAAGTATGATTTATTTACATGTCAGAAAGATCTATAAAGAAACCATCTTAATCTAATTTCTGTCATGCACCCCCCCAAATCACAAACTAATTAAAAGGGGAAAGGGACATGAGCTCTTATTACATGTTAGACCACATTTCATTATTTTGTATACTAGACACAACTGTATTTTATATACTATAAACAACATCACTGAACCTAATTCAAGAGTGTAACAGAGGAAAAAAAGTACTTTTGTTAAAAGGTCTGAAAATTTTCCATTTCTGAGGTTTTAAAAATTTACAACATAGGTTGAAAATATTTCAAGGGCAAACACAAAGTCCGCTGAGAAAGATTTATAGTGGACCAAAGAGAAACTTTATAGTCATATTAATGACGTCCGAACTCTAAATCTGATCAACAGAATACAACTTATCAAGTCAACAGTAGGAATGATAACAAAGGACAAGGCAAGTCCATGTCAAAATGAAAAAGGTATTATTGAATGGAAGCAAAGTTGGGAAGAAAGGAGGAGATACTAGGATCAGTCTCTGGCTCACTTGTCTTACTGCTCCCTAATACATGTGTCCTCACAAGAGTGTCAGGCAGACATTTTATTCTAGATTCTCATAAAATAAAAGAAGAAAAAATTCAGGCAGAGGGAAGTAATTACTGGTTTCAACATAGTAAAGTGAGTACATAATCTAGTCTATTCTCCCTTTCAAAACAATGAGCCTATAAGAGACATTTACAAAAAGGAACCAATAGCTGAACTAGAAAATACAAGAGATTTTACTGAACCAGAAATTATGAGGACCCTCTGGAAGATCAACGAGCAAACAGCAGTACAAGGTATCCAAGTTCCAAGTTCAAGATAGATGAGAGCACCACAAAGAATGGTCCACGTCAAAGCAGTGAAAACCAGAAACAAAAAAGGCCCTGGTTTACTATCAGGGGTGGAAGGGAAGTCTGTCCGTCTCCAGGCAAGAGGTGCACTTGGGCAAGAGAGAAGTAGGGCGACATCCCAGGATACATGGAAATTCCTAGAAAAAATGGAAAGCATTTGCGGCAAGTCTAGAAGATGCGCTATTTAGGACCAATCTCTATTCTTGCTGAAAATAGCAGCACGACATGTAAAGAATGTGAACTAGATCTGTTTTTACCAATAAGATTTCACCAAATTCAATTTAAAATTTAGCAACAACAAAAAATAAACAAATAATTAAAAAAATAAAATAAATTTAGCAACAAGTCACTCAACTAGTAGAGATACATCTCTATTACATACTGTTTGTTCTTTTAAAAAAGTCAAGTGAAAGAGAAATAAATGCACTCTGAGCTATGCTATAAAAGCATATACAACCTAAAAATAAGCAGTATTACAACTTTGCTATAGAAACAACAACAAAAAAAAGAAACAAATAAATAGAAATAATACCTAAAATGCCATGTACCAAGGTGATAACTCGGTTAGATTTGAAGGAAGAAAGACCAAGATTAGGAGTTACTAAAAGGGAACTTTAACTTTCTCATTATTGCTTTAATGGGAGAATATATTAAATTATATAATTAAAATTGTATTTAAAAATTGATTTCAAGTCAAAATAAAATAAACGGATTTCTTCTGATTCTGGCAATGCTGAAGTGATATCAGACATGCTCTCAGCAGTACAATAGATAACACTAGGTAAAACATACTTAAAAATTGTTTTAAGACACTGAACAAAAGAACTGGAGGACTGTGATCCCTGAGAGAAAAAACCTAATAAGATAAGCCTAAAAATCACCCTTGATTTCTGCCCTAGGGAACTTTCAGAATCTTGCTGTAGGGAGAAGGAACCCAAGAACACAGCACCCTTGCTGATAAAATAAGATAGAAGTGTATAGAGGGCTAAATAGAGTTTATAGGATACTGTATAGACAAGGATAAACCTACTAAGAAAAAGTTCCAGATAATTGCATAGATATTCCTCTAAATCTTTGGTTGAATACCAGTAAGAACACATGCTGGGTGAGATATAAGAGAACTGTCCACTACACTCTGTTGTGACTCTTTTTTGATTGATTGATTGATTGATTCATTCATTCATTCATTTAAGCTAGAGACAGGGAAAGAATCTTTTTTGTTTGTTTGTTTTAAGACTTTATTTCTGGGGTCGCCTGGGTGGCTCAGTGGTTGAGTGTCTGCCTTTGGCTCAGGGCGTGATCCCAGAGTCCAGGGATCGAGTCCCATATCGGGCTCCCTGCGAGGAGCCAGCTTCTCCCTCTGCCTGTGTCTCTGCCTCTCTGTGTCTCTCATGAATGTATTAGAGATATAGCATGTGACCAACAGCATGGGGGTGGGGGAGCTGAAACAGCAAGAAGGAGAAGACGTGCCAGGACCCCGGGATCATGGCCTGAGCCAAAGGTAGACACTTAACTGACTGAGCTACCAAGGTGCCCAGAAAGACAGGATCTTTTTTTTTTAATAAAGATTTTACTTATTTATTCATGAAAGACACAGAGAGAGAGAGAGACAGACAGACAGAGACACAGGCAGAGGGAGAAGCCGACATCCTATAAGGAGCCCAATGTGGGACTTGATCCCAGGACCCTGGGATCACGACCTGAGCCAAAAGCAGACGCTCAACCACTGACCCACCCAGGCGCCCCAGAAATCCAGTATCTTAAGCAGGCTTCTCACTCAGTGTGCAGCCTGACTTTGGGGTTCAGTCTCACAACCCAGAGATCATGACCTGACCCAAAATCAAGAGTCGGATGCTTAACTGACTGAGCCACCCAGGTTCCCCTGTTATTATTCTTTTAATGTCACTACCTCTGTAATGATATCTCTTCTTTTCCCTAAAATTGGTCATTTGTGTTTTATCTCTATTTTCCTTTTCACTCTACTTTGTGACATGTTAATTTCATTGATGTTTAAGAAAATTATTTTTCAATTTCATTCTAATTTCCTTTTTTACCTTGTGTTACTTTCTTCCTTTTGCTTACTTTAGATTTCATTTGCTCTTCTTGCTTCCTTCCCAAGTAGGAAGCTTACAGTATTGATTTTAAACCTTTCTTTTTTCAAATATAAGTGTTTACACTCCAAAGTTTCTTGTGAGCATTGCCTTTACTTGTATCCCACAAAATTTCTTACGTGCGTTTTCCTTTTCACTCAATTTCAAGTATTTTCTAACTTCTCCTGTGATTTCTTCTTTGACCTTAAGTTCTATAGAAGTATATCTTTTTAATCTGCAAATATTTGGGGATTTTCAGATAACTTTCTGCAATTGTTTCCTAATTCAATGTCATTGAAGTCAGAAAATACATTTGATATTATTTCATTTCTTTCAAAACTATATAACGATCCAACAAATGATATATCCTGAAGAATATTACATGTACACTTTAAACAAATACCTTTTCTGCTGTTGTTGGGTAATAACATTTCACACATGTCAGCGGTGTTGCCTAAATGTCCTGTATTCTTACTGAGTTTCTCTCTTTCTGTTCTACAGACTTATGAAACAAATCCTGAAATTTCCAATTATAATTATGGATGTATCATTTCCTATTTTAAAATTTTTTTATTTTTTGTAAATTTATTTAAGATTTAAATTCAATTAGTCAACAGATAGTACATTATTAGTTTCAAATGTGGTATTCAATAAATCATCAGTTGTGTAGAACACCCACTGCTCATCACATCACGTGCCATCCTTAATGCCCATTACCTAATTACCCCATCCCCTACCTCCCCTCCAGGAGCCCTCAGTTTGTTTCCTACCATTAAGAATCTCATGGTTTTTCTCCCTCTCTGATGACTTCCCATTCAGTGTTTCCTCCTCCATTTCTTCTTTAAATTCTATTTTGCATCAAGTATTTTGAAGTTCAGCTATTTGGTGCACACATACTTACAGTTGTTATGTTTTTCTGATGAATCAATTCTTTTATAATTATTAAAATGTTCTTTTTTCATTCTTAATAGTATTTGTTGTTCTGAAATTTACTTTGATAATAACATAGCAATTTCAGCTCTCCTTTATGTTTTCATGATAAAAACTTTTATCCTTTCATTTTAACCTGTGTCTTTGCAATGTATTTCTTATAAACAACATATAGTTTGATCTTTGTCTAGCTTGATATTCTTGAATTTGTAATTGGAGTATTTATGCCACTTAATGTAATATATCAAAATGTAAATATCAATATGTTTGAATTTTTTTTAATATGTTTGAATTTAAATCCAAGATCCTATTTCTTATTTGTCTCATCATTTTTCTTTGTTTTTCTTCTTTTACTATCTATATGGGTTAAGTTTTTTTTTTGGAATTTTTTTTGTGTGTGTGTTTTCTGTTGGCTTTCTATGGTACATTTTTTGCCCTCAGTGGTTATTCTTTTGTTTATAATATGCATCTTTAATTTATCATAGTCTTCCTTTAAATCATATTATACCATGGTCTGTACAGAGTAAGAAGCTTACTCAGGATACTTCCCTTTCTTGCTGCCTATTCTTTGTATTATTGCTTTCATGTATTTTATTTTTGAACTTATCAATCCCATGATACACTGCTAACATTCTGCTTTAACAAGTAAATTGTCCTTTAAAGAAAATGAAAAGGAAAAATAGATGTTTTACATTTACCAACACATTTACCATTTCAAGATCACTTTATTCAGTTGTGTCCAAATTCCATTTGATGAAATTTTCCTAGTATCTGAAGAACTTTCTTTTATAGTAAAAATTTACTGATAAGTTCTTTTAGAGTTTATTTGTGTGAAATAGTCTTTAATGCACCTTCACTTAAAACATTTTATGTACAGTAAAATTACTCTGTAGTATGCGGTCCCTTGGGTTTTGAGAAATGCATTGGATTGATTATACGTAACCACAATCAAGAGACAAAACAGTTCTATTATTTTCCTCAAATTCTTCCATGCTGGCTCTACCTAGTAAATATCTTCCTCCCCACTTTCTGATCTGTTCTCCATCTGCATAGTTTTATTCTGACTCACCTTGTTCAACTGGGACAGTCAGTTCAACAAGCCTGTAACTTCAACTTTCCCTGAATCCCAGGTAAGCTTCTCCATTTCCTGGACCAGAGAGATGTGGATCTAACTCTATGATCAAAGGCCTAGTTTCTCTGACAGATATTCACGGTATCAAGTTCAGAGACAATGAAAAGTGGCTTAGGTTTCAATTCATCCTCTTGGTTGTCAGCTTTTCCTTGCTCTGCTCTACTTTATATTTGTCTTCCTTTCCTGTCTCCATCAGCACACACTGTGTCCCTTGGGTCTTAGTGGGTCTTTAGCCATCTCAGTGTTCCTCCTCTTTCTGGGTATAGTTCTGGGTCTAGAATTTTTTTCATGCTTTTATTTGATTATAGTTGACATTATAATTATATTTGATTATAGTTGATTATTTTATTATTGTGTGTCAACAGTGTTATGCTAGGCATACAATACAGTGATTTGACAAGTTTATATGTTATGCCAGGCTCACCATAAGTGTAGTTACCGTCTGTCACCATATAACATATTCCCTATGTTGTCCCTTTTATCCCTATGACTTACTCATTCCAGAATTGGAAGCCTGTATCTTCCACTCCCCTTCACTCATTTTGCCCATCCTGTCAAACACTTCCCTCTGGAAAAATCAGTTTGTTCTCTGTATTTATGGGTATGGTTCTTTTTGTTTATTCATTTTTTAAAAATTCCACAAACGAGAGAAATCATATGGTATTAGTCTTTCTCAGTCTGACTTATTTTACATAGCATAATACTCACTAGGTGCATCCATGTTGTGGTAAATGGCAAGATCTCACCAGTCTCCTCAAAAAATAATGTTGGGAAAACTGGACAGCTACATGCCAAAGAATAAAACCTGACCACATTGTAACACCATACACACACACACACACACACACACACACACACAAACCTCAAAATGGATTAAAGACCTAAATATGTTGCCTAAAACACAAAAATCCTAGAAGAGAACAGGGGCAGTAATTTCTTTGTCATTGACCATAGCAATGTTTTCAAGATAGGTCTCCTAAAGCAAGAGAAACAAAAGCAAAAAATAAACTATTGGGACTACATCAAAATAAAAAGCTTTTGTACAAAGGAAAGCATCAACAAAACCAAAAGGCAACCTACTGAATGGGAGAAATCTGCAAATGATACAACCAATAAGGGCTTAATATAAAAAATATATAAAGAGCTTACCTAATTCTATACACACACAAAAAAAACCAACACAATCCAATGAAAAACTGAGCAGAAGTCATGAAAACACATTTTTCTAGATGCCAACAGACATCTGAAAAGATGCTCAACATCAGTAATCCTCAGGAAAACACAAATCAAAACCACAATGAAGTATTACATTATACCTGTCAGAATGGCTAAAATAAAAAGCTCAAGAAATAACAGGTGTTGACAGGAGGTGGAGAAAAAAGAACTCAGCAGGCACTGTTGGTGGGAATATAAATTGTACCACAGAAAACAGTATGGAGGCTCTTAAAAAATAAAAATAGAAATACCATATGATCCAATAAATCCTCTAATGGATAATTTACCTCCCCTCTCCGAAAAACAATGAACACTACTTCAAAAAAACAGATACACTAATTTATGTTTATTGCAGCCTCACTTATAATAGCCAAGATATGGAAGCAACCTAAGTGTTGATTTATAGATGACTGGATAAAGACATGGTACACAGACAATTCATTCTCACTGTTTCTATACCACATTGTATTGATGGTCCAAGTCAGCAGAGTATGGCAAGAAAACAAAAGGAGACACATGGGTTAAAGATTAAGTAACAAGATACAACTTCTCATCCATTAAGATGACTAATAAAAAAAGAAAAAAATAGTAAAATAAAGAGAACATAAGTAGAAAAGGGAAAGAAAGAAAATAGTGATACATGCTATAATATTGATAAATCTTGAAAACATTATGCAGGGTAAAAGAAGCCAGACACAGAGGGCTACGTAATGCATGACTACATTTAAATAAAATATTCAGAATCCAGCCAGCCCATCTACAGACATAAAGGAGATGGGCAAATGTCTGGGCTTTGGGGGAAGGGTAAATGGAGAGGGTTAGCTTAATGAGCATGAGCTTTTCTCTTGGGAGGATGAAAATGTTCTGGAATTAGACAGTGATGATGGCTGTGCAACATTGTAAATGCACTAAATATCACTAGTAGTACATTTTATATTATGCATATTTTCACACATTTTTATTTATTTATTTATTTATTTATTTATTTCACACATTTTTAAACAAGTACAATGTAACCTTTTAATTCACATTTAACATAATATGAAGAAAAACTATGGAATTCACCAGAAAGGTTTTTAAATTAATAAATCTGCATAATTTCAGCATAGAAGGTCAATATATAAATTTCTACGTATCACATTTCTGTAAATTAACAGAAAATAATGGGAAAGCAAAAATATTTAAAATATCACTTAGAAGAGAATCCAAAGATATGACCTAGTTAGGTATAAATTTAATGCAATATATTTAAGACTTGTCCACTGAAAACTACAGAACACTATATAAAAAAGACCTAATTAAACCAAGGAATATATCATGTTTTTACAATATCAATTTTTCCCAGACTAATTTACAGATTTACCACAATCCCACTCAAAATCCCAGCAGGCTTCTTTGTAGAAACTGATAAAGTACAAAGTTTATATGAAAATGTAAAATTACCTAAAACAGTCCAAGAAATTCTAAAACAGAAGAAGAAAGGTGGAGGCCATATACTATCTAATTACAACACTTACCAGATCACTGGAACAGAGTAGAGCCCAAAAGTAGACCTGTATATATGGTCAATTAATTCTTGGTAAATATGCTAAGGTAATGAGAAAAGATATACTTCCCAATAATTGGTGGTGGAACAACTGGATCACTGTACGAGGTTAAAAGAAAACCAAAAAAGCCAAAGCAAAAAACCCTGATGCCTACCATATACCATACTCAAAAATAACTCAAAAAATGGATTCAGTCCTAAAAAGTAAAAGCTCTAAGTACAAAGCATCTAGAAGAAAATACAAGAGAAAACCTTGTAAACCCTGGAATAGGAAATGTATTCTCAGAACACAAAAAAACACAATCCACAAAGAACAATAAAGTCGATTTCATAAAAATTAAAACAATCAATTGTTCAAAAAGTATCATTAACGAAGTAAAAGCACAAACCACAGGCTGGAAGAAAATTTAAAAAACCTGTATCTAACAAGAACTTTTTAGCCATATATATATATATATATATATATATATATATATACACACACACATACACACACAAAAACAAAATCTCTTACAACTAAATAAGAAGAAAATACAATTTTTAAAATGAGCACAAGATTTTAACAGACGCTTTACAGAAGGAGACAATATTAATGTTGAAAACCACATTTTAAAAAGGCAAAACAGTAGTCACTGGAGAAATGCAAATTCAAACCACAATGGATTCTTCCAATGTACATTTATTTAAAAGCTTCATAAGGAAGAAAGAGAGGAGGATGATAAAGAGGAGAAGGAAAAGGGAAAAGAAAAGAACTAGCAACATCAGTACCGACAAAGAGCAACCAAAAATCTCATATGTCACCAGCACAAAAGCAAAATGGTATAGTCATTTTCGAAAACCGTTTGTTAGTTTCTTAAAAAATTATGCCTACACTTACCATAAGACCTAGCAGTTCCTAGAGAATATGGAAATATATGTCCACATAAAGATTTGTATACATATGTTCTTAACAACTTTATTATAGCTCAAAACTGCAAATACCCTAAACGTCCAAAACAATTATGGCATCCCTCCAATGGATAAACAACTATAGGATCCATATAATGGAGTAATATTCAGTAATAAAAACATAACTACTGATACATGCAACAACTTGAATCAATCTCAGAAACATCATCCTGAACATAAAAAACCACACATGAAAGAATACACTTGGGCAGCCTGGGTGGTTCAGCTGTTTGGCACCTGCCTTAGGCCCAGGGCGTGATCCTGGAGACCTGGGATCGAGTCCCGCATCGGGCTCCCTGCATGGAGCCTGCTTCTCCCTCTGCCTGTGTTGTGTCTCTGCCTCTCTCCCTCTGTGTCTCTCATAAATAAATAAATAAAACCTTTTTTTTTAAAAAAAAGAGAATACATTTATATTCTCTCACTCTAAATATATACATTTACATATATAACTTCTACATTTGTATATAGTTTCTACATATACATATATTTTCTATATATATATAGTTTCTATGTATAGAAACTGCAGAAAAGGATGCCTGGGTGGCTTAGTCAGTTAAGTATCTGCCTTTAGCTCAGGTCATGATCGTGGGTCTTGGGATCGAGTCCTGCATTGGGCTCCCTGCTCAGCGGGGAGACTGCTTCTCCCTTTACCCACCCTCCTGCTCATGCTCTCTCTATTCTCTGTCTCTCTCTCAAATAAACAAAACCTTTAAAAAAAACAACCCAAACTAGAAAAGAATGAATTTGTACATTTTGAAAATGGTGGCAAGTACATGAGTATGTGTATGTTTGCCAAAACTCATTGAAATGTGCATTTTACTACATGTAAATTATACCTAAATAAAATTGATTTTAAAAATATTAAATAATAGTGTCCTTAAGAAAAGTTACCGGAGATCCCTGGGTGGCTCAGTGGTTTAGCGCCTGCCTTAGGCCCAGGGCATGATCCTGGAGACCTGGGATCGAGTCCCACTTCAGGCTCCCTGCCTGTGTCTCTGCTTCTCCCTCTGCCTGTGTCTCTGCCTCTCTCTCATAAATAAATAAATAAAATCTTAAAAAAAAAGAAAAGTTACCAATATTGCTTGTGAATCATAAAATTTGGTTGGTAAGCTTCATAAGACATATACTACTTTAGTCCTCTCTGTATCTTCAGAAAAAGACAGCGTGTGAAATACAGTAGGCACTTATTAAACATTTGATGAATGAAAGAAAGCTTATTGTGTGAGTTTTAATAGATTTTTCATTGCAATCATTACCTTTACCTTTCCCAGCCCCTGTAGTTTTTAAAGTATTTCTTTAAGCTACTGAAGACTGCCCCTACGGTGCACTGGTACTCTAGAATGGATAAACAACTATAGGATCCATATAATGGAGTAATATTCAGTAATAAAAAGATATCAACTACTGATATATGAAACAACATGAATCAACCTCAAGTGTGCTTGTTTTTACTTTCTGTATTCTTAGAAAGAATTTCTTTAAAAATCTGAATTCTTAACAATTTGGTCATATATGAGCCAAAGCTCATCATAACAAATTTAAACGGACTATACAAATCTTTTTTGTTAAAGAACCTTGGGAAACTCACTGAAAATGATTCAATAAACAGTCTAGCTTTACCTAAATGCTTTGCCTTAGAAACAAAATGAAGGTATGGATGACATTTTTGCAGAATAGAATTGATCTCACAAACATTTGGCTTCATACACATTAGCCCCTTACACTAGGAGCTGACAGTTATTCAGATTAGTCTAGCAGTGATGAATTCTTTAAAAGACTGTTACCGAGAATACAAAGTGGAATGCACAAATAAAATCACCTTTACTTTGTTATTAGACTTGCTCTGACTTTTCAAGATTCTATCGATATATAAACTTAGTATTTCTACATTGGTACAAAGAACATTAATTTGACTTAATGTTAAATTAAGTTAATGGCAATCAACCTATCAATATTTACTGAATGATTACTAGACACAGTATTAACCATATAAAGGGAGTGAAAAATTGTATATATATGTGTATGTGTGTGTATACACACACAATGAGGTAATAAATATATGTGTGTATATATATGTGTATGTGTAGACATAAAAATATAAGTGTGTATATATATATACACACACACATATATGCATGCCAGGGACTACTGCCAGGTACCTTACATTTGTTATTTTGTTATTTCAGTGTGCATATTCCATTATTTTATCATATAAAGTGATTATATTTAATCTCATAAGATTGATCATAATAAGTAAGAAACCACTACAAATTATAGAGATGCCTTTTGAACATTCTTGTGAGAATAAATTGGAGTTATAGTTCTAGGTAGGTGAAGGATATTTTAGGAAGTATTTACTTTTACTAGCTCACCAACATTTGTACTATGCTTACTATTCCCAGGCACTGTTTTCCAGACAAGGAAACTAAGACAAGAGAAATTAAGTAACTTTTATGTAACTTGTCCACGGTCATATAAGCATTAAAAAAGGATTTCCATCAGGCCACCAGGCTTCAAAACTTCTGTCCTCGGTCACTGAGCTTTCGCTGTTACTTCCTGTATCAAAGGAATATTCTCATTTTCAGGCCATCAACTTTCTGATATCTTTGGCATGAGTATGTTTTAAGCCATGACACTATTTTTCCCTAGGCTTAAAAAAACAAAACAAAACGAAACTCTGAGGCTTGCCTTATATTTAAATTAACAAAAAATGATATTCTAACTTGTACAAGAGGAAAGGTAGAATTTGGAAAACATTCTACAGTTGCTTCTGATATGGGACCCCAACGTGATCTTTGAGAACTACTAACACAAAGTAAGCACACATTTTTCTCTAAATAGTTAAGAGTTAGAGCAGAGTTTCACATCAACAGAAGAGGAGGAAAATCAATTACGGCAATTGATACAGGTGAGAGGAATGCAAAAGGCTGGGTGAAGAAGGTACAGTGTTCTGTTTCCTCTTCAGAAAAGTTAGATATGGCAAACAAAGACAGCCAGGGTAAACAAAGAAGTCTCAATTATAAATGAGACTGCCGACTAACTACTTCAGTTGTATTTACACACAGTCTTAGAAAATATATATAACATTCATGATATTTACTTCCAATATAGTTTAAAAGGTAAAGTAGGACATACCACACTATTAAGTTTATAAGTCTACCGGCCCCTTATTTTTAAAAATCAGAAATATATGTGATAAGACAAGTTTTAACAGATTTATTTTAAGATGAGTGACTAAAATGGAAGCAATCTGATTTTAAGGATTTAAAGCCTTTAAAGTAATGGCACGAGAGGTTATCTCCTCTGGAAAAAAAATTAAACTGAGAATTAGAAAAACTATTATTAAGGGCTTCAAAAAAACCTTACTAAACAGTTTTTTTAAGATTATTTATTTATTTATTCATGAGAGGCAGAGACACAGGCTGAGGGGGAAGCAGGCTCCCCACAAGGAGCCCCATGTGGGATTTGATCCCAGGATCTCAGGATCACCAAAGGCAGACGCTCAACCACTGAGCCACCCAGGCGTCCCCCTAGACAGTTTTTTCATGTCTCAAATTTATCAGTGGGGAAAGAAGGAAGGGAAGAAGGAGAAAGTAACTAACAGCCAATTTCACTTAATGCTGTCAGAGAAATGTTGCCAAAATATTTTGTAAATGAAATAATTTGTTTAAGCAGCAGGGGGAGCTCAGGCATTGTTATTTTGTTTGTTCCTCAAGGGTAGTGAATGTTTCTGGTTGCTGCGTACAGGGAGAACTTCATTTAATTTTAAAATTACAAATTTTATGCATTCTCTTTCTGTTATTTAATGATCTTTAAAATTCTTAACTAAGGTTTAATGTTAAAAGCTGACTTAGACAATTTAATATACGATATCTTGAAGGATGTTTAACATTTGGCATTTCCCATGTTAGCATTAATACACCCTCAGCTAATTCATTAAAAGTGAGCCAACAATTCATGTAACTACATGGCTATAAACACAAAGAAAAGACTGGGTAACAAATATATCATTTACATTATTTTTTTGTCATTTACATTATTTTTATTTTATTTTTTTATTTTATTTTTTTTATTTATGATAGTCACACAGAGAGAGAGAGAGGCAGAGACATAGGCAGAGGGAGAAGCAGGCTCCATTCCCTGGGAGCCCGACATGGGATTCGATCCTGGGTCTCCAGGATCGCGCCCTGGGCCAAAGGCAGGCACTAAACCGCTGCGCCACCCAGGGTTCCCTGTCATTTACATTATTAATTAAATGTTTGAAGTGTCACAAATGTAAAGGAACCAAATTCTATTATACTGCCTTTTTTTTTTTTTTTTTTTGTCTATTTGTACTCTAAGAAGATACTTCACGGTAGAAACTTTTCTTTTTACTCAAAGGGTCAGAATGAATGCAAAAATTATTGACAGTCTCTTACATCCAATCTTGTCAACTTTCTAAAAATTCACTCTTCACACAACAGCCAAAATAGTCTTTTTAAAATTCAATGGTCATTATCACTCCTTTTCAGTAATTCCTCAGCTCTCAGAATAAAGATCAAAGTCCTTAATTTGGCTTACAAGACCATAAATGATCTAACTAATCCTTTTCTTTCTAGCTTCAGATCTTGCCAAACTATCCGTTTGATCTCTGAACTCCAGTCATGGACATCTAGTTCCATAAACAGTCCACATTCTCTCCACCACAGAGCCTTTCAACATGCTGGTCCCAAAGCTGAGAATGTTCTATGTCATGTACTGCTGACACTATTCATCCACCATATCCTCATGCAAGTCACTTTGTCAGACAAGCCTTCCTGATACAGGTAGGTTCAATCCTCTCTAAATTCTGTTCTTGGCAACCCTGGGTGGCGCAGCGGTTTAGTGCCTGCCTTTGGCCCAGGGCGCGATCCTGGAGACCCGGGATCAAATCTCACGTCGGGCTCCCAGTGCATGGAGCCTGCTTCTCCCTCTGCCTCTGTCTCTGCCTCTCTCTCTCTCTCTCCCTCTCTTTCTCTCTCTCTCTCTGTGACTATCATAAATAAATAAAAATTTAAAAAATAAATAAATTCTGTTCTTATGGCTCCCTATACTTTTCCTTTTTGCCATTTGCATGGCCAGTAAATTAATATTTATAACTGACCACTATATCAGAAGCTTCACAAGGACAGGGCATCTCTCTTCTGCTCTGGTTTCGATTTGCAGAGTCTATTACAGGAATTGTTTGTTGTGTCCTAGTCGGCTGGGGCTGCCATAACAAAATACCATAGCCTGTGTGGCTTCAACAGAAGACATTTATTCCTCATAGTTCTGGAGGCTAGAAATCTGAGGTCAAAGTGGCAGTATGCTCAGGTACTGGTAAGACCTCTCTTCTTAGCTTGCAGATGGCTGCCTTCTCACTGAGATCTCACATGGTGGACAAAAAGAATGATATCTCTCTTTTGCTTAGAAGGCCACACTATTTACAAGTTAGGACCCTATCCTTAAGATTTCATTTAACCTAAATTACCTCCTAAAGACGTATCTCTAGATACAGGCACACTGGGGAATAAGACTTTACCATGAACTTGTAGAGGCAATACCATTACGTCTATATAGCATGTGAAAAGATTAAGCATGAAATAAATATATGCTAATATTAACAAAAGGGAACATAAAAGTATTTAAAAATAAGCAATATAAATATGATTTATTTCCATATTATAGCCATTGAAAAAAGGTCATCAGGTTAATAAAGTCAGAGAGAAAATGAGCAAAATATGTAGCCAAAAAAGGTATATAATCCAAAACTCAATGCAACATTCGGTGATCATATAATGGCAAATGGTACGGGCAATGAAGTTTTAAAGCTGAAACACTTGATAGTCTATAACTGAAAAAGAGTCATAGCCAAATAATTATAATCCTTTAAAATAAGTGTCGGACCATTCCGCAGTCCCCATTTTCCTCAACTCACTAGAACCTGGTACTTGCCCCTCTTACCCCCTCAACTACAATGAACGCTGACCAATGATCTCCTCTTTGCTAAAGCCAATGCACACTATTAATTGTCATGCAGGGTCTCTATATATGGCCAGTCTGTGTGGCAATTCTACCCAAATCAAGGAGACACCCTTCCCAGGCCGGCACCCTACAGAACTGTGCAGTGTACAGCCTATACATTGAAGCCAGTGTCTGGTCTTTGACCACTCCCCACAATACCCAATGCTATTAACTAATCCCTCTTCCTAGAAAATACCCATCCATTGAATTGTGTAACACTGTATCCAGATTCTCAGTCTTACCTTTCTTGTTCCTCTCTTTTTCTACTGTGTGAGCTTTGATCCTTTAAATGCTCCTAGGCCCCCTTCTCAGTCCATTCACACTCTGCATGGTGATCTCGTGCACTGTCATAGTGGCACTCTCCATTTGAATGCTGATGACTCCCAAATCCACACTTTTAGTTCACATCTCTGTTCTTAATTCCACATCCTTAGAATCAGCATCCCCCCAGATATCTGTTGGAATGTTCTACAGGCCACAAAAACTTGACATGTCCAATGGTATAACAAAACGGACTAAAAAACTAAAACTGAGAACAACATTCCTAGCCATTAGCCAAGACTCCACAATGGGAGAGCATTTCTGTCAATTCATTTTTATGTTTTTAGGGTTTTTGTTATTTTTATTTTTATTTTCATTTTTGCTGTTATTTTTATTTGATTTTCGTTTTTGCTCCTACTTCATGTGTCTCAGGCCTGAAGAATGGGTAGGAAACCTCTTTTCTCCCTATGAACATTGTAAACTGTCTCAACATTCCATTCCAAATTCTCTCTTGCATGCCTTACTACCTGCCAGTGGCTAGAAAACTAAAGTTCAAATATCCCACATTCCCTTACAGCTCAAGTTTCACACATGAGAGCTTCCACCAAGCTGATATACCTCCTCAGTCTTATGAAAGCAGAAATGATGACTGTATTTGTGCTGGTTCTTCTAGCAAGCTTTGTTTTGCAGGTATTTGGTTATTTTTCATTGAAAGTTACTGTGATCCCAGTATCCAGTTTGGTGGGACTGAGAAGCAGAGTGTGAGACCTTCATTTCTTGGCATTTGACAGGGCTCAAGAAATGTGGTCCTTGAGCCTAAAGCTATGGATGCTGTCTCCCCAGTTTCCTGATCCTCTATGTTGTTCTGAGGGCCATTTCAAGTCTGCATGGGGTGTTGAAGACAGGACACATAGTCCGAGGTTCACTCATGGTGAGGAGATTCTAAGGGGGACTTCCTACATAAATCTGGGTTTTAATTTCAGTATAAGGGTGAACGAACAATAAATCTGTTGCTCAGAGGAATACAGAAGGAAACTTGCTAATGTCAACTCTGGTATTCAGTAAAAGGAAAGGAAAAAAATCCTCCCCTAGGGCACAGAAGAATTTTTTACACAAAGAGTACAAGACATGAAGGAGATGATTAATAAATTCAACTACAGTACATGATGAACTTCTGTTCATTAAAAACTACCACAAAGAGCAAAATACCAGTTACACAAAGTGGCAAAAGATATTTGCATTAGAAAAACCAATCAAGGATTAGTATTTAGAATACATTAAAAAAAAAAAAAACTTTAAAAAAACCAAAGCAAAACCACCTACCAAAAAACAGGCAAGAAAAAAAAGACATCTTACAGAAAACACAAACAGTCTCAGAGATGAGATGTTGAATGCTGGTGACGATGTAGGATGACAGCAATGCTCAACCACCACTCATAGCCTTGTCATTTGAAAACAGTTTAGTGCTGCCCGATGAGGTTGCATACGTACATGCCCTAGGATGCTCTTACCTTTACTCTTAGAAATACACTCCTACCCGTGTGTGCCAAAGTATGTACAAAAGAGCTCATAATAGCACTGTTTATATGAGCAAAACAAGATCAAACCCAAATGCCTATCAAGGGTGGAATGAATTATACACCGTGATATATTAATATACCAGAACACCACACCAAAGTGAGAATAAGTGGGGATTATACTAAATAGGGCGATTTAAGTGAAAGCACCAATTTCTGGAAGAAGACCCACTTACAGTGTGATTTCATTTACAGAAATTAAAACAACACAACCCTTTCAGAAACAAACTTATTTTATACACGGTGTTTTTAATTGTATAGTTAATTTAATCAGAAATAAAGATCATTTGATAGGTGATAAAAGTAGCATTCTTTTAGCATAGCATCTGATAAAATCCATCTGTAAAAATGTAAAGCATTTCTATAGTTTATTTTCTTTGCATTTCTATAGTTTAAATAAAGATTGAAAGAGAATCAAATATCACTATACCCATTATCCAGTTTAACAAATACACGACCATTACTTTATAATTTTTTTTTAAGATTTTATTTATTTATTCATGAGAGACACATACACACACACAGAGATAGAGAGAGAGAGAGGGAGAGAGAGAGGGGCAGAGACACAGGCAGAGGGAGAAGCAGGCTCCATGCAGGGAGCCCAATGTGGGGCTTGATCCTGGGTCTCCAGGATCACACCCTGGGCTGCAGGCAGCGTTAGACCACTACTTTAAAAGCACCCTCAAAATGCTCCATTACAGACTTCTCCTTCCTCCCAGACATAATGATATTGATTTATTCTTAAACCTAGTTTTATATATGTATGTGTTATTTTACATGCATATTATATATTTTAATATTTTATAGAAATACAAACATTGAATATCTATTCATTTCTATAAGTATATATTTAACATAAGTTTTCTTATATGTATTTTATTTTGTAAGACAGTTTCAATAGTTATATATACGTATATTCTTATTTAAGAATACGAAGTTATGGAGACAAATGCAGATTAGTGGTTACCTGGGGCCAGGCATGGGTGCGGGGCAAATGGGCCTGAGGAATCTTTCTGTAGTAATGGCAAGCTTTAAAACTGTATTATAGTGGTGTTTGCCCAACTCAAATATTTACTAAAAGCCATTTAACTGCATTTTTATAATGAGTAAATTTCATGGTTTACAAATTATACTTAAAAAGTGTGTGTGTGTGTTTGGTCCTCCTGAGAGGTCTTCCTTGACTAGCCTAGGCAACAGTTTGTTCACATCCCTCTGTTACTATACCTATCAAATCAGGATACACTGCTTGGCCTGTTTTCAACTACAGTTTAAAGTTCTTAAAAAATAATAATAATAAATAAAAACAAAATAAAGCTCCTAGAGAGCAAGAATTTTTTTTTGTATTCTGCATCACTCTTCCGCAACCCATCCCAATACATCCCAAAGTAGCACTTAAAATTTTCTCACTCACTATTAAATGAATTAATGACTGGGAGTTCTGCTGGTAAATGAGAGTATCAGCCACTCTATTGAGAAGGTGTATGGTGAAAGAGAGTGGTCTAGTTTCATTCTTCTGCATGTGGATGTCCAATTTTCCCAGCACCATTTATTGAAGAGACTGTCTTTCTTCCAATGGATAGTCTTTCCTCCTTTGTTGAATATTAGTTGACCATAGAGTTCAGGATCCACTTCTGGATTTTCTATTCTGTTCCATTGATCTTTGTGTCTGTTTTTGCGCCAGTACCACACTGTCTTGATGACCACAGCTTTGTAGTACAACCTGAAATCTGGCATTGTGATGCCCCCAGCTATGGTTTTCTTTTTTAAAATTCCCCTGGCTATTCGGGGTCTTTTCTGATTCCACACAAATCTTAAAATAATTTGTTCTAATTCTCTGAAGAAAGTCCATGGTATTTTGATAGGGATTGCATTAAACATGTAAATTGCCCTGGGTAACATTGACATTTTCACAATATTAATTCTGCCAATCCATGAGCATGGAATATTTTTCCATCTCTTTGTGTCTTCCTCAATTTCTTTCAGAAGTGTTCTATAGTTTTTAGGGTATAGATCCTTTACCTCTTTGGTGAGGTTTATTCCTAGGTATCTTATGCTTTTGGGTGCAATTGTAAATGGGATTGACTCCTTAATTTCTCTTTCTTCAGTCTCATTGTTAGTGTATAGAAATGCCACTGACTTCTTGGGCATTGATCTAAATGTGAGACAAGATTCCATCAAAATCCTAGAGAAGAACACAGTCAACACCCTTTTTGAACTCGGCCACGGTAACTTCTTGCAAGATACATCCACGAAGGCAAAAGAAACAAAAGCAAAAATGAACTATTGGGACTTCATCAAGATAAGAAGCTTTTGCACAGCAAAGGATACAGTCAACAAAACTAAAAGACAACCTACAGAATGAGAGAAGATATTTGCAAATGACGTATCAGATAAAGGGCTAGTTTCCAAGATCTATAAAGAACTTCTTAAACTCAACACCAAAGAAACAAACAATCCAATCATGAAATGGGCAAAAGACATGAAGAAAAATCTCACAGAGGAAGACATAGACATGGCCAACACACACATGAGAAAATGCTCTGCATCACTTGCCATCAGGGAAATACAAATCAAAACCACAATGAGATACCACCTCACACCAGTGAGAATGGGGAAAATTAACAAGGCAGGAAACCACAAATGTTGGAGAGGATGCAGAGAAAAGGGAACCCTCTTACACTGTTGGTGGGAATGTGAACTGGTGCAGCCACTCTGGAAAACTGTGTGGAGGTTCCTCAAAGAGTTAAAAATAGACCTGCCCTACGACCCAGCAATTGCACTGTTGGGGATTTACCCCAAAGATACAGATGCAATGAAACCCAGGGACACCTGCACCCCGATGTTTATAGCAGCAATGTCCACAATAGCCAAACTGTGGAAGGAGCCTCGGTGTCCAACGAAAGATGAATGGATAAAGAAGATGTGGTTTATGTATACAATGGAATATTACTCAGCTATTAGAAATGACAAATACCCACCATTTGCTTCAACATGGATGGAACTGGAGGGTATTATGCTGAGTGAAGTAAGTCAATCGGAGAAGGACAAACATTATATGTTCTCATTCATTTGGGGAATATAAATAATAGTGAAAGGGAATATTAGGGAAGGGAGAAGAAATGTGTGGGAAATATCAGAAAGGGAGACAGAACATAAAGACTCCTAACTCTGGGAAACGAACTAGGAGTGTGGAAGGAGAGGAGGGCGGGGGGTGGGGGTGAATGGGTGACGGGCACTGAGGGGGACACTTGACAGGATGAGCACTGGGTGTTATTCTGTATGTTGGCAAATTGAACACCAATAAAAGATAAATTTATTATTAAAATTAATTAATTAATTTAAAAAAGAGGTGTGAAATTGCATCATATTCTGAGGGAGGAACAAAGGCAGCAAAGAGAGAGAGGAGTTTAGAGTACTTGCTCTGGACCCTGGACGTTAAGTCCAATTCTAACTGTACTGCTTAGAAAAAGTATAATCTGGGGCAAACTGTTTAATTGTCTGTGCCTCAGTTTCCTTATGTATGAAGTGGAGATTATCTTCCTCAAGACAATCTATTCTTATACTATAAGGAATAATATAAAACATTTAAAACAATGCCTAACCAATAAACCTAGCAAAAGGTACTTGACATCATTAATCAGTAGGGAAATGCAAATTAAAACTACAATGACATACCAATATACATTTACCAGAATGGCTAAAATTACAAAGTCTGAAAATACCAAGCATGGACAAAGATGGAGAGCAAGTGAAATTCTCATCATTACTGTTGGAAATAAACATTCACTTTGGAAAACTGGTAGTGTTTCTAAAGAAATTAAAATCTACCTATTTTAATGACCCAGGAAGGAATACTGACCAATGACGTTTAGAAAGATGCAGTTTAGGACTTGAATGAAGGGGGCTGTGACTAACTTCCCAACAGAACCCTGGAAAGCTCCCTAATTTAGATTTTGCATGATGGACAAAGGCAGGAAAGGCCTCAAAAGGCCTCGTTGCCTCCTTTTAGGATTGCAGTTGAGATTTACAAGCCTATAAAGTGAAGTAATATTTGTAAAGCATTTAGAAACAATGCCTGGCATAGCATGTTGTACTAATATTTGATAAAGAGATTTTTTAAAAATACCTACTCTGTGGGCCCCCAGAATTCATTCTTACATATATACCAAAAAAGAAAACACAAAACGTAAACACAGAAGGTCTTTTACAAGAATATTGATAGCAGTTTTATTCATAACCCAAAACCAGAAATTCAAATGTCCACCCAGAGGAGAAAAATGATAAACTGTAGTAGATCCATAAATGATAAGTGGCATATTCCCTAGTAAAAACAAACAAACAAAAAACCCCAAAAACTATAAATACAAAACATAAATGTATCTCTAAAACATTACGCTGAGCAGAATAAGTCAGGTACAAAAGAGTAGACGCTATATATTTCTATGTGAACAAAGGCAAAACTATTGTACAGTGACAGACATCAGTATAGTGAGGTGCTATGAGAGGGAGAGAAGTGGCTAGAACAGGGCAACACAACTTTCCGGAGTGATGGGAATTTATACCTTGATCTGATTCACAGCAGGAAGGACTGAAAACATTTACCAAGTTGTACACTTACTTTTTTTTTTTTTCATTAACTCTATGTATTATTTACAAAGCAAAATACTCCTAACATTACAAGGTTTTTTCCCCCAATTACAATGTTTTATCCATTTTTAAAAAGTATCTTTGGGCAGTAAGTATGCAACCAAATTATCTACTACTATCAATTCCAGGAAATAATCACAATTACTCATGGCTGAGACCAAAAAAAAAAAAAAAAAAAAACCCAAAAAACAAAAAACAACTAATAAGAATGTTTTAAAACCCAAGTGTCTCTCAAAGAAGGGGAAGCAAACAATGACAGGTGATTATAGCCTCTCTGCTGGAAGGAGAACTCCTTATAAAATCTATGGATCACTATCTAGTATGTACTTCTCTCATCCTACCTCTTTCATAATACTCTTAGAGAAGTTTCATAATACTCTTAGAGATCTTACTTTTGCTGTTTGAAAAGCATTACCAGGATGCTCAATTAAATGCTTTTAAATATTATTCAGGTTTTCCTATTGACTTTCAAATCACCCATGAACTTCCTCTTCTAGGCCCACATTAAATACTAAATATATATGTTCATACACACAGAAATATGTTTATACATACATAATACATATACACACATGCAAATATATATGTATTTATACATATATATAAAAAATAGGTTCTCCATTTCCTACTAGGATATTGAACTTAATTGTGTGCTGACTACCAAGGTTCATTCATGGTGGGGATAAGAAAAACACTGACCATTATCTTCAACTTACATCTATGATATTCCACTTAAAACTTTAAGGGCAAAAAAAAAAAAAAAAAAAACTTTAAGGGCATGTTAATGTCAGCAGCTAAAGGTAAAATTAATTTTAACCGTGGAAGATGGGATGTCTTCTGAATACCACTTTGAAATGTTTTCAGTGGTAAAGTCAAATAAGGTAAAAGAACCTAAGCCAAGTGTGAAGGGATAGGTGTGCACCTGTGTGCATGCTCACAGCATTCAGATACGAGAAAATTGTTTGAAGACCAGAGTTCACACTACTTACCGTAAAGATCTGATCCTCAAGGTGTTTCATGAAACAACCAGAACTTGCTATACATTTTCTGCATTTCCAACAACGAAGAAAACTTAGGTCTTCTTGATTATGATTTCTAGTGATCAATTCTTCACTTCTTTTCATCTGTGGAAAAAATAATACACTTTTAAAATGTTGAACTGTGTCAGATTAAATTTGATTTTTCTAAACCCTCACCACAATACTAGCTACATGGGGAACAGAAGAAAGAGAATTATCATTTATTGAGGTACCTACTAGTTACCAGGTCTTAGGCTAGCAGCCCTCTATAAACTATGCCCTGGATTGAAAGTTCCATTTAATTATGATGATGATGCATTTTGTTACTGACTACCAACTTTTTTTTTTAATTTTTTTTAAAATTTATTTATGATAGTCATACAGAGAGAGAGGGAGAGAGAGGCAGAGACATAGGCAGAGGGAGAAGCAGGCTCCATGCACCGGGAGCCTGACGTGGGATTCGATCCCGGGTCTCCAGGATCGCGCCCTGGGCCAAAGGCAGGTGCCAAACCGCTGTGCCACCCAGGGATCCCCTTATTTCACTTTTGTAGAGATTTTTACATCTATTTCTTTCCATCTTTCTCTCACTAAAAGTCATAAAAGGCAATTGATGAAGGCTCAATTAAATAAGTTAGTACAGTGGCATTAATAGAGTCATAACAAAGAACTAGACATGTTCTTTTCAATAGATTTTAAATACCACAGCATTAAAATTTAAATATAATACAATTTATTGAGTTGTAGTTAATTATGTAAAAATGGGAATTACTTACTTAAAATTTATGGCAAAAATTCTTTATCCTGAACGCAGTAATTTCTCTTGTATATTATACTCAGTGGAACCGTTACTATTCTACATCTTGAGGTGGATGTAGTCAAACAAAAAGACTTAGAGAACACTCCTATCAATTTTGTAGTCTATTTTTACACTGGAGATTTTATGTAAATAATGTAAATTAAACCAGTCTGGCAGAAGAGTTTCACACTAATAAGGAACCCAAAATAGGTGGAGTATTTTTAATAACCTGCATGATAACTATTTATTAGGAAGAAACGAAATGTTTATTAAGCTATCCAGAAGGGACTGACAGGTTCCCCGGCCACACTTCTTCATTTTTCATTCATTCATTGAACATTTACTGACAGCTAACCAAATGCCACACAGTGGGCCAAACTCTGGGGGCGATAGGCTGAGTAACACTCACTTTCTCTCGTGGAAGTGCTCACTGTGCTATAGCTCAACAGTTTTCTACCCCCAGCTCATCACAACCTCTTGGGAAACTTTAAAAACTGATGCCGAGGCCCCACTCCTAGAAATTTTGGCTTATGTGGATGTGGGGAGGGAGTGAGGAGTGGGGACTTTTAAAGAAGTTCCCCAGGTGATCCTGTAGTATGGTCAGGGTGAAGACAGTGATGTACTACACAGCTATTGACTAAACTGCAACAGATGTAAGGGTTGTAAAAGAGGGAACACAGATGAACCTTAACCAAATTGAAAGGATTTAAGGAACCCTGCCTGGGAGAGCATGGCATGCCCCTCCTGCAGCCTGTCTAGCTCTGACCTTCAGGTAGCTAATCCCAATTTTGTCTCCATGGACATCCTTAGAGCCCATCTCAGTCCAGCTGACTACTCTGTTTAAACTATGTGCTCAGGGTGCTTGGGTGGCTCAGATGATTAGGCGTCCACCTGCGGGTCAGGTCATGATCTCTGGGTCCTGGGATGGAGCCCTGTGTCATTGGGTTCCTTGCTCAGCAGGGAGTCTGTTTCTCCCTCTGCCTCTCCCCCTGCTCATGCTCTCTCTCTCTCTCTCTTTCTCTCTCTCTCTCTGTCTCCAATGAATAAATAAAATCTTAAAAAAAAAATGATGTCCTCAACAATCGCAATATCTTAATTTGTAAATGTCCTATCTCCTCTTGCTTGATGTGCCCTTCTTCATTGTTGAAACCCTCTTTTACTTAACTCCTTTGGCACTCCTTCCTTCTCTCTATATCCTTTTTAGTGTCTTATGCTCTCATGTCCCTCTTAACCACAAGTGGTTCTCAGCCAGGAATGTGGACTACAAGGAGGGGTCCTATCAGAATCAGGGATGGAGAAACTCCCAATCTGCCTATGCTCCCTCACTCCTTAAGATCCACACACATCCCCTTGTTTCTCCACCCCTCCCCCACGTATCCAGATTTTTCCATGCTTTCTTGGGGTGCAAGTATGTACTTAGAAAAAACTCCGTAGATGAGTCTACTAAGTCTTCACTGAAAATTACACTTTGTGACAAGTCCTATATCGATGATTTCTAAAATCTATATATCTAATTTTTAGCTTATTCCAAAGCTCTAGAGAAATAATTTTAAATTCCAGATGGCAACTGCATATCTCCAAATGGATCTCTTTCAAGGGCCTTTGTACTACTGGCTGTTTGCTGTCTAGATCTATGCTACCCTATATGGTAGCCACTAGTCAGATATATTCGGAGCCCTTCAAATGTGGCTAATTTCAACTGAGATGTGCAGAAAATGTAAAGTACACACTGGATTTTGAATACTAATAGGAGAAAAAGAATGCCAAATATCAATAGTTTTACATTGAGTTCATGTTGAAATATTTTCAATATACTGAGTCAAGTAAACTATTGTGTAAATGTCAATTTCACATTGATTTTAAATTACATATGCGACTTGTGTCATGCTACATTTGGATAAGATTTGTCCAGACCTCCTCCTCGAAGGTGTTTGCATCCTCCTTCTCACTCAGATCTCGGCTCAAAGTCATCCCCCTTCAGCATAGTATACTGAGCACCTGGGGGAGCTTATTTAAATGTAGGTCCCGGGGCCACATTCCCAGAGATTCTAGTTCAGTGTTTCTACAGTAGGAATTGGCATATTTAACAAGCACACTAGGTTATTATTAGAGTGATCCAAAGACCACACTTTGAGAGATACCATCCTACAGAATACAGTCTGTGCTCCATATTTTGTCAAACACGGTCCCCTGGGTAGCTCAAGGGATTTATGTGATGGGACTGTTGTGAACCTGACTGCAGTGGCGTTCATATGAATCTATACATGTGATAAACTGCCCAGAGGTAAATACACACACACACACAAATACACAAAAGAGCACACGTAACTGGTGAGATCTGAATAAAGTAAACAGTATGAAGGGGTATGCAGATCTTCCCACGAACCTACAATTCACAATTCACAGACCTACAACTATCTCAAAATAAAAAGTCAGAAAAAACTTTTACTATATACATTAATAACTCAAAATTTTACAAGGTCATAGTATTTTTTACCAATTCAATGTCCTGACATACTTATGTAATCCTCCATAATGCCTCTTCTCTGCATACTTTTTGATTGCCTCTTCGTACAAGGAATATTTTCTACAAGGAGAATGAGAGTATCATATAGCCTTTCCTCTTCAAAAAAAATCCAAAAACCAAAAAACAAAGCCTTTTTACACCCTTAAGATCTGACTCCAACCTGTTTCTCAAGCCTTGGCATCCCCTCCATGAGTACCCTACCGCCAACACTAATACAGATATTTGTGCAGTTCCCTAAAATTATTTTTTCCACTCTCATACTTTCAAATTTGTTTTTCTTTCTGTAATATCATTTCTCTTTCCTCTGACTTTAGGTTAATAAGTACTTTTTACCCTTGAAGGCTGAACTCAAATTTTTCTTTCACAGACACTTCCCAGGAAAACACAATTACCCCCTTTTCCATGCTCTCATAGTACCTTGCAGCACCTCTGCAGCAGCACTAGTCATGCTGTACTACACTTACCTCTGTGTATGTGTGTCCTATCAGTAACTACAAGTTCCTAAAAAGCACAGTATTCTATTCAACTCTATATCTTTCCAATCAAACATGGTACCTGGTACCAAAAAAAGACACTCAACAAACATTTGTTGAAATCAAATCAACAAGATCTGGGAGACAGTTCAGCTTACAAAATGTCTTTTTCCATTATCATGGGTTAAGATGTCTGGCCAACTGTTAGTGGGACAAACCAAATAGAAATCCTTTTGCAAGGATGTGAGGAGTACAAGAAATAAAGCTATGTTTATATATATCTGAGCTTAAAAGGAAAACTGGAGGTTACCCAAAAGTGATATAAAAGAGCTGAGGTAGCTTCTGTCAAAGAATTTATGCTACAAGAAAGAGTCAAATATGGTAAATGAACCTATTTAACAGAATGGTGGTCTTTGGATAAATCTGAACACAGCGTGTTTATTGGCTCATCCGACCTCAGCACCCTAGATATTAGTATTGGTTTTAGGAAGAGGGAACTGTATAAGCCAATAGCTGAAAACTGGTTTCTGAACTCTGTGACACACTGAAGTCTTAACAATTTTGGGCAGCAGACATCTACACCACATGGCTTTAATCTCTGAGGACTTGGGGGTAGCAACTAGAATACTACTGAAACAAACAGAATAGACACCGGTGATCTTGGGAAACAGTATAACACAAAAATAAACTTACTGCTGAGTACATATGGCTGTCTCACAATGCTCAGAAATACACGCAGGGAGTGTGCAGGGGGGCTGGGTTCTGAGTCAACAGATGCAGATACAAACTGTAGAATTCTCTCTTTTTTTTTTTTAGATTTTATTTTCATTTATTCATAAGAGACACACAGAGAGAGGCAGAGATATAGGTAGAGGGAGAAGCAGGCTCCCCCCAAGGAGCCTGATGTGGGACTGGATCCCGGGACTCCAGGATCACACCCTGAGCCAAAGACAGATGCTCAACCTCTGAGCCACCCAGGCATCCCCAAATTGTAGAATTCTAATACTATTGTTCATATGACTGCAGTGCAACTTACAAGTGGGTAAGGCCTTAGGAATTCAGGGCTACGGGCACCTGGATGGCTCAGTCAGTTAAGCTTCAGACTCTTGATGTCTGCTCAGGTCATGATCTCAGGGTCATGGGAACAAGCCCTGCATGGGGCTCTACACTCAGTGGGGATCCTGTTTGAGGATTCTCTCTCTCTCCACCTACCCCACTCCCTGCTCATGCTCTCGCGCTCTCTCTCTTGCTCTCTCTCTCTCTCTCTTTCCCTCTTTAGCTCTCTAAAATAAATAAGTAAACCAAAAAAAAAAAAAAAAAAAGGAATTCAGGTATAATACTTTCTGTTTGCTTTTTCTCACAAATTCCTCATTTCTTACTCCAGTTCTCATCAGATACACACATTTTTCTAACATGGAGTGCTTCCCTAATTCTTCCCACCTATGACACAGGCTTTGTCATGCTAATCTTCTTAATCTCCTACCCCACTTGTGTCTCTTGGACCAAGCTAGCTGCTAATATCTGCTTGATTTTCTCCATGTTACCTGTTCAGAGATTTCCCCTTGGCTACCTTCACCACCTAACCTGATACTCTTGCTACTTTCTGGTATTTCTTCAATAAACTTGGAAATTTGGAAAATAATGTTTTCCTGAGTTATGCATATCTCCCAAATATCAATACATTTCATTACAGAATATCAAAGACAGCTGCATGAGTTAACATCACCACGATCCCCAGCAAAAAATAGTTATTTAACTATTGGGCCATAGTCAAGTTCATAGTGGTGGATACAAGTTTTCCAAAAGGCTCATTTCTCTTTAAAGCTAAAATTCTATCACCTGGAGCAAATACTGCCAAATATGCAAGTCCATGGTCTGTCAATCATTTAAGTAAAAACGGAATGTCATGGAAAAGTGTATGGTTCAGCTCTCAACTAAAACATCCAAAAGCGTTTTTCCTCAAGACCACCATCAGCCTCCAGCATACTACAGAAGTGCTTTATGCATTCTTTTTTTATTATTCACAGAGAGTATTAGAAAGGTATTTCAGAAGAAAGATTTAATAAGATCAATGATATGTACTGCTTCAGTAAACAGTTTTTTAACTGCATCTGAGAGCAGTAAAAATAAAATGAGTACTAGTATAATTTGTCACCAAAGCCTTGATTCTGCCAAGGGACCAGCAGTTTTATTTGCTATTGCTTTTGCATTAATAAAAAGGTTAGCACATTAAAAAAGGCACATGACATCTTAATATTACCAAGAAAACAGTTTGGCCAGATTCTCTGAAAAGTCTTAGAGACACAAGGGACTGTGGACCACATTTTGAGAACTGTTACTTTATGTAAAGCTACTGTCCCCAAAATGTTGCCTATTAAAATTTTATTTCTTACCAATAACCTTTAAAATATTTAAGAAGGGGATCCCTGGGTGGCGCAGCGGTTTGGCTCCTGCCTTTGGCCCAGGGCACGATCCTGGAGACCCGGGATTGAATCCCACGTTGGGCTCCCGGTGCATGGAGCCTGCTTCTCCCTCTGCCTATGTCTCTGCCTCTCTCTCTCTCTCTCTGCCCCCCTCTCTCTCTCTCTCTGTCATAAATAAATAAAAAAATAAATAAATAAAAAATTAAAATATTTAAGAAGGATTTATGAGTCCTGATGGGGAATTATATTAGTAAAGAATTAAGGTGAAATTTTCTGTAAAGCTAAATTATAAACTCCATAAAAAAGCTTTATTCCTTTTTCTACCTTTTGCCATTTACCCCTTTTCAGAGAAAAATATCAGCATTTGGCACAGAAATAATTCCACATTCCTGGGTCTTCAAGATTCCCCACCTTCTCAGTTGTTCTTAAGTTTAAACTGGACCTGAAGTAAACCAAATTATCCATTTTTAAAATTAATCTAAATCTAGAAAACATGAAAAACCACAAAACAACTTTAAAAATTAAAACAGAACTCAAAATATCTTCTCTAAAAACCATAAAGAGTAGGAAGGGAGGTCCACACAAACTTTATCAATCCTTTAAGAAATAGTCCTTATAACTTATGTAACTATATAACTTATTATAAAAGAATAGCTGTAAAAAGACTAGCTCCAAAAATATAATGTAACCTTGATGTACCAAGTAGACAAAGATACATAAAATGAGTGTAAGAAAATTATATACCATTTTTTTTTACAAACATAGATGCTAGAAGCCTAAATAAAACATTAGTCAATAGAACCCACTAATTAAAAGAACAAAGTATTTTGACCAAATAAGATTATTTTCAGAAATTCAAGGAAGGTACAAATGGAAAATGAATCTATTCAATATATTCAACAAGCTAAAAGATTCAAAGAAAAAAAATGCACACAACCACCTTAAAAGATGCAAAATGAAACTTGGGGTAAAATTCCACACTTAGTCATCATTAAAAAATGAAAATACTTAGCATTGTAGAAATGCTTAACTTGACAAGTTTATTGAAAACTTTAGCAATTATAATACTTGATCATGAAACTTTAAAAGCATTCCCTGAAAATCAAGAAAAGAAGACAATGATGCTCACTATTTACCATATAATTCAACTTCATAACAGAACTACTAGTTAACATAGTAGAAGGAAAGTAAATAAAAGGTTTAAGGACTGAAGAGTTAGTAAGTGAAAAGTAAACTAAATTTCTCTTCATGACATCATTTTTTTCTTTTTTGGGCTGCAGAAGTTTCCATCTTCTTAGGACTACATGAGTCACAGTGGTTAGCAGGTTCCTTGTTGCTTGATACTGAGGAGAATATGTATGGATAAACATTTGTATCATGTTCACACACACACACACACACACACACACATACACACACACTTCTTTGTTCTCTTACCACGTTGCTCATTCTCTTGATTTTCATCTCAACTACATCACTTTCATTTACTTGGTATTGTATATAAAATTTTCATATGTTGGTATATGTATTTGGTTTATAATGTTTAAATTCAACTTTTTAAGACGATATTTACTTATTTACTTTTTTATTTGAGAGAAACAGAAAGAGAGCATGAACTCATGGGCAGGGGGAGGGGCAGAGAAAGAGGGAGAGAGAAAATCCCAAGCTGACTCCACCCTGAGCACCGAGCCTGACCCAGGGCTTGATCTCAGGACCCTGAGATCATGACCTGAGCTAAAATCAAGAGTGGACTCTTAACAGACTGAGCTACCCAGGCACCCCTAAATTCGACTTTTTGATTTACATTCAGTACTCCCAGTATTACTAATGAGCAGAAAGACACCCTCCCCAATTACATTTCTTACCAGTTTATACGGTGAGAATAAAATCATGGAAAATATTTTCCCACACTGTTCCCTTATTTGAAGGACATAGCGTGCTGCTGAAAGAAATCTGCTGGGACACCATGTTACATTTTAAAATAAGATAATGCAGTACTAGTAAATGTACTAATTCTAACGTAGTATTGGATTCTCAGTCTGGGCACCTATTTATGGGTACATGCACTCACTGTGAAAACTCACCAGGGTGTACACTTATGGTTCATTTATTCTTCTCTATGTAACAACTTTCAATATAAAAATTCCTTGAAAAGCTTGCAGTGATTTCAAAGTCAGTCCGTGCTTCCCCCTCCCCTATCATATAATCCCATGGTTGCTCCTATTTGAGAACAGTGGTGAAGAATGCTTGATATGGAGCAATGTCTACAGTGGAAACTTTCATCTAGTCCTGGTTACAAGGTCAGTTTTTGTGATACGTAGAAGTCAAGCAATTCCAATGGGAATGGGACAAGGAATCAAAGACGTGTTCTCCTACCTCTGCTTAGAGGGGGACTACCTATCTATTACCAAGGGAATAATTGGAGAGTGCGGAAAATGCAGGAGTGTGCCCCTGTTGCTCTCTCATTATAAAACTGAGATGTCGAAAATCAATTTATACATGGATAAATGCTCCTAGCCCCTTTCACCACCAAAGAATTTGTTAAATGCTAAAGAAGCCTTTTGTAATCCAAACCCTGAACAAATTGGAACGGGTCAAGATAGAAAGATCTAATGTAAAGACCTCTCACATAAGCATAAGAGTTCACAATGTGCAAACTCTTCACACTCACTTTCTTTTAACACATCAGACAACAACAAAAATTTTTTGTACTTCATGCATAGAACTATATATTCTCATTTTTGTACCAAAATGGTAAAGAATATTTTAAAGTAGTGACTTCCAGTAGTTTAATTATCTTTATATATTCTCATCTAATATTTGAGCAGAGGGAGGGAGAGATGAGTCAGTGGAACACAGGAGAATTTTAGGGCAGTGAAACTACAGTTTAGAATATTGTAATAGTGGATGCATGACGTTATATGTGTGTTAAAATCTATAAAACTATATACAACACAAAGTGCAGACCCTGATGTAAACAATGAAGTTAATTAAAAATATTTTATCTGGGCAGCCCAGGTGGCTCAGCGGTTTAGTGCCGCCTTCAGCCCAGGGTGTGATCCTGGAGACCCGGGATCGAGTCCCACGTCGGGCTCCCTGCATGGAGCCTGCTTCTCCCTCTGCCTGTGTCTCTGCCTCTCTCTCTCTGTCTCTCATGAATAAATAAATAAAATCTTTAAAAATAATAATATATCAACATCCGTTCAATTATGACATGTGCACACATCAACAAAAGATGTCAATAGGAGAAACTGCAGGTGGAGAGGGAATACATAGGAGCTTTCTTTATTTTCTGATCAATTTTTTTTGTAAGGCTATAACTGCTATAAAATTAAGTGCCTTAATTAAAAACATATAATTATTTTGATATCAAATAATAGCATTATTTACTCAAAGTTATTAGTACTAACAAAATAAGGTCAATTTACTTTTGCCTTGGTTATTTAAATAATTCAAAATAGCTCTCCCTCTGCTATTTGATATAAATATTGTTTTTTTATTTTTTATTTTATTTTTTTAATATTTTTTTTAAATATGAGAAAAATGTCTACATTGTCAGCATGATACCTGTTTTGGTTTACTTGAGATACTGTACCAGAATACCACAGACTGGGTGGCTTAAACAACAGAAATGTATTTGTTCACAGGTCTGGAGGCTAGAAATCCACTATCAGGATGCCGGAAATTTGGATTTCTCTTTCTAGCTTCCAGACAGCTGCTTTTCCCCCCCCATATCTTCACATGGCCTTTTGGCTGTGCATGTACATTTCTGGAGCCTCTTCCCATTCTTATAAGGGTACCAGTCCTCTTAGATTATGGCCTTACCCTTATGACCTCATTCAACCTTAGTTACATCTTTAAAGGCCCTATCTCCAAATACTATCATATTGGGGGTTAGCATTTGAACACATGGATTTGATGGGGTGTTGGACACCAGGGTTCAGTCCATAACATTTCTTCTTCTGGTGCCCAAAATGCACAATCTTCTCACAAGGAAAACACATTCACTCTATCCTAACAGGTCCAAAAATCTTAACCCAATCCAGATTCAATTCCAATTCTCAAGTAGCATCTAAATCAAGTATGAGTGACACTTGAAGTATTCCTGGGGCAAAATTCTTCTACAGGTGTGAATCTGTGAAACCAGAAAAATAATGTGCTTCTAAAATAAAGTGGTGGGATAGTCAGGGGATAGACACAGTTCTATGCACAAAATACAAAAATGTTTTTTGTTGTTGGACTGATGTGTTAAGCTGTTAAAAAAAAAAAAAATCAATGCAAAGAGAAAAATTTGAAAGAAAAGACCAAAGCCCAGGGAAGTACAAAACCTAGCAAGTTAAATTTCTTGGATATTAAGGCTCAACAACAATTCTCTTGGGCTCAATGCTCGGCCCTTAAGGAACCACCAAGGTGGTGGTTTTGTGTTCTGTCCACTGCACAGGCAGCCGGGCACCCTTAGCCGTGGGAGGCAGTCTTGCCCCCGAGGCTATGAGCAATGACAGTCTGGCTGGATGAAACTGCAGAGGTGGGGATAGCCTTGCCCTCTGGGCCTGTGTCCTTGGGGCCTGGGCAAGCAGTGCCAATCCTGCTGATCTCTCAATTACCCTCACAGTCATTCTGCCTTTTCTGTGAAGGATAAGAGATGTTCGCAGCTGGGTAGCTCTCTTGTCCTATTTTGTAGGATCCCATAAATTTAAGAGTCTTTCTTTCCTCTATCCCCTTTCGTTCAAACTGGCAGTGTCTCTGCTGGGATAATCTCATCTCTATTCTTTGTATGTGTAGAGAAGGCTAATGAGATCCAAAGGTAATCTCTTTTTGGAGAAATTAGGACAATATTCCTACTGGTTTAGGGCCTGATGCTATGACCTCATTTAGCCTTAATTACCTCCTTAAAGTCTCTACCTCCAAACACAGTTATGTTAGGGCTTCAACATATGGATATGGGGTGGAAGGGAAACAATTCAATCCATAACAGTACCTAGAGAACCCAAGCCAGTCTTCTCAAATTTGACATTATTAGAGTGCTCAAGTTTTAATGTGTTTACTGTTAAAGAACATATAAAAGTTATGGCATACAAGAGAAAAATATTTAGTTCTTAATTCCTCAAAAGGTAAAAGTTATGTTACTGAATAAGAAAGAAATATCAAAAAGTCAGACAGCCAAAGAATTTAGAGATCTCCTATCAATTATTTATGAATTTCTTAACAATTAGCACCAAAGGATGTAACACTGGTAAAAATGTTGTGTGAGTAACACAAACCAAATGAGAAAACACTAAACTGATTTAGCCAATTCAGACCATCTCAGAGTGAATAATATTCTAACCTTTTTTTTTAAATTATTTTTTAAGAAAAAGCTAATGAAACTACAATAAGGGTTGATGTCAACCTCAAGTCTCAATAATACTATGTCAACTCAGTACCATATTACTATTATGTTATCTAAATGAAAAAGGATCTATATTCCTCTTGTCTGCTGAAGACTGGCTTGAAAGCAGTAGGTCTATAGATAAATACGCCAAAGGGAGTATATTTTCTGCGGAAGAGATAGGATTCCTCTTTAATGTACAACCTAAACAGACATCAGCTCTTATAAAGGAATGACACCTTGGAGAAAAATAAATAAATCCAGATGGACTGACAGTCTTATTCTGTTGCAATGATGACAGTAGTAAAAAATTGAAACTATTAAAAGAAATTTGAAAAGGTTTTTCTTTTAAGATTTTATTTATTTATTTGAAAGACAGACAGAGCATGATCAGAGGGAGGGACAGACTTCCCATTAAACACGAATCTAATGTGGGTCTCAATGCCAGGACCCTGAGATCGTGCCCTGAGCTGAAGGCAGATGTTTAACTGACTGAGCCACCCAGGTGCTGAGTTTCTTTTATATATGTGACTTTCCTGTATATATAAGGTTAATCAAAATATACTGATGTCTGGAAGGATTTTTTAGAGAATGACTACTAAAATCAGAGGCAAAATGACTTGCAAAATAGGTATATTCCACTACTGGTTAAGAAATTCACTGGTCATATCCTCTGGGGACTTAAATATGTGTATATGATTTTTTTTTCCTTAAAAGACTCATGGTATATTTTTAGCTTTTAGCCTAAGGCGTAGTTTGTCACCTAAAGGTTGTCTGCTGGAAATGTTTGGAACATTCTGTCTCCATAAAATGAGGAGGATTATTCTCCTTTTGTAATATAAGAGAATAGAATCTTCTTAATGAAAGAGAAATCTTATTGTTATATAGGACACAGTAACCCCAGAAATGAGCCACCATTATTTTGCTTTGGAACCATGATTGTGAACATGGATAGAACACCATATGTAGTAATGAGAGTAACCTGCACAGGTATCATTTTCTATGCTGATGCCATGACAGCTCCCCTTGCTGATGGTTGATCTAATGTGTGTTGTGAACAGAGAAGAATAAAAGGCCAAAGAAGAAAGTATTAATACACTGCAATCAATTGTCAGTGAAAACTTACATAAACAAATGACCTAGTGTTCAGAGCAGTAAACGGTCACTACATTTGTTTGTGACCTCTACAGTAACACATCAGGACCCAGGAAGCAACCCTATGTTAAAGCAGAAATTTAAAAGTGGTCCTCCAGCTATGACTGGATTCCTATGGAGTGTATATCCCCTATGTGGCTCAACAGCTATTTCTAGAACACACATTATTTAGTGAAGGCTAGCTTATGCAGCAATGCAGCATTCCTCTTCTGTTAGTTTTCAGTCTTTCTCAAGGGTCTCAGATCCTGTACAAGTACAAATAAGAGACTGAATTTCTAAACTGTCAATTCTGCAGTTCTAGACTTGGTAGCTACAGTGACTAAAATGGCAATTAGAGCCAGCAAATTATTAATTCTAAAAATATCTAAGTGATCAATCAGAAAGAGAGACCTCAGTCTTCTTCAGTAGCTGTTGATGTTATACATTTCAGGTTTGGAACACGATAAAACCGACTTCAGCAACTTTATTGAAATAGTGCTACATATACTATGGTATTCACATCCAGGAACATCCTACTTGAAAAGCATCCAGCTTCTGTTGCTAACCAAGTATTGAGTAGTTCAAACTACCTAACCTCCGTCTAGTTACCTCTTACCCATCTTCTCTTCTGCCTCTCTGGGAAATGCTCAAGTCTTAGCCATGATGCAAAGATATTCAACCTCGAGGAGAAAAGCTAAAAGGAATTTGATGCTGTAATAGCTACCAGTGACTTCCTACCCTCTCCTATAGCTTCTTAAGCTACATACTTCAATGCAACACTACCTCTTTATTCTTTTAAATTTCTCCTTTTTCCCTTTCTCTTGCAAACGTACCTCAGACATTCAGTTTTGAATGGCCACTGCAGTTTATCAAATATAAGTGACACTTTTGAGATTTGTAAAAAAAAATCATTGAAGTACATTTTGTTAACTTTTCCATTTTGATTAATTCTTTCCATTTTAACTGCTACCATTCTCTGGTAAAAGAACGAATGAATTTGGGGCACTTGGGTGGCTCAGTCAGTTAAGCATCTGACTCTTGATTGCAGCTCAGGTGGTGATCTCAGAGTCGTGAGGTTGAGCCCCACAATTGGCTCCGTGCTGGGCGTGGAGCCTGCTGAAGATTCTCTCTCTCCCTCTCTCTCTGCCCCCAATCCTCCTGCTCTTGCTCATGCATGTGCTCTCTCTCTCTCTCTCTCAAAATATAAATATAAACAAAAATTTATTTTTTTATTTTTTATTTTTTAAAAAATATTTTATTTATTTATTTATGAGAAACACAGAAAGAGAGGCAGAGACACAGGCAGAGGAAGAAGAAGCAGCCTCCTGGCAGGGAGCCCATGTGGGACTCGATCCTGGGACTCTGGAATCAGGCCCCAAGCTGAAGACAGACGCTCAACCGCTGAGCCACCCAGGCATCCCAGAAATAAAATTTTAAAAAGAAGAAATTAATTTTAAAGAGGAATGAAAATAACAGTGTATAAGACCTATATAGTCACGTATTTATCACAGGCTACTTTCTAGGGAGAGAATCTAAGAAAAGGTAAAATTACATACAGAATGAACAGAACCGTAAGGAAAACAAAATAAACTTTACAAATAAATGGTGTGTGTATATTGGTATTCATATGTAAATATTAGAAATCACTGTATAATAAGTCTGCCATTTTTGTTGCAAGGAATAGGCTTGTGCATTTTGGGGATGGTGGGAGGGGCATCTAAAATATGTCTAAGTGTATTTTCAATAAAAGTGCCAATAATATTCCTGACTGGACCAAGACGAGACAGTAGGAGGAAGAAAATAAAATTAAGGGATTGTTTAAGATTAATTGTAATTTGTGCTTTGAAGCCACAGATATTCATTCATTCATTCATTCATTCATTCATCCACTCAGTATTTGCCAAGCCCCTACTACTTTGTCAGGGAACACAAAGAATAACAAATACTGTGAAGACAGATGAGAAGGTGAGAGGGTTCTAAGCCAGCTGGGTAGGAGACAGTACACAAAATTATCAGGATTCTAAAAGGGAAACATCTCAATAAAGAATTGATCCTGAGGTTAAATGGAGTCTTACTTCCCCAAATGCTTCTCAGACTGATTTCTTAGGAAGGTAAGTAAGGGCTCTAAGGTATTTACTCTATGTGGAATATGTTAATGTGATATGAACCGTGGTCTTAATCAAAAGGTGGTACTAAGGGATCCCTGGGTGGCGCAGCGGTTTAGTGCCTGCCTTTGGCCCAGGGCGCGATCCTGGAGACCCCCGGGATCGAATCTCACGTCGGGCTCCCGGTGCATGGAGCCTGCTTCTCCCTCTGCCTATGTCTCTGCCTCTCTCTCTCTCTCTCTCTCTCTGTGACTATCATAAATTAAAAAAAAAAAAAAAAAAGGTGGTACTAAGTAGTTGTCTAACTTGCCATGCTTTTTTATTGGATGGCTATATTCTTTTTGATGGGTCAAATATCAACAACCAAGAAGTGATTCACATGACAAAGTGGAGGCAAAGGTAAGCACACTGACCTGGTTTCAAAATCCATTTTTCTTCTGGGCAAAAGGAATGGTTACACAGAGAGGCTTTTTGTTGGTCACAGAGGCAGCTATATACTAGGTTACTGCTAAAGATTGCTAGATAACTGAGACAAAAAGAAAAAAAGAAAAAAGAAAAAAGGTAGGTATGTCCCAAAGGATAAAGCACTGACCTAGAAGCCAAAAACCCTGGGCTTGCTTATTTTACTTAATTATCCCATCATCTTCCCTCCAAGAGGGTTTCTGGTATTTTACTGCTTGTTCTTTCCTGAGCAGCCTTTACCTCTGAATAGTTCATGTGTTACTTAAGCCTCTGATTAGTATTCAAGTCACTGCACCACCAAGTATTATGCTAATGCATACATTTGTTTCCTCCTATAAGCTGTAAGCTCCCCAGAAAAAGGCGTAACATTTAGTTTTAGATAAAATTCTTTTTTTCTTAAGGACTTTATCTAATTGAGAGAGAGAGAAAGCATGAGTGGGGAGGGAGAGGGAGAAGCAGACTCCCTGCTGATCAGGGACCCCCCCCCCCCCCCCCCCCGCCCCGTGGACCCAGGACCCAAGGATCATGACCTCAGCCAAAGGCAGATGCTTAACTGTCTGAGCCACCCAGGCGCCTCAAGTTTTAAATAAAAATCTATGTATAAAGCAGAAATATGGTTATTAAAACTATTACCTTTTCTAACAGATAAACTCCATTATAATGGAAAAACACTGGTGCCGTAATCTAGCCAAAAGACAAGACTGTGATCAGAGTGGTAGCAGTGGTGGTAGTAAAGAAGCATCAAATTCTGGATATCTATTGTAGATAGAGCAAACAGGACTTCCAGACAGATCTGAATACAAGGTCTAAGAGAAGAATCAAGCATAGCTCCAAATTTTTTTTAGCATGAGTGACTATAAGGATGGAACTGCCATCAACCGATATGTGAAAGGCTGCAGGTGCAAGAGAGGGGCAGATGAGTTCAGTTCGGATCAAATCTGAGATGCCTATTTGACTTTCAAATGTAACTATTAAGTACACAGCTGGATTCAAGAAAACTGCCCTTGTAAAGAGCATCTGAGCAGGAGATTG